>NC_137892.1:11957356-12126465 GCF_963455335.1 Martes martes | reverse complement strand
GATGAGGTGGGATTTATCCCTGGGATGCAAGCGTGGTTCAACATTCACAAATAAATCAGTATGAGAGAACAAATTAAAAAGAGAAGAGAGAAGAGCCATGTGGTCCTCTCAATTGATGAAGAAAAAGCATTTTACAAAATGCAGCATCTTTTCCTGATTAAAATGTTTCAAAGTATAGGGATATAGGGAACGTTCCTCAACTTCATTAAATCCCTCTATGAAAAACTCGGTGCAAATATCATTCTCAATGGGGGAAAGTTGAGAGCCTTCCCATTGAGATCAGGAAGACAAGGATGCCCACTCTCGCCACTGTTGTTCAACATAGTACTAGAACTCCTAGCAACAGGAATCAGACAACAAAAAGAAATAAAATTTATTAAAAAAGGCACAGAAGTCAAACTCCCTGTCTTCACAGATGACATGATTCTTCATGTGGAAAACCCAAAGACTCCACCCCCAAATTACTAGAACTCATACAGCAGTTCAATAATGTTTCAGGATACAAAATAAATGTACAGAAATCCATTGCTTTCTTATACACTAACAATTAAACTGTAGAAAGGGAAATTAAAGAATCATTTCCATTTACAATAGCACCAAAAGCTGTAAGACACCATGGAATAAACTGAACCAAAGAGGTAAAGGCCCATACTCCAAGAAACACAAAACACTCATTAAAGAAATTGAAGAAGAAACAAGAAGAAAAACATTCCATGCTCCTGTATCAGAAGAATAAACTTTGTTAAAATACCTATTTGGCCCAGAGCAATCTATACTTTCAGTGCCTTCCTGATCAAAATACCATCAGCATTTTTCAAAGGGCTGGAAAAAGCAATCCTAAACTTTGTATGGAAACAGGAAAAAAAAAAACTGAATCACCAAGGAAATGTTGAAAAAGAAAATCAGGCTGGGAGAATCACTTTGACTGATTTCAAGCTTTATTACAAAGCTGTGATGACCAATACAGTATGACAATGGCACAAAAACAGACACACAGATAAAGGTACTGGGAAAATTGGACAGCTATCTACAGAAGAATGAAACTCAACCATTCTTTTATGCCATACTCAAAGATAAACTCAAAATGGGTGAAAGGCTTCAATGTGAGACAGGAATCCATCAAAATACTAGAGGAGAGCACAGGCAATAATCTCTTCAACATTGGCCACAGCAAATTCTTTCAAGCCATGTTTCCAAAGACAAAGGAAACAAAGTGAAAATGAACTTTTTGGACTTCATCAAGATCAAAAGCTTCTGCACAGCAAAGGAAACAGTCGACAAAACAAAGAGGCACCCCAAGGAAGGGGGGAAGGTATTTGCAAATGACACTATAGACAAAGGGCTAATATTCAAGATCTATAAAGAACTCCTCAAACCCAACATTCAAAAAATAGATAATCAGGTCATAGACAGAAGAGATAAGCAGACACTTCTCCAAAGAAGACATACAAATGGCTAACAGACACATGAAAAAAAAATGTTCACCATCAGCCATCAGAGAGATTCAAATCAAAACCACGTTGAGATACCACCTTACACCAGTTAGAATGGCAAAAATTAACAATTCAAGAAACAACAAATGTTGGCGAGGATATAGAGAAAGGGGTACCCTCTTACACTGTTGGTGGAATGCAAGTTGGTGCAGCCAATTTGGAAAACGGTGTGGATTTTCCTCAAATCAATCAATCAATCAATAAAAATAGAGCTGCCCTATTGCACAGCAGTTGATGAATTGGGTATTTACCCGAAGATACAGATGTTATGGAAAGAAAGGCCATCTGTACCCCAATGTTCATAACAGCAATGTCCACATAAGCCAAACTGTGGAATGAGCTGAAATGCCCTTGAAAAGATAAATGGATAAAGATGTAGTCCATATATACAATGGAATATTCCTGAGGCATCAGAAATGAAACATAACTTTTGCATCAACATGGATGGTGTTGGAGGAGGTTATGCTGAGTGAAATAAGTCAAGCAGAAAAAGTCAATTATCATATGGTTTCACTTACTTGTGAAGCAGAAGGAATAACATGGAGGACATTAGGAGAATGAATGGGGAAATGAAGAGTGAGAAATCAGAGTGGGACGAATCATGAGAGCCTGTGGACTCTGAGAAACAAACTAAGGGTTTTAGAGGTTAGGGAGGTGGGGGACAGGTTGTTCCAGTGATGGGTATTAAGAAGAGCATGTATTGTATGGAGCACTGGGTGTTGTACATAAACAATGAATCTTGGAAACTACATCAAAAACTAATGACATTCTGTATGGTGACTAATATAAAGTAATCAAAAAATTAAAAAAAAACAAAAGTTACACTTAAGCCATATATATATATATATATATATATATATATATATATATGGGAGATATCTCTCTCTCTCTCTCTACACACACACGCACACACACACACACACACACACACACACAAAATGGCAACACCTTCTGGGACTGTAGTATTTAAATATAAAATAAGTAAATGTAGCAGAAAAATGGCATGCTCAATTCTTCAGCATTTGCAGAAACCACTTTTTTTTTTTTTACTAAGACTTTGGGTATTTTGGAAGAAAACTAATATTTATAAGGAATGTGCTATCGTGTTGGGAATTGTGAGGATACCTGTACCTCATTACATGGAGTATTTTAAAGACTGGAGGATGGCATGGTTTCAGTCTAACCTATTTCATGACCAAGTTATCTTACTTGGATGTTTTAGGTCTAGGTGGTAGCACTCTGACAGTGTTCAAGTGCTCTCCTCATGCCTACTAATCTCTAGGTTTTTGGTTTCTGAGATTCCCATGAGAAATAGCCCATGTGTACATTAACAGCCAGCAGTAGCCTAAGAGATGTTATTGTGGACTGGAAAAAAGAAGTCTTGTTTACACTACCAACAATTCCAAATTTGGAACTGGCAACTGGGGATAGGACTAAACCAGTAGACCTCAACAAATGGGGACTCCAGACTGGAGTTCCAAATAAATGGGGACAGCACAATAAACCACCAACAATTTCCAATATAGAATCTGGAGACTGATCCAAGGGCTGGGTGTTCCCCAGAAATAGGGAATTGTGGACTGTCAATTAGATCAAGAGCTTGAAACAAAGTCAGTAGAAATAAGAACCAGCAGAAATTTACTCAAGGGTCTTGAAAATGGTGGAAAAAGAGAATTCAAAGGCTTCATGAGGAGCACACCTTGTTTCTTAGTGTCCCCATATCTATTGTAATTTTCCCCTGATTCTGTAGCTACTGCCAAATCTGTTGAAAAACAAAATTCAACTGAGAACATTTGAAGATCTTACTGACTTTATACACTGATTCATTAATTGAGCAGCATTCCATCTAACAAACAGAAAGTATGTATACAAAATGAAAGGATTTTATAGGTAGAAGGGGGAGAGATAAGGAAATTAATAGCAAAGGGTGGATTGTTTAAGGCAAATTCTCCTTTCTGTAGGGGAGTGTAGGAGTTTATCAGGCAGACTACCTCACTAGTGCTGAGGATGTATATCCAGATTGACTGGTTAAGATGACATTCCTGGGAAAGTTTGAAACTGCAGTTAGGTTAAGTTCAGTCTTGGTTTCTTGGTGTGGCCTTAACAGAAGTGACTCTGTTCTTGGTTTGTCTTTGTTTTTCTTGTTTTAAACTAACAATACTCAGTGGAGATGCAATAGATAATACAAATAGTAACAAAACCATGGAAGATATTTATTCATAATCAAAGGATTCCTGTCCAAAAAAAAAAAGTAGGCCTACTGAAGAATTTCACCAAAATTTTAAATAAGAATTATAACAAATTTTATACATTTTTTCAGTAAAATAAAATATTTATTAAGCATGAAGAGCACCAAAAATGCAAAGAGAGCCTAAAAAATAAAAGTACAAAATTTCTTATGACAAATAAGTCTTATACATTCAGATATAATATCTTTAATAAAATACTAATGAATGAAATAAAAAAGTGTGTAAAAAACATGTATACATCATGAACAATGAGATTTATGCTAGGTATGTGATGCTGGTTTGCAAATCAATTGTATAATCCACTTTGATAATGAGCAAAAGATTAAAAAAATGATAAAATTAAGTTCACATGCATGATCAGAATTTCAGCAATAGGAAAGGGAAATTACTTTCACTTCAAGGACATCTACAAAGATTGTATATATGACACCACAAGTAATAAAGACTCAATGCTTCTACCCCCTGTTAGGAACCCAGTCAAGGATGCCCACTTTCACATCCTTATTCAACAAAATACTGCATTTTTCTAGCAATAACTAAAAGAATTAAAAGAATATAGTGTATAAAGGAAGAAGTAAAGTTTTCCTTCTTGAATTATTGCTCATGCAAAAAATTCAGGGAGTCTACAGAAAACAAAAACAGAAACATAAGAATAAAAACTCATAATTAACATGAGTACAAAGAGACATCCTTATGTTTACATATTAAGAATGAACATACATATACTAAAACTGAAAACATTGTTCTATTTAACATCATTTTAAAGGATATGAAGTAATCAGGTATATACTTAAATGTATACAGAATATGTAGGCTGAAAATTACAAAAAACTAAAAGTAATTAAAAATGATCTAAATAAATAGAAAGATAATGTTGTCAAAGATAAACACAGCTGGGGGCGCCTGGGTGGCTCAGTGGGTTAAAGCGGCTGCCTTCAGCTCAGGTCATGATCCCAGCATCCTGGGATCGAGCCCCGCATCGGGCTCTCTGCTCAGCGGGGAGCCTGCTTCCTCCCTTCTCTCTCTGCTTACCTCTCTGCCTACTTGTGATCTGTCAAATAAATAAATAAAATCTTAAAAAAAAAAAGATAAACACAGCTGGACATTTGTTAGAACTATGAAATAAAGATTTTATTCAGAACTATTGCCAGTAAAGGAAATGCTGATCTCCATTCTGGTTTTAGTAGTGGTTATTGTGAAGTTCTAAAAAGAGAATGAGGGAGGTGAATGTGTGGGGCTCAGGAGAGTCAGAGAAGTGAAAACGTACAAAGGTTGGTCAGTGTAACTGTAACTAGGTCATTTATGTTAGCTGGCAGTTACAAAGTTAAGATTCCACCTTTCCACAGAGACTAGGAGACAGAGACACTATTCCTTTTTTTTTTTTTTGACACTATTCCTTTTTTAATTATTATTTTATTTTTATTTTTTGAGGGTCAAAGAGCCTCCTCTGCAGTTTTTATTTTTTTAGCTTAATTTTATATTTTCAGTGTTCCAAGATTCATTGTTTATGCATCACACCCAGAGACACTATTCTTATTTCTTTTACTAAAGCACAGTTGACACACGATGTTATATTAACTTTGAGTGTAAAACATATTGATTCCACAAGTCTATACATTATGCTATATTCACCACAACTGTAGTAACCATTTGTCACCACAAAATATTACAAAACCTTTGACTCTATTCCATAGGCTACGCCTTTTATCCCCATGATTTTTTTTTTTATCCCATAAGAGGAAGCTTATATTTCCCATGCCATTTACTTATTTTGCTCATCTACCCCTCTGCAACAGAAGCCATTTGTTTAATAGCTGTATTTATGGGTTTGTTTCTGCTTTTTTTTCTTTTGTTTTGTTTTTAAATTCTAAATATAAACAAATTCATATAGTATTCATCTTTGTCTGACATATTTCACTAAGCATAATACCCTACAGGTCCATATTGGCACAAGTAGAAAGGTCTCATTCTTTTCTATAACTAAGTAATATTCCATTATCGCTCTCACTCCATAAAGATGATAGATGATGATGATAGATAGATAGATAAGTGATAGATAGATGATAAATTATGGTTCTCTTTACCAACATGGAAGTGCAAATTTGGTGCAGCCATTGTAGAAGATATTATGGAGGTTATTAAAAAAATAAAAATAGAATTACTATACAACCCAGTATTTTCACAACTAGGCATTTCACAAAGAAAATAAAAACATTAATTTCAAAAGGTGCATGCACCACAGTGTATTTATTGTAGCATTATTTATGAAAGTAGCCCAGTTTTTATTTTATTTATTATTTATTTCCTTACTTATTTATTTTTCATTTAGCTGTCCGGTTTTCCCAGCACCATTTATAAAGAACACTTTCTTTTGCCCATTGTATATACTTGCCTCTTTTACATAGATTAATTGACAATATAAGCATAGCTTTATTTCTGCTCTTTCTATTCTGATTTGTTGATCTATTTTCCATTTTTTGTCAGTATCACACTGTTATGTTAAAAATGTTCTGTAGGTCCCAATAATGTGTGTGTGTGTGTGTGTGTGTGTGTACATATATGTGTGTGTGTGTGTATATATATAACTACTCCTTGGCATTTACCCCAAAGATATAGATGCAGTGAAAAGTAGGGCCATATGTATCCCAATGTTCATAACAGCAATGACTACAATCTCCAAACTTAGAAAGAGCCAAGATACCCTTCAACAGACGAATGGATAAAGAAGATATGTTCTATCTATATGCAATGGAATATTGCACAGCCATCAGAAAGGATGAATACCCAAATTTTGTATCAACATGGATGGGACTGGAGGAGATTATTCTGTGTGAAATAAGCCAAGCAGATAAAGTTAATTATATGGTTTCACTTACTTGTGACACATAAGAAGTAACATGGAGGACATTAGAAGGAAAGGGAAAGTGAATTGGGGGAAATTGAGAAGCAGATGATGCATGAGAGACTGTGGACTCTGAGAAACAAACTGGAGGTTTTGGAGGGGAGGGAGGGTTGGGTGAGCCTGGTAGTAAGTATTAAGGAGGACATGTATTGCATGGAGAACTGGATGTGGTGCATAAACAATGAATCTTGGAGTACTAAATAAATAAGTAAATAAGTAAGTAAGTAAGTAAGTAAATAAATAAATAAATCAAAGTTGCTCAACATCACTCATCGTCTGGGAAACACAAATCAAAACTATAATAAGATATCACTTCACACTTGTTGGAATGGCTAATATTAGCAACTCGAAAAACTTCAGATATTGGCAAGGATGTGAAGAAAGGACTAGCCTCTTGTACTATTGGTGGGAATGCCAGCTGGTGGAGTCATTCTGAAAAACAGTGTTGGGGTTCCCTCAAAAAGTTAAAAATAAAACTACCCTAAGAGTCAGCATTACATTACTAGGTATTTACCCCCCCCAAATACCAAAACATTTATTTGAAGTGGCACATGTACCCTGATACTACCAGTACTACCAGTACACTGTACCACCCAGTAGTACAATTGCAAGGTCATAGGATATCTCTATTTTTAATTTTTTGATGAATCTGCACACTGTTTTCCAAAGTGGCTGCACCAACTTGCATTGCCACCAACAATGTAAGAGGGTTCCCCTTTTCTCCAGTAGCAGTATTAACTACAATAGCCAAATTATGGTAAGAATCCAAATGTCCATCAACTGACAAAGGGATAAAGAAGATGTGGTATATATGCACAGGGAAATATTATCCAGTCATAAAAATAAAGAATTAAATCTTGCCATTTACAATTACATGGATAGAACTAGAGAATATCATGCTAAGTAAAATAAGTTAGTTCGAGAAAGACAATTACTATATGGTTTCACTCATATGTGGAATTTAAGAAACAAAACAAATGAGCATGGGGGATTAAGAAAGAGAGAGTGACAAACCAAGAAACAGACTCTTCCCTATAGAAAACAAACTGATGGTTACTGGAAGGAAGGTGGGCAGGCACATGATTAGAGAAGTGATAGATATTAAAGAGGGCGCTTGTGAGGAGCACTGGGTGTTGTATGTAAGTGATGAATCAAATTCTACACTTAAAACTAATGTTGCACTTTATGTTACCTGGCTGGAGTTTAAACTTGGGAAAAAAATCACTGTTAAAAAAAAAAAAAAAGAAAGAAAGAAAACAAAGCAAAATGGACAGCTGTTAAGTATATTCACATGATAATATATCACACAAATTATGCTTAGTGTTCTTTATCACATAAAAGAAAAAAGTGGAGTTACTGAATATATTTTACTGATTCTCACTGATTTCCTTCACTTATTATTATATCTTTGTTATAATATCATGTCAAACTGACTCATTGACTTCAGAAGCTGAAGACTATTTCCTTAGTTTGGATACAGTGAGGTGTGCAACAGAACTAGAGCAAAGTATTAAATATAGTTTTCATTGAGATTGATAGTAGCAACTGCTTATGTTTTTTGAGAGTTGGGGGTTCACCCACTGAAGCAGAATTGGTATTTGTACTCAGAAACTAGCATTTTGATTTTTTTCTTTTTTTAAAATTTCTTTTAAGCATAACAGAATTCGTTGTTTTTGCACCACATCCAGTGATCCACGCAATACGTGCCCTCCTTAATACCCACCACATGGCTCCCCCAACCTCCCACCCCTCACCCCATCAAAACCCTCAGATTGTTTTTCAGAGTCCATAGTCTCTCATGGTTCACCTCCTCTTCCAATTTCCCTCAAATCCATCTCCTCTCCATCTCCCTATGTCCTCCATGTTATTTGTTATGCTCCACAAATAAGTGAAACCATATGATACTTGACTCTCTCTGCTTGATTTATTTCACTCAGCATAATCTCCTCCAGTCCCATCCATGTTGCTACAAAAGTTGGGTATTCATCCTTTCTGATGGAGGCATAATACTCCATAGTGTATATGGACCACATCTTCCTTATCCATTCGCCCATTGACAGGCATCTTGGTTCTTTCCACAGTTTGGCGACCGTGGCCACTGCTGCTATAAAAATTGGGGTACAGATGGCCCTTCTTTTCACTCCATCTGTATCTTTGGGGTAAATACCCAGTAGTGCAATTGCAGGGTCATAGGGATCCAACAGCACATTAAAAAGATTATCCACCATGACCAGGTGGGATTCATCCCTGGGTTACAAGGATGGTTCAACATTCACAAATCAATCAATGTGATAGAAAAAAATCAATAAGAGAAGAGAGAAGAACCACATGATCCTCTCAATTGATGCAGTAAAAGCATTTGACAAAATCCAGCATCTGTTCCTGATTAAAACGCTTCAAAGTATAGGGATAGAGGGAACATTCCTGAACTTCATAAAATCTATCTATGAAAGACCCACAGCAAATATCATCCTCAATGGGAAAAAAAGCTTGCAGCCTTCCTGTTGAGATCAGGAACACGACAAGGATGCCCACTCTCACCACTCTTGTTCAACATAGTTTTAGAAGTCCTAGCAACAACAATCAGACAACAAAGAGAAATAAAAGGTATCCAAATGGGCAATGAAGAAACCAAACTCTCTCTCTTTGCAGATGACATGATTCTTTATATGGAAAACCCAAAAGACTTCACCCCCAAACTACTACTACTCATACAGCATTTCAGTAACGTGGCAGGATACAAAGTCAATGTACAGAAATCAGCGGCTTTCTTATACACTAACAATGAAAATACAGAAAGGGAAATTAGAGAATCGATTCCATTCACTATAGCACCAGGAACCATAAGATACTTGGGAATAAACCTAACCAAAGAGGTAAAGGATCTTTACTAAAGGAAGTACAGAACACTCATGAAAGAAATTGAAGAAGACACAAAAAGATGGAAGACCATTCCATGCTCTTGGATCAGAAGAATAAACATTGTTAAAATGTCTATGTATACTTTTAATGCCCAGAGCAATGTATACTTTTAATACCATTCTGATTAAAATTCCACCGATATTTTTCAAAGAGCTGGAGCAAATAATCCTAAAATTTGTATGGAATCAGAAGAGTCCCCGAATTGCTAGCATTCTGATTCTTGTTAAAAATAGTGGTTCTTGGAAATCCCCAAAAAGTTATATTAGGATTTTTTTTAGTTCTACTGAGGTATAATTGATACAAAAGCAAAAAAGATACATCTAATATATACAAATTGATTGTTTTGTACATGTTCATATACACATGATATCATCACCACAAACAAAACCATTTCTGTGCAATCTTTTGTGTTTTTTTTTTAATTTTCAAAGCTTAGAAACTTTATGTATTTGAAACACTTGCTCACAGTAACTAAAATAAGTTGGATTACATGTACATCATTTCATTATGGTACTTCAAGTGGCAAACTTTCAACATAGATATAGTTTTCAAAAATTTCTCTCTCACAATGAAATATTTTATTGTATTCCATTCAAATGTGTAGTCTTCTTGTTTTATCCTCCCCCCACTTCACTTTTGATTGGGAACCCAAAAAAGTTTCCAAAAAGCACAAATAAACAGAATCTAGTGGGTAGCAATTGCACTACTGGTTATTTACCCTAAAGATACAAATGTAGTGATCTGAAGGGGCACGTGCACCCCAATGTTTATAGCAGCAACGTCCACAACAGCCAAACAATGGAAAGAGCCTGGATAATATTATATACTATGCAACCATCACAACCCTGAAATCTTGTCATTTGCAAGTATGTGGATGGAACTAGAGGGTATTACACTAACAGAAATAAGTCAATCAGAGAAAGACAATTTTCATATGATCTCACTGATGTGAAGAATTTGAAAAACAATACAGAAGATCATAGGGGAAGGGAGGGAAAATGAAGCAAGTTGAAACGAGAGAAGGAGACAAACTATAAGAGACTCATATTCTCAGGAAATAAACTGAGGGCTGCTGGAAGAGAGAGGGTGAGAGGGATTGAGTGGCTGGGTGATGGACTTAGGGATAGTATGTGGTATGGTAAGTGCTGTGAATTGTGTAAGATTGATGAATCATATACCTGTACCCCTGAAGCAAATAATACATTATATGTTAATTTAAAAAAAGAATCTAAGGGATAGCTTCTACTCAGTTCCACAGGCTTTTCTCCTTTGAGAAGCACATATTTTTATGTGTGTAAGCCAATGTAGAATGGGACAGATTCTGTATCCGACTGGGTTAGCCTGCCAAGCCCTTCTTTGCTGCTTCTAACATACAGCCATGGAAAATGGGATAAGGAGAGGGAAATGAATCTTTGATAGGTTGATGGTTAAAAAGTATCTTTCTTCCTAAGAAACAGGATCAGGGTAAATCAAATACCTATCAAATTTTTTTCTCCTGTAGTTTTTCCACTGAAGACACTGAATATTCTAACCTTGGTGACATGATAACAATAAGAATTAGTATTTTATTTTTCTTTTCTAGAGACAAAACTTTATGTAAGGGACTTCTATTGCTTTTTTCAAACCCTCTTGCAGTCCTCTTTATCTACTTTTCACTTTTCAACATCTGTTTTTTAGATTGCTTTGTTAACTATCCTTGTTAAACAAACGTGACACATGATAGTTTTCATCTTATATATACTTGTTTTACTGTATTTTATCCAGAAAACAGTATGCTGAATTAATAGTACACTCTAATTTCGTTATCTTTTTATTAATTCAACCTTTTCCTATTTCTCATACTTCATATTTTACAAGTACAGTTATTAAAAGTTTTTACTTACATGATCAAGGCAAAATTTAAAAGGGACAATAATTTAAAGCTTATTTAGTAATACACTCTTCTCATGAGTACCTAGTTTTATAAATTAAAGTCAAGGACTTCTCAAACTCAACATCCAAAAAACCCAAATAATCCAATCATGAAGTGGATAGAAGTTATGAACACACACTTCTCCAAAGAAGGCATATAAATGAATAATATGAAAAAATGAAAAAATGTTCAACAACCCTTGTCATCAGGGAAATACAAATCAAAATCACAATGAGATACCACTTTATACCAGATGGCAAAAATTAACAAGACAGTAAACAGAAAATGTTGGCAAGGATGTGGAGAAAGATGAACCTTCTTAAAATGTTGATGAGAATGCACACTGATACAGTTACTCTGGAAAAGAGAACAGAAGTTACTAAAAAAAAATTAAAAATAGAGTTACACTATGACCCAGAATTTGCACTACTGGGTATTTACCCCAAAGATACAGATGTAGTGAAAAGAAGGGGAACATGCTCCCCAATGTTCATAGCAGTGATGTTCAAAATAGCCAAACTGTGAAAGGAGATGAGCTGCCCTTCCACTGATGAATGGATACAGAAGATCTGGTTCATATATACAATGAAATATTACTCAGACTTCAGAAAGGATGAATACCTACAATTTGCATCAACATGGAAGGAATTGGACGGGATCATGCTAAGTGAAATAAGTCTAGTAGAGAAAGACAATTATCATATGGTTTCACTCATATGTGGACTATAAGGAATAGGGCAGAGGACCATAGCTGAGGGGAAGGAAAACTGAATGGGAAGAAATCGGAGAGGGAGACAAACCGTAAAACACTCTGGACTCTGAAAACAATCAGAGTTACAGAAGAGGGATGGGTGGGGGAATGTATTAACCAGGTGTATTAAGCTGTAGTACCAGGTGGGTATTAAGGAGGGCATGCAGTGTGAGGACCACTGGGTGTTAAACACAACTAGCAAATCATTGGACAATACATCAAAAGCTAATGATGTACTATATGTCAGATAATTGAATTTAAATAAAAAAAGAAAGTAAGGTGTTAAAGAGGGCACGTATTGCATGGAACACTGGGTGTTATACATAAACAATGAATCTTGGTACACTGCACCAGAAACTAATGATGTACTGTCTAGTGACTAACATAACATAATAAAAAAAACCAATAATTTTTAGATGAAAAAAAGAAAGTGAAGGACAAATCTAACTCAGTGTACACATTTTTTCCCCTCAAAGAGTCTGGTGTACTTATATTGAGAACCTCATTTCCAATCATATATTTAAAAAGTAGAGCAAGTATATGCAGTTTTTTTTTTCTTCCCCTTCAGTTTTTTTTTTTTTCCTCTCCTATATCAAGGAACATTTTCCTTTTCCCTCCATATTCTTAACTGGGGAGATAAGAAGATAATTTACAGAATTCTGTTTTATTAAGATCAGTTCATTTCCCCTTCCACTTCTTCAGCAGAGTTTCTCTTACTTCTTTGTTACGGAGAGTGTAGATGAAGGGGTTTAGAACGGGAGTCACCACAGTGTTCAGGACATGCACAGCTTTGGTCAGATCCAAGGCCTCTTTGATGGAGAGGCGGACATGAAGAAAGATCGTAGACCCATACCAGATGAGCACCACAGTGAGATGTGAAGAGCATGTGGAGAAGGCTTTTCTCCTGCCACTGGCTGAAGGGATCCTGAGAATGGTGCAGATGATGAAGATGTAGGAAACGAGGGTGATGAGGCATGAACTCAGGATGACCACAGAAGCAATCACAAAGGCCACAAATTCCACTGCCTGTGTGCTGGTGCAAGATAGGGTGATCCAGGGTGCAATGTCACAGAAGAAGTGGTTGATTGTGCGGGGACCACAGAAGGACAGGGTGCTGATGAGGGCTGTGGGCACTGCAATAGCCAGAAAACCACACAGCCAGGATGCTAGGGCTAGCTGTGCTGAGAGCAGGCTGCTCATGATGGCCCCATAGTGTAGAGGATAGCAGATGGCCAGATAGCGGTCATAAGCCATGGCTGCTAGTAGGAAATACTCTGTGCAGCCCAGTGAGAAAACAAGGTACATCTGCAAAAGGCAGCCAGTGAATGATATGGTTTGGCTTCTCCCCAGAAGGATGGCCAGGGCTTTGGGGACAGCAGCTGTGGTATACCAAATCTCCAAGAAAGAAAGATTGCTCAAAAAGAAGTACATAGGGGTATGTAGCTGGTGGGAGGTAGTCACCAACATCAAAATAGTCATGTTACCACTCACTGTGAGGATGTACATCACCAGAAAAAGCATAAAAAGAGAGAGCTGAAGGACCTGGGAACCTGGAAAGCCAAGGAGGAGAAAATCCTGGCGGAGAGTTGCATTGTCTGGGCCCATTGAAGACATATTGAGGTATACTGGTAAACAGAGGCCACACACTGAGGCTTTTGATCCAAACACACAGTCCTAGAGAAATAAAAAGGACTCATGAGAATCCTTCAGTAACTGAATATAAACTGACAGTCTAACATATGTTGGGTGCCTGTTCTGTATTTGGTTAATGTCAAGTAATTTAATAATATGGAGATATGTGTGCTATTTATTAGCAGTTAGTGGTTGAGGAGAATTACAAGTGAAGCATTTTAGCATTTTTGCAAAGATTGCACCCATTGTTACACTTCAGATCTAAGATTCAAACCCAATCTTTGGACCTGCATCATCCTTTGCTGGACATGCTCAACCACAGCCACAGATTACACCTAACACACAAAAGGATGACTGCTTCTTGTTGACACAATTCACTAATTTGTAACTAGATTCTTTCTGGCTGGTCCTTAAATGAAAATATGTATTTTTCTTTTATTTTTGTCTTGTGTCTCAAATGTAGGCTCTAGTCACTTTCACGTTTGACACAGCTTTTGAACTGGTCTTCTAATTTTAAGCTCTGACCTTAAAAATAATGTTCAGAAATAAACAATAAAAAAGTTTTAAATTATTGAAAATTTAATTTTGTCTTCTCTGACATTGAAAATTTCATGTTTAAAACTTATTAATGTGATACCTTCTTTACACTAAAAGTATTTCCATATTGGACAAGGCATTTAAGGCAACTGCTTCCTGCCTCTAAGACATCTTGATACTGATTTGGACTGATTATACTGAGAACAGCCTAAAAGCAGAAAATTACTTTGAAACTAGTTATTTTCTGAAAAAGAATAATTTAAATTCCAGTTAACACAGAGTGTGATATTAGTTTCAGGTGTACCATTTAGTGATTCCATACTTTCATATAACATCTGGTGCTCATGACAAGTACAGTCCTTAGTTCCCAGAAAAATAATGATGATGGTGATAATTTTTACTATATAGTAAATAATATTAGTTAAGTCATTTTTTATTTCAGATATTCAAAATATTTTTCTCTTTATCATTAAGATCATCACTTTTCACTTATGTTAACCATTAAATAAATTACTTTAAACTGTATAATCCAAAAGAACGCTTCTTTTTAAGAACAGAATCTATAAATTAGAAGATAAATTGGGAGCCCTTACTATCAAACATGCAGGTGACTAAAACTTACACTTGAGAAGGAAAATCTGAACAAAGTCCAAGTAGACTTTGACATCTTTAGTCTTTACATTCCCTTATGAAAGAATGTCCCTTTTCTTCATCTTAATATGATGAAATATTACATTTTCATGCCCTCCAAGAGAAATACTAGTTCCACATATCTTAGTAGATTAATTACATGTATCTAATGTCAACAATCATATTTGTACTACAAGTGGATCTACAAAGAAAATGGATCTAACATAGGTGTACCTCATTTATGGCAGAATGGGACTTCAAAGTACTCTAGAGCAGTAATCCCAAATTCAAATGGATGTGTGGATTACTTGAGGGTGATATCAAAATATACATTCTAATTCAGTCATCTTGGGTCAGCCCTGTGATTCTTCATTGCACACAAACTTACAGAAAGCATCACTTACTGAGGACTCTAATCTGAGCAAAATCTAGTATATATAGAATATGAGGAACAGGTTGATCATATGACTCTCTTGGTTCATTAAGTAGTAAAGGATCTAGATTTAATTAATTATTCTAATAAAGAAAATAATCATATCTTAAATTAGAAATTAAGGATGAGACAGATCAATGAGAAATATAGAGAAAAGGCGCTTCAGCAAATACACTACATAATGATTTTCACATATTTCTTAAAGTTATTATATCCTACATAATACCCACCACCAGGTATTATGGAGGGCATGTATTGCATGGAGCACTGGGTGTGGTGCATAAACAATGAATTCTGGAACACTGAAAAGAAATTTTAAAAAGTTTTTATATCCAACATCTGTATCATTCATGGCCAATCAATATATGTAAGAGTTTTTCTAGATCAACGAACTCATGGACATTGTTAATGTCTTTGATATGTAACTAAAAATGTAGTCAAGAAGCTGACATATAAAGGTAAATTTATGAAACATCTAACAGTAGCCAACCTATAGTGAAGGCTTTCTTGGAAGTCATTAGCTTATTATCTAACATGATCTTTGTAAATCATATTACTTTGATTTTATTGTTATTCTACTAGCTTTAAAGATGAGCGAACTGAAAAACATGGAAGCTATAGAAGCTATCCCAGGTGGAGTTGGGACTGTAAGTTCTGTGGGTTCAACAGCAGAGCCTTAGCACATAGGAGCTGTTGCTTTCAGAGACTCTTTTTACATAGGTCTCTATGGTATCTGACAGGTTCAAATAAATTATATTTTCATTTATATTCAAAGAGAATCATTGGTCAATAGTATTCTAAAATCTATTAGTATGAAATGATTTTATCTTAAATTAGTAAGTAATGTCAATAAAATAATTATATTATTTTCCATTTTTAAAATTTAAAAATCAAATTGTGATGGCTACAGATTAGAGAATAAACTGAACATCCATCACCATATTACAAAATGGCACTATCAGATTTGGTTTTAAATTATATTGCTGAAATTGTCAGATATCATGATTGAATAATATTTTCTTATTTGAAGAATGTGATGATTATGCCCCACATTTTAAAATTTGCATATATTGCTGTATATTTGAGTATTCTTAGTACTGATTCTAAATAGGAAAACTAAGGGGACTTTTGGCAAATGACAAAGTTTATACAATCTAAGATAAATAGTTTTTAATTCACTGGCTTTTAATAAATGGCTTTTTGAGTTTTCCAATTAACTAACCAGTTGATTCTTTTTTAAAAAAGAATTTGAGTTTTTAACAACTTAATGACAGTTTAAAAAGAATTTTAATTTCTTACAATTGGAAAATGATTTTGAATCCTTAAAAAACAATTGGTTTTCATACAAACATGCAATATTTAGCAAAAATAACTTCATTTACATTGTTTCTGAGTCATAGGAAATTTTAGTTATTAATTAAGTGCTATGATGGTTATATATTGTGGAACAAATCTGTGATAACAAATTCACCCATTCAGTGACCAGGTATTGGACAGAACACAGGAAGTACAGAATAACCCTGTTCACTTACCCAATTATAATTCTTTTTGGCATATATATAAAATCCATAAACTCTGTCTTTGTACCTTATATTTTCCCTGCTTTCTTATTCCATAATATTATCAATTTTAAAATACTGTATTTCTATTGCAATCCTTTTATCTCCCTTTCTTATTTTTCATTTTGTTATCTTAAAATTTTCACAATTTTCTATCATTATTCAGTACTATTTGATGAGCTCAATCTCCCACAGCTTTTGAAATTTGTTCTTAGTCTATGTTATTTATTTTTCCTTTCCTTCTGATCCAATCCTGTCTTAGCTACATTCAACTTTAGTGTAGGCGTTTTACTTTTTTTTTCAATCTCAATCTTCCACTTAATGAGCTCCATACTGTAAACAATTTGCTATTAAGTAATTGCTTATGTGTACAAGAATCTTATGGGAGATGGTGACAATTTAATACTCTCTCAAGGGTACTTATGGCTAGGTCGAGAAGAGAAGATCTTTCTAAAAGGGAGTTTCAAATTATTTTCAAACATTTGATTTAAATAACTATAATTTAATGAAGATTCTACATGGAACAGGAAAGGGATATTTCCCTAGGCTTACAAATATTATGCGGATCTTTCCACTTTGTGCAAGTTCTTAGAAAATGCAAATATTCAATGGATTCTAATAATTTCTGAAAAAATGTGTTTTTATTTCTTAAGTTTTTTTTAAATTATAATTCAAGTATAGTTAATATAAAGTATTATATTAGTTTCTGGTGTACACCATAGTGTTCAACAATTCTATACATCACATGGTGCTCATCGTGACAAGTGTACTCCTTCATCTCCATCACCTATATTATCCATCCCCCCCACCTATCTCCCATCTGGTAACCATAAGTTTGTTCTTTATAATTAAGAGATTGTCTCCAAGTTTGCCTCTCTGTTTTTTTGCCCTAAATTCATTTATTTTGTTCTTAAATTTGACATATAAGTGAGATCATGTAGTATATAGTATTTGTCTTACTCTAACTTATTTCACTTAATATCCATGTCATTGTAATGGGAAGATTTCGTCCTTTAGTGTGGCTGATTATATATATATATACATATATATATATATATATCTCGATATCTTCCCATATATATGTATATCCCATATATCCCATATATACTATATATATACACACACACATATATATATAGTAAATGGGAAGATTTACATATACATATACACATACATATACATTTGCATATACATATGCATATGAATATATATATATATACTATATGTGTGTGTGATTATATATATATATGTGTGTGTGTGTATCTTCCTTATCCATTCACCAGTTTATGGACATTTGTACTTTTTCCATAATTTGACTATTATGGTAATGCTGCTATAAACATTGGAGTGCATGTTTCCCTTTCAGTAAGTATTCATCCCTTGGGTAAATATGTAGTAGTGCAATTTCTGGATGGTTGTGTAGTTCTATTTTCATGTTTTTGAGGAATCTCAATACTGTTGTCCAGAATGGCTGCACCAGTTTGCATTCCCACCAAGAGTGTAGGAGGGTTCTGTTTTGTCTGCATCTATGCTAACACCTGTTGCTTCTTGTGTTATTAAGTTTAACCATTCTGAAATTTGTATTCCCCTGATGAGAAGTGATGTTGGGCATCTTTTCATATGTCTGTTTGCCATCTGTATGTATTCTTTGCAGAAATGTCTATTCAAGTTTTCTGCCCATTTTTAAATTGAATTATTTGTTTTTTGAGTGTTGAGATGTATCACTTCTTTTTATGATTTGGATGGAAAACCTTAGTTGGATGTGTAATTTGCAAATAACTTCTCCTTTTCATTAAGTTGTCTTTTACTTTTGTTGATTGTTTTCTTCACTGTGCAGAAGTTTGTTATTTTAATGTAATCCCAATAGTTTATTTTTGTTTTACTTTCCCTTGTCTCAGGAGACATTTAAAATAATGATACTATGGCCAATATCAGAGGTAAAACTAGCTGTACTCTCTTTAAGGATTTTTATGGTTTCAGGGTAGAAACTGAAGTCTCTAATCCATTTTGAGTTTATTTTTATGTATGGTGAAAGGAAGTGATCCAAATGCATTATTTTCTATATAGCAGTCGAGTTTTCCAACACCATTGTTGAAAAGGGTGTCTTTTTCCTAAAGAATATCTTTCCTAATTTTTGATGATTAATTGGCCATATAATTGTGGGTTTACTTTGGGTTTTCTGTTCTGTTTTATTAATTTGTGTATCTCTTTTTGTACCATTACCTATGGCTTTGTTACCACAGGGCTGTAATAATACTTTTTTAAGTGTTTTTTTTTAATATTTTATTTATTTATTTGACAGACAGAGTTCACAAGTAGGCAGAGAGAGAGAGGGAAGCAGGCTCCCTGCTAAGCAGAGAGCCCGATGTGGGGCTCGATGCCAGGACCCTGAGATCAACACCAGAGCCGAAGGCAGAGGCTTAACCCACTGAGCCACCCAGGCGCCCTGTAATAACACTTTAAATATCAAATTGTGATACCTCCAGGTTTGCTTTTCTTTTTCAAGATTACTTCATCTATTCATCATCTTTTGTGGTTCTATACAAATTTGGATTTTTTTTTGTTCTATTCTGTAAATAAATTTTATTAGTATTTTAATAAGGATTACATTAAATATGAAGATTACCTTAGGTACTATAGACTTTTTTTTAAGATTTTATTTATTTATTTGTCAGAGAGAGAGAGAGTACACACAAGTAGGCAGAGAGGCAGGCAGATGCAGCGAGAGAAGCAGGCTCCCTGCCGAGCAAGGAGCCCAACGCGAGACTCGATCCCAGGACTCTGGGATCATGACCTGAGCCAAAGGCAGCGGCCCAATCAACTGAGCCACCCAGGCATCCCTACTATAGACATTTTAATAATCCTACAGTAAGATCCAACAAGAAGATCTAACAGATATTCCTCCAATCCATGAACATGCAATGTCTTTCCATCTCTTTGTGTCATCTTCAGTTCCCTTCATTAATGCTTTATAGTTTTCAGATTACACCTCTTTGTCTATGTCTAGTCCTAGGTCTCTTATTATTTCTGGTGCAATTGTAAATGGAATTGCTTTCTTAATTTCGCTTTCTGGTTCTTCAGTATTAGTGCATAGAAATGCAACAAATTTCTGCACATTTATTTTGTGTCCTGTGACTTTACTGAATTCATTAATAAGTTCTAATAGCTTTTGGTTGAATTTTTGGTATAATTGAAGTGGTTTTTGGCTGAATTTTATGGTAGCAAAGCATCTGAAAATAATGAAGGTTTTACTACTTACTTGGCAGTTTGGATGTCTTTTATTTATTTTTGATGTCTAGTTGCTCTGACTAGTACTGCCTATACTATATTGAAAAAAGGTGGTGAGAATGAACATCTTTTCTTGTCACTAATTTTAGGGGGAAAACTGTGAGTTTTTCACAGATGGTCTTTATTATGTGGAGGTATGTTACCTCCAACCCTACTTTTTTTTTTTTTTTTAATCATGAATGGATGTTGTCCTATGTCAAATGATTGCTTCTGCATCCAGTGAAAAGATCATATGGCTCTTCCATTTTCTTATTTATGTGAAGTATCATGTTGATTAATTTGTGAATATTGAACCACCCTTGCATTTCAGAATTAAATCTTACTTGATTGAGTGAATGGTTACTTTTAAGCATATTACTCGCATTCAGTTTGCAAGTTTTTTTGTTTGTTTGTTTGTTTTTAGTACTTATGCATCTGTATTCATCAGAGATATTGGCTTGTAGTTCTCTCTCTCTTTTGTGGTGTCTTTATTTAGTTTTGATATCATGGTGATATGGTCTCATAGAATTAAACTGGAAGGTTTTCTCCTTCTAATTGTTGGAATAGTTTGAGAAGAAAAAGTATTAACTCTTCCTTAAATGTCTGGTAGAATTCACCTGTGAAGCTCTCTGCTTCTGGACTTTTGTTTGTTGAGATATTTTTGATTACTGATTTAAGTTTCTTGCTGGTAATTGGTCTGCTTAGATTTTCTATTTCTTAATGCTTTAGTTTCGGTAAGTTATATGTTTCTAAGTATTCATCCATTTCTTCTACATTACCCATTTTTTGGCATATATGTTTTCATAATATTTTCTTACAATTGTTAGTTATTTCTGTGGTATTGATTGTTATTTTTACTCGTGCAGGTGTGATTTTGTTTATTCAAATCCTTTCTCTCTCTCTCTCTCTTTTTGCTAATGAGTCTGACTAGAGGTTTATCAATTATATAGTTTCAAAGAACCAGCTACTCTTCTCATTGATATATTCTATTGCTTTGTTTGTTTTGAATCATTTACTTATGTTCTGAACTTTATTCATCCCTTTCTTCTGATCAGTTTGGTTTTTATTTGTTGTTATTTTCCTAGTTCCTTTAGGTGTGAGTTTAGGTTATTTGAGGTTTTTCTTGCTTTTTGATGGAGGTCTGTTTTGCGATGTACTTCCCTCTAGAACTTTTCTTGTTGCATCCCAAAGTTTTTGGACCATTGTGTTTCAATTTTTATGTTCATGTAATTTTTAAAATTTCTTCTTTGAGTTTGTGGTTGACCCATTCATTGTTTAGTAGGATATTATTTAATCTCAATTTATTTGTGGTCTTTGCAGATTTTTTTCTTCTGTTTGCTTTCTAGTTTCATATTGATGTGGTCAGAAAAGATGCAAGAGTATGACTTCAATATTTTTGAATATGTCAGGGCTTTTTGTGGGTTAATATGTGAACTATTCTGGATAATGTTCCATGTGCACTTGAAAAGGGTGTATATTCTGCTGTTTTAGGATAGAAGCTTTTAAATATATCATTAAGTCCATCTGGCCCAGTGAATCTTCAAAACCACTTTTCTTTGTTGATTTTCTGATTAGATGCTCTTTGTATTGACATAAGTGTGGTGTTAAAGTTCTCTATCATTATTTTACTATTGTTTATTTATTTTATGTTTGTTATTAACTGCTTTATGTATTTGGAAGCTCCCTTCTTGCATAATATTTACAATGTTATATGCTCTCTTTGGATAATTCCCTTAATGATAATATAGTATTCTTCTTTTTTATGTTAAAAGCCCACTTTTAATGTCAATAATTTTACTACTGTCAAAAATTAGTAACATAATAATATGAACATAATTAAAACATAAGTATTTACAGATTATTTTCCATATTTTATTTTTTAATTTTAATTTTATTTTTTCAGGGTTCCAAGATTCATTGTTTATGCACCACACCCAGTGCTCGATACAATACATGCCCTCCTTAATTCCCACCACCAGGCCCTCCCAACTCCCCACTCCCCTTCCCTTCCAAAACCCTCAGTTTGTTTTTCGGAGTCCACAGTCTCTCATGGTTCTTCTCCCCCTCTGATTTCCTCCAACTCCTTTCTCTTCTCCTTCTCACAGTGTCCTCCATGTTATACCTTATGCTCCACAAGTAAGTGAAACCATATGATAATTGACTCTCTCTGCTTGACTTA
Organism: Martes martes; assembly: GCF_963455335.1. Taxonomy (NCBI): domain Eukaryota; kingdom Metazoa; phylum Chordata; class Mammalia; order Carnivora; family Mustelidae; genus Martes; species Martes martes. Next base: position 12,103,999 of record NC_137892.1, on the reverse strand, counting down.
TTTCACTCAGCATGATCTCTTCCAGTCCTGTCCATGTTGATTATAGTACTCTTCTTTATGTCTTGTTATAGTCTCTGATTTAATGTCTATTTATTTACTATAAGTATTGTTACTCTGCCATTTTTTGGACATCCATTTGCATGATTAATGTTTGTGAATCCCTGCATTTTCAGTATAAATAGATCTCCTTTACACTGTGCAAGGTATTGTTTCTAAGTTGCCTCTCCTAGGGTTGTTGCCTTTTGAAAGATGGAGGCCCAGCTATCAGTCAGCTTCCTGATTCAGTGCTGAGTCAGATAATTTTTAAAACTCCAGGCTCTAAGTTCCACTTATTATACCAAACATAGAATTCAGCCCCTATGTTTTTAAAAGCCAGATGTTATGGGGATTTGTTTTCCCCATATGGTCTTCCTGATACCATCATTTCCATGACCATAATTACCTTCCTCCTGTTGGCAGCTCCTGACCACTGTTTGTGCCCTTCCTAACCTCTCAAATGCAGCTTTGTTTCTACATTTAGTTGTGGACATTGTTCTGCCAGTCTTCAGATCACTCTCCAGTTATTTCCTGGGTTGTGAATGTGGGATGAGATAAGCTTTGGTCCTGCTATTCTATTATCTTACACCTGCCCCCAGTTCATTTACTTTAATGTAATTAATTTCTGTTCTGCATGATTATGGTTGAGGAGTTTTATGAATTCATCAACTTCTTTACTTCTTGTGGTGTCGCAGTTATCTTTTTTCCAGGTGTCAGAACTCTAGGGGAACAATAAATATATTTTACCCCTACCCTTTTAGTTCTTGTCTGGTACCCAGATAACAAGAAAAATTTTTTTTAAATATTTAATGTAAGTTTAATGTCACATGGGAGCCTTCAAAAAGAAATGAAGGCTCAAAGAGGTGGTTAGAAATGAGAGTTTTTATGCTAGATTTGACAAAGAAAAGAAAGTCATGGAAATATAAGATAAGAGAAAGAGTCAGAGCTAAGTGCAGCAAATGGGAAAAATAGTAAGGTCTAATTGTTCAGATTGCTTTCTGCATTCCTTCATCTCTGGAGGTAAAGATATTCCTTCCTGCTGGGAATACAGAAGGCATCCCTCATATGAGGGTTTTATGGTCTGCTTCATAAGAAAACAAGAAAGTTTTTCTTCACATCATTCTCATATTTCTTCAGCTCGAAATATTCAGTCTAAGTCATCACCTGTCATTATGAGAATACCGTATTCTCTTACAACTTATCTCCTGAAAGTTTTATTGTCCATTACTGATCTTTGCCTGGATATCTTTTTTTTAAATTTTTTATTTCTTTTCAGTGTAACAGTATTCATTGCTTTTTCACCACACCCAGTGATCCATGCAATCTGTGCCCTCCCTAATACCCACCACGTGGTTCCCCCAACCTCCCACCCCCTGCCCCTTCAAAACCCTCAGGTTGTTTTTCAGAGTCCATAGTCTCTCATGGTCCACCTCCCTTTACAATTCTCCTCAACTCCCTTCTCTCCATCTCCCCTTGTCCTCCATGTTATTTTTTATGCTCCACAAATAAGTGAAACCATAAGATAATTGACTCTCTCTGCTTGACTTATTTCACTCAGCATAATCAACAGTCAACAAAACAAAGAGGCAACCTACGGAATGGGAGAAGATATTGGCAAATGACAATACAGAAAAAAGGTTGATATACAGGATCTATAAAGAACATCCCAAACTCAACACACACAAAACAGATAATCATATCAAAAAATGGGCAGAAGATATGAACAGACACTTCTCCAATGAAGACATACAAATGGCTATCAGACACATGAAAAAATGTTCATCATCACTAGCCATCAGGGAGATTCAAATTAAAACCACATTGAGATACCACCTTACACCAGTTAGAATGGCCAAAATTAGCAAGACAGGAAACAACGTGTGTTGGAGAGGATGTGGAGAAAGGGGAATCCTTTTACATTGTTGGTGGGAATGCAAGTTGGTGCAGCCACTTTGGAGAACAATGTGGAGATTCCTCAAGAAATTAAAAATAGAGCTTCCTTATGGCCCTGCAATTGCACTATTGGGTATTTACCCCAAAGATACAGATGGAGTGAAAAGAAGGGCCATCTGTACCCTAATATTTATAGCAGCAATGGCCAAGGTAGCCAAACTGTGGAAAGAACCAAGACGCCCTTCAACGGATGAATGGATAAGGAAGATGTGGTTCATATTCACTATGGAGTATTATGCCTCTATCAGAAAGGATGAATACCCAACTTTTGTAGCAACATGGACAGGACTGGAAGAGATTTTGCCTGGATATCTTGTGACACAATCATTTCTTCTAATTTTACCCGCTGTCAGTCTTCTAAAGAAAAACATTGTTTTTTAGTTGGTGTTTTATCTGTTGATAAAGATGCATTATAGAGATTGAGAGAACCAAAATAACTCTAGGGATTTTCCATAAAGCATACAATTTCTTAAATATTAGAGACAATATCATTTTGCCAATATAAATTTTACCATGGACAGTCTAAGAATCTTTTTTTTTAAAAAGATTTTCCCAGGTAACTCTGGCAGTTGATGCAATATACATCAAATAAATCTAATTACATTCACCATATCTCTTTCCTTAAGGGTAGAGAACAAAAAATGAGGACTTTGCTATGGACTCCATGGGAAAAATTAGTTTATAAGAGATATGAGTTATATTTTGTGACATATGATAAAACATATGTATACATTTACAATCAATATTGACATGGTAACAATCAAAGCTTGTCAGAAGATATTTGGGGGAATGATTAAATGAAATCATATGTGCCAGAGAAACAATATCAAAAGTCTATTTAATTCAAGTGATAATAAAACATTAATATTAAGATTTAAAGAGTCATGTATTGTGTGGAGCACTGGGTGCAGTGCATAAACAATGAATTTTGGAACACTGAAAAGAAATAAAATTTTAAAAAAAGAGGAGAACATGATTGAAAATATCTAAGAAACGTTTGTCTTTTTTTTCCTTAAATAATAAACAATAGAATAATGTCAAATGTAAAGTCAAGATGGTTATTTCATAAGACATAGAATCTCTAGGTAGAGGGGCACCTTGCTGGCTCAGTTGGTTAAGCATCTGCCTTCAGCTAAGTTCATGATCTCAGGGTCCCGGGATCAACTCCCACATCTGGCTCTCTGCTCAGTGGGGCGTCTGCTTCTCCATCTCATTCTACCTCTGTGTGCTCTTTCTCTCAAATAAATAAGTACATAAAATCTTTTTAAAAAAAGAATCTCTGTGTAGATTACATGTAAGGTAATAAAAATGTATTGTAGGCCCTCATGAATAAGACAAAAGAAAGTCCTTTCCCAACTGAGAATCTTCTTATACAGTTATATTTAATAGCTTCTTTTTATTCAATTTAGAAATTTTCACCCTGACACAAAGAGAGGTAAAGAACTCTCTGAATTATAGGCAAGTAGAAATGCAGAAATTCATGTCTAACAGTTCCTGACCTCTGTCTAGTGTCTCTCTGGAAATACTATTTACCTAGTTGACCACTACTTATCTTTAGGAACTGTGCTGGGATGTATCTCCCTCCAGGATTTTGTCTTTATTTTAGGTGTCTCTCCTGAGTATTGTTTACAGATGTAAGTACACCTCTAGAATGCTTCTTAGCCTACTGCATTATTTTTGTTTATTTTTCTGTTTTGCTTCAACATTAGGCAGTCTGATCCATTGGGAAAGTAATGTGTAAGTTTTTATCTCACTTCACATTTATAGTATGTACCTGTTGAAGTTGTCTCATTTTTTAAAATTTCCAGTGAATAAAATAGAGAAAATGAGTTATTCAATGACCAAAATTATAAACACCATGAAAAACAGAAGGAATTTTTTTTAGAAAGTTATACCACGAATGGAGAGATTCTTTGTCATAGAAGATCACTGAATGAGAAACATGACACTTATGTATTAGCTGGGAATAATGTTACTATACAACCTTTGAATCAGTCAATTCAGCACTTGAGCCTTTATTTCCTTACGTATATGTGAGTACATTACCATTTTGTCTCAAGCCATTGCAGTTAAGAATGAGAAATTCTGATGAGAAATTCTACTGTAATCAGTAAGGCACTAGAGCACTGACTTCAGACAGTGTTAAATGGAGTGTGACTGATGGCCCAAAGTTTTGTGCAGCAACCTCATAAGAACCTATTTCATATCCTTGTTCCTCAGGCTATAGATTACAGGGTTAAGTATTGGAGGTACCACAGTGTAGATCACAGAAAGTAGCCTGTCGATAACTGAGGGTAGATTTGGAGATGGTTTGAGATAGACAAAACAAGCAGTTATAATAAAAAGAGTAAAGACAATGAGATGGGGAAAGCGTGTGGAGAACGCATTTGATTGGCCTTTTTAAGGTTGGAATCTTTAGCACAGTGCTGAAAATATAAACATAAGAGGTCACAATACAGATGAAACAAGACATACCTAAACAAATACCTATTCCAATACTTGTGTAAACTACCAGGAGTGTGTCAGGACAAGAAATCCTTAGCAATGAGGACACCTCACAAAAAAACTGTGGGATCACATTGGAGCCACAGAATGGCATAAAAAATGTGCCAGCGGTGTACAGAGCTCCAAAGAGCCCCCCAATGGACCAAGAAACACCTGCCATCAGTACACAGGCACCAACATTCATGGTTACCTCTTAGTTCAGGGGACAACAAATAGCTACATAGTGGTCATAGGACATGGCAGTGAGGACTAATACCTCACCTGCTGCAAAGGAAGTCATTAAAAGTAGCTGGAAGGCACATCCTAAAGTGGAATTGGAATTGTTGTAAGTTAGGCTGTTGAAAATGAATTTGGGGATTGGAACAGACACAAGGAAGACATCCAGGAAAGATAAGTTCTTCAGGAAAAAGTACATGGGTGTTTGTAGCTGCAGGTCTAGGGTAGTGAGAGTAATGATGAGAAGGTTACTCATTAGAATAGCCACGTAAATCACGAGGAAGAGTACCTCATATAATATCTGAAGTTCTTGGATATCAGAAAACCCCACAAGGAGAAATCCTGCCACCAAGGTGACATTGGTCATGCTTGGTTCTCTTCACTGCCTGTCAGCACAAAGAAATATACCAAAAAAAATCAATTTACAGATCGAAGAAGAATAATATTGACATACACAATTATTTAATTGAAAAATAGACTATGTATCTTAAATGCTTCTGCAAAAATTTCATCCTTTTTTAAGGTAAAGGGGTTTCATAAGTAATGTGTGAGCACAATTAGTCTTCATATGAGTTATATCTAATTCTGAGCTTCAAACTCAACTTGCTACCAGGTGTATATAAGTTGATTAAGAAAATTGTTCTAAAACACTAGGTATTTGTATTACACTATTACTGTGTCATGCATAATGACAAATCGTTTTGCTTTTGGATAAACAACCCAAAGTTCTATGTCTTTATAGTTTTAAGATTCCTAATAACATAATAGGAACATTACCAATTCTTATTTGCTATTAGCTATAATTACTTCACATTTACTCTATATAAAATGATCCAACATAAGCAAATATCTTTTTTCTAACGTTATGGACATAAAGAAAGGAATATAAACAAAGATTCTGTTTTTCAATGTTTATATTATCTTGAGGTCATGCAGTTGCATATATTGAAAGTTTCATTCATGTATGGGAAAGATATAAATTAATTATTTAACAAGACCTAATGTCTTTTGAATACATACATATGTAGAAAGTCAGGTTATTGTGGCACATTTCCAGTGGTTGATTTTTAAATAAAAGTCTAGTTTAGAAGTCACTATAATTTCAAAATGTCTTAACCATTCTGTCTGCATATGTTTCTTCCATTATGTTCTGTTGTCTATATTTTACTTTTTATACTTTCAGACATTTATCTCAAACATCAAAATATTTCCTTAGATTGTTAGTTACTGTTCCAGAATTATTTATTATTAACTGAAAAGGTCAAGAAATATTTCATATATATTAGATACAAAGCTTAATGGCAGAAATTAAAAAAAAAGAGGAGAGAGAGAGACTGTTTTTGGTGTGCTTCTGTCAATGAACAGAGATAGAAAATGACGAATACATAAACCTATAAATAAAAAAATAGATATTGATGGGTGTCATTACAATTTTTTAAAAGGTATTATTTTACAGATTATCCATGGGACTGCTCAAATGTGGAGGGAGGAAATGCTTCCCTTCTGGGTTAGCTAGAAGCTAAAGTCTAAATGAAGAGTAGCCTATAGAACAAAGCCCAGTGAAAGGAACACATTAAGAAGTAAGTTAAAACAAGGAAGTGAAGGAAATGGACATCTGGATCATATGTGCAGAAGCCATATGTGCTGAAATTGAAGAATGCTTATAGAACAATAAAATAATTAAGGCATTAATCAGCTTATTCTAACTGTTTGTCTAGAGAAACGCACAATAGACCAAAAGAGGAAGATGTGTGGAAAAAATTGGCCATTGAATTTCATTGTTTTTTGGTGTCTGCCCTAAAGTTTTTAGTATCTACAATATTAGTATTTTTGTTTGTTTGCTTGTTTGTTTTGGAACAGAGACTATTGAGCATTTTACCAATAGAAACTTGAAATTCATACTTTAAAATAATTCAAACTCTTCAACTGTCTGACAATGGATTACTTATCAGATGATTCCAAAAAGTATATCTTAGAGTTGAAATTCTTCTTCCCCAACAAAAAGAGTTTAACTTACCAGTTGCTTGCCCAAAATTAACAGAAAATTGTATCTTCCTTTGAGAATTCTCTGTCATTATAACATATCTGTTTTTCTAGCCTTTGGCTGAAGGACTAGAAGATTTCTCAGATGTGACACTTTCTTAACATGGAAGGATGATGTAAACACAACCAGAAAAGTCATTTGCCCTTTATTTCAAACTTGGCATCACTTGAAACATTAAGTAGTCAATGTCTTCACAACAAATTTATTTTAAGGCATGTGACTAATATGTTTGAATTCCCCAAAGAAGAAACTCTTAAATATTTTCTATGAAGCCTTATTAACTATCTCTTAATTCCATTGGTAAAAAAATATAAACTTCTGGTTACTATTTTATAATTGCTAGTAATAATTTAAGCACTTTGCTAAACATGATGATTTCTGCCAAATACTGCTAATTACTGACTCAGTGGGTCTCTGGTTGTAGTTCAAAGAAGTTCATTTATTCAACTAACTTGGTCAATTGGATGTGCGTTGTGCTTTAAGAATCCATGCTATTAGCTTGCCATCCAACATAGAAAGCAAAATAAACTTTTTGATCGTTTGTTAAAAACCATTATTGAAGAGTAATAAAAAATCATTTTTAAAGACATACACAAACAAAAAGAGTGTACTTCCTAATTCTTATGTCTGATTGCTTTAGAATGTAATAAATCTTACTAACATTAAACACTTTTAGCTAGTTCACTTCAAAATAATTTTGGCTACTAGAGATATAACTAACAAAATTTCATTTATCTATTACATAATTCCAAGAAAATTTTTTAATTAATAAAACTTAATCTTGCTTACATAGAGGGTGTGGTGCATAAACAATAGATCTTGGAACACTGAAAAAAATTTAAAAAGAAAATTAATAGCATAAATGTACTGTAGAGAATTAATTAATGTTTTTAACAATCATCTATTCAGCTTAACATAATTATATATTAATATTTTTTAAATGTTGACTTTTTCATTAATATGATCCAAATTTATTTTTGCCAAAAGGAAACATTTTTCAAAATAAAAATTAGATATGTAGGTTTGTGTTAGGAAATATACAATTTTAGTATGTAGGAACAGAAAGGTCTCAACACTTTGAATTAATATTGTACTTACTTTATTAAATTATAAGCATATTAACTTGGTATTAAATATGACATGAAAATAAATTATGAAAAAAGGAAAATAAAATTAGAAATTATTGCAATACATACCTGGTTTATTAGCTTTGGTTTTGTTTTACTCAAATATATCTTAATGTGTAAATGGAGTACAAAATTATAAAACAGTTGCAAAGATATTGCAAGGACCATCAAACTTTACCTCAATTCCTCATTTTTTTAGGTTTTAAATTTTAATTCCAGTATAGTTAATATACAGTGTTATATTAGTTTCAGTTGTACAATATCGTTATTCAACATTCTATACATAACTTAATGATTATCATAAGTGTTTTCTTTAACCCTCACAACCTATTTCACTCATCCCTTTCCACCACCTTTCTGGTAACCATCTGTTTGTTCTCTATAGTGAAGAGTCGATTTCTTGGATTCTCTCTCTCTCTCTCTCTTTTTATTTTCCCTATTTGTTTCATTTCTTAAATTCCACGTATGAGTGAGATTCTATGGTATTTGTCCTTCCCTGACAGACTTATTCCACTTACCATTTTACTTTCCAGCTCCATCCACGCAATACCAAATGGCAAGATTTGGTATTTTATATATCCATTATATATCCATTTATATATCCATTATATATCCATTTATATATCCATTATATATCCATTTTATGCATATACCACATCTTCTTTATCCATTCATCTATCCATGGGCACTTGGGCTGCTTCCAAATTTGCAATTTAAATTGCAACATCCCTATGCTGCAAGAGCATAGGGATAAATGTATCTATTTGAATTAGTATTTTATTTTATTTTGGTAACTACTTAACAGTACACTTATGGATCATAAAGCAGTTCTATTTTCAGCATTTTTTAAAGTGGTCTCTGCAGCCAGCATGGAGCCCCAAGGTTTGAACTCACCACCCTAAGATAAATAACTGAGTTGAGATCAAGATTCCAATGTTTAACAGACTGAGCCACCCAAGTGCCCCAATTTTTAACTTTTTGAGGAACCTCCATACTGTTTTCCACAGTGGCTGCACCTGTCTGCATTCCCACCAACAGGGCATGAGATTTCCTTTTTCTCCACATTCCTGCCAATACTTTTCTTTCTTTCAATTTTTATTTTAGTCTTTCGCACCAGTATGAGGTAATATCTCATTTTAGTTTTGATTTATTTACCTGATGATCTGTGATACTGAGCATCTTTTCAGGTATACACTGTGTATCTTCTTTAGAGAGTTGTCTCTTCATGTCTTCTACCCATTTTTAATTGTATTATTTTTTTAAAGATTTTATTTATTTATTTGACAGAGAGAGATCACAAGTAGGCAGAGAGGCAGTCAGAGAGAGAGGGAGGGAAGCAGGCTCACCGCTGAGTAGAGAGCCCATTGTGGGACTCGATCCCAGGACCCTGAGATCATGACCTGAGCCAAAGGCAGCAGCTTAACCCACTGAGCCACCCAGGCGCCCCTAATTGCATTATTTTTGGAAGGTGTTCCACTTTATAAGTTAATTGGATATGCAATTTACAAATATCTTATCCCATTCTGTAGGTTGCATTTTAGTTTTATTAATTGTTTCTTTCAGTGCAGAACAGCTTTGTCAAAGGAGAGACAGAGGCAAGGTATTAAAAAAGAATCAATTACACTTTTATATGAACCAAAAAATAAATAAAAATTCCTTTTTCAATGGCATCAAATGGATAAAAATCTTTTTTTAAAGATTTTATTTATTTATTTGACCGGAAAGATCACAAGAAGGCAGACAGTCAGGCAGAGAGAGAGAAGGAAGCAGGCTCCCCGCCGAGCAGAGAGCCCAATGCGGCGGGGCTCGATCCCAGGACCCTGAGATCATGACCTGAACCAAAGGCAGAGGCTTAACCCACTGAGCCACCCAGGCGCCCCAAATGGATAAAATTCTTAAGAACAAATTTGCCCAGAAAGTTAACACTGTATATTAAAATTATGAAACATTGATTTAAAAAAATGGAAGAATACAGAAATAAGTGGAAAGAAACCCCATATTTATGGACTGAAAGGATTACATAATTAGAACATTTATTTTTTAAATAATTATTATACCTCATATTCTCTACAGATTCAAAACAATGCTTATCAATATTCCAATGACATTTTCAAAAGATAGAAAAATTAAACTTGAAATTTCTGTGGAACCCAAAAGACTCTGAATAAATAAAGAAAATATTCATAAAAACAAAACACTTCCTGATCTCAAATTATATTACAAAGCTAGATTAATGAAATCAGCATAGTACCTGTACAAAATGATAAAACAAATGGAATAGAATAGAACCTACCAATAAACCCAAGCCTATTACTGTTATTTTTTTTTACAAAGACACCAACAGCACATAATGGGAAGAGATAGTCTTTTGAGTAAGTGGTGCTGAAAACACAAGATACACAGATGTGAGATGATATTAGCACTTTATGTTACACTATACACAATTACCTCAAAATACATTGGAGTTAAATATAAGACTTCAAACTGTAAAACTCCTCTAAAAAAGAAGGAAAATTCCTCAATATTTTTCTCACTTATGATTTTTTAGGATTACATCAAGCCAAAATGTTTCTGCATAGCAAAGGAAATAAATCAAATGAAATGAGTAAATATTTGCAAAACATTTATATCATAAGAAGTTAATATCCAAAATATAAAATGAACTTATATGTTAGTAGCAAAAATAATAAATATTAAAATATGAGAAAAGGACTTGAATAGACATTTTCCAAGAAAGAAAAAATGGTCAATAGGCATATGAAAAGGTGCTCAACCTAACTAATCACTAGGAAAATGCTAACCCAAACTTCAAGCAGGTATCAGTTCCCCCTTGTTAGAAAGGCTATTGTGAAAATTTGCAAGTGTTATGGAGAGTATGTCAAAGCAAAAAACCCATGTACATTGTTGGTATGAGTGAAAATTGGTACAACTTTTATGGAGAACACTACAAAGATCCCTCAAAATAATAAGGATAGATTTGCACTGTCATGCAGCAATCTCAATTTTGGACATATATCAAAATGAAATGAAATCACTATCTTACAGTGCACACATACAATGGAATAGTTCAGCCTTAGAAAAGAAGGAAATCCTGGCATTTGTATCAACATGCATAGATCTACAGAGCATTACGCTAAGTCAAAGGTCAGACACAGAAAGGCAAATATTCACGAATTTACTTATATGTGGAATTAAAGCAAATAAAAGTTTAACTGCTAGTAACAGATGATAGAATGATGGTTACCCATGGTGGTTGTTGGGCAAAAGGAGCAGAAACTTTCAGTTATAACATGAATCCATACTGATGATCTAATGGACTGTATGGTTAGGATAGTTAAATACTGTGCTATATAATCAAAATTTGCTGGTGTAGATCTCCATTTTTCTCACGACACACACATACACAAAAAATTAATGATGGGGGAATCTGGTTGGCTCAAATGGTAAGTGTTTTTCTTCAGCTCAGGTCATGATCCCAGAGTACTGGGATCACATCATACATCAGGCTCCCTGCTTAGCAGGGAGTCTGGTTCTTCCTCTGCCCTTATGCCTCTCTCCTGCTGTGTGCTCTCATGCTCTCATTCTCAAATAAACACATAAAGTATTTTTTAAAAGGTTAACTGTGTGAGGTGATGGATATGCTAATTAGCTTGATTGCGGTAAACATATCGCAATGTATATAAGTATTAAAACATCATATTGTATACTATAAATATATGGACACTTTGTCACCCAAACTCAAGAAAGCTGGGAAAATGTATCATCAAATTGTGCTTATGTGGACTGTGCTTTTTTAAAAAAAAGGTTCTAATTTATTTGACAGAGAGAGTGAATGAGATAGAGAGCATGAGCAGGGGGAGGGGCAAAGGGAAAGAGAGACTCAGACTCTGGGATCAAGGCCTGAGCTAAAAGCAGATGCTTAACTGACTGAGCCACCCAGGCACCCCTGGACAGTACTTTCATGACAATATTCTTCCAGTCTTCCTAAGAAAATGTATCTTAGTTCTTTGGAAGCACCTTTACATAATTCTGGATATATTTTCCTTCTTTTTCTTTGTTGTTTTTTGTTTGTTTGTTTTAAGTGCTTTTAATTGAACACTAAGCCCACCCACTCTCCCAATGAAAATATTTTTAATGGCATATTAGTTATTGAAAAGAATAAATTCTCCCATGAACAGGTTTTATAAACACTTATTTTAACAACCATAAAGCAAAAATATTACTAACAAAATATTCAGTGACAAATATAAGAAAAAGCAAGGAAATCCTTAATTACAATACAAGGCTTTAGAGACCTCATCATTGAGTTTATTTATATCCATTTCTAAAATAAAAAGCTGAATGGATTTTAAATACCTCAAACAAGATTAGTAAATATATTAGTAGGAAAAGCACCAGGATATACAGTAAAACAAAAGTACTTGCATTTCCAGAAGACTCCAATCTCCTTCAACTGAAAACTTTGAGTACATTTAGTTGGCTGTGTTTCAACTACTGCTTCTTCTGTGTTACCCATATGTTCTTCTTATTATATTTTATTCTTTCAAAAGATTATTTATTTGACAGAGGAAGACAAAGTGAGAGAGTGAACACAAGCAGGGGAAGTGGGAGAGGGAGAAGCAGGCTTCCTCATGAGCAGGGATCCTGATGTGAGCCTCGATCCCAGGACCCTGGGATAATATATTTTATGACATATCAACTTAATTTTTGAAAGTATTTATTTTTCCTGAAAATTATGGACCTGGAGCGCCTGGGTTACTTAGTCAGTTAAGGGACTGACTCTTGGTTTTGCTCAGGTTGTGACCTCAGGTCCTAAGATCGAGCCCTGCATCCAGCTCCTCACTCAGCGGGGAGTCTACTTAAGCTTTCTCTCTCCCTCTCCCTCTGTCCCCTCCTGCTTGCATGTTTTCTCTCTCTCTCTCTCTCTCATAAATGAATAAATCTTAAATAAAAGAAAATTATGGACCTGACAAAATAGATATTAGTTGTAAACTGCTTTCACAAGTTTATATAAGTAGCTCCATCTGTGCTTATTTATAATTTGAGTCATCCATGATGAGTAAAGGAATGAAAAAAGTAGAAGATGGGGTTTACCAGAAATCTTGGAAAGACTAAGTGTCCATATTGCATTCCCACAGCCCTACTTATTGGATTTAAAATTATTGTTTTGGGGTGTCTAGGTGGCTCAGTGGATTAAGGCCTCTGCCTTCAGCTTGTGTCATGAACCCAGTGTCCTGGGATTGAGCCCTGCATCAGGGGGGTCTCTGCTCAGTAGGGAGCCTGCTTCCTCCTCTCTCTCTCTGCCTGCTTCTCTGCCTACTTATGATCTCTGTCTGTCAAAAAAATAAATAAAATCTTAAAATCTTTGTTTGCTCATCATGACTTCTGTGATTCCAGAGAAGACTATAGCCATGTCACAAGGACATCTGGATGGCAAAAGTCTGGTAAAAGCAAAATCCACATGTACCCCAATCTTTGTATGTTCTGTATAAATCATTTCCACAAAAGTCGGCCACAGCATCATCCTGATACTCGGTTCAGCCTTTTTGGTACAAGCCTCTCTTCTTAATAATTTCAAAAGGTAAAAGAATAAAAGAGATCATTTACATGTTTTCATTTTTGACTTGGGTCTCCGTGGACATAAGAACACTCCTTTGTTTCTACAATATTTCTATATCATGGACAACCTCAAAAGCATGCCAGCTGTCAGTATAGGTGATAAAATTCTTTTGTTAAGATAACTGGCACAGTCTGGTAAGAGTTCTTTTTGTTGGACTGATTTAGCCCAATATTGTGGGATATTTCTTCTTTCAAGAAGTTAATATTGGGTAGTTGTGACATACCTTTCGTTTTTTTTTTTTTTTCTCCCATCCTTACCACAAGGCACTTCAACAAACATAATTAGAATAAGATCAGTCAAAAGGGGTGTCTTATAAATCAGGACTTTGTGTCATGAAATGAAATATTAATATCTCACCCTCATGGGTTTCACTTTCATAGGTGAGGGTAATAATATACAGGATTAAGAATACAGAAAATTTTAAGATGTAGATTTTTGAAACTCATTTTTTATTTAATTTCCTTTCAGTGTACAGAATTCATGGTTTATGCACCACACTCAGTGCTCCATGCAATACGTGCCCTCCATAATACCCACCATCAGGCTCCCACAACCCCCAAGCCCCTGCCCCTTCAAAAGCCTCAGAATCTTTTTTCAGAGTCCAAAGTCTCTCATGGTTCATCTTCCCTTCCAATTTCCCTCAATTCCCTTCTCCCCTCCATCTCCCCATGTCCTCCATGTTATTTCCTATGCTCTGTAAATGAGTGAAACCATATGATAATTGACTATCTATGCTTGACTTATTTCACTCAGCATCATCTCTTCCAGTTCTGTCCATGTTGATACAAAAGTTGGGTATTCATCCTTTTTGATGGAGGCATAATACTCCATAGTATATATGGACCACATCTTCCTTAACCATTCATCCGTTGAAGAGCATCTTGGTTCTTTCCACAGTTTGGCAACCGTGGCCATTGCTGCTATGAACATTGGGGTACAGATGGCCCTTCTTTTCACTACATCCGTATCTTTGGGGTAAATACCCAATAGTGCAATTGCAGGGTCATAGGGAAGCTCTATTTTTAATTTTTTAAGGAATCTCCACATTGTTTTCCAAAGTGGCTGCACCAACTTGCATTCCCACCAACAATGTAAGAGTGTTCCCCTTTCTCCGCATCCTCTCCAGCACACTTGTTTCCCTTCTAATTTTGTCCATTCTAACTGGTGTAAGGTGGTATCTCAATGTGGTTTTAATTTGAATCTCCCTGATGCCTAGTGATGATGAACATTTTTTCATGTGTCTGATAGCCATTTGTATGTCTTCATTGAAGAAGTGTCTGTTCATGTCTTCCGCCCATTTTTTGACATGATTATCTGTTGTGTTGTGTGTTGAGTTTGAGATATTCCTTATAGATCCTGGATTTCAGCCTTTTGTCTCTACTATCATTTGCAAATATATTCTCCCATTCCGTGGGTTGCCTCTTTCTTTTGTTGACTGTTTGCTGTGGAGAAGCTTTTGTTCTTTTTTTTTTTTTTTAACTTTTTTTTTTTTAATTTTTTATTTATTTTCAACGTAACAATATTCATTGTTTTTTCACCACACCCAGTGCTCCATGCAATCTGTGCCCTCCCTAATACCCACCACCTGGTTCCCCACCCTCCCACCCCACCCCTTCAAAACCCTCAGGTTGTTTTTCAGAGTCCATAGTCTCTCATGGTTCACCTCCCCTTCCAATTTCCCTCAACTCCCTTCTCCTCTCCATCTACCCTTGTCCTCTATATTATTTGTTATGCTCCACCAATAAGTGAAACCATATGATACTTGACTTTCTCTGTTTGACTTATTTCACTCAGCATAATCTCTTCCAGTCCTGTCCATGTTGCTACAAAAGTTGGGTATTCGTCCTTTCTGATGGAGGCATAATACTCCATAGTGTATATGGACCACATCTTCCTTATCCATTCATCCGTTGAAGGGCATCTTGGTTCTTTCCACAGTTTGGCGACCGTGGCCATTGCTGCTATAAACATTGGGGTACAGATGGCCCTACTTTTCACTACATCTGTATCTTTGGTGTAAATACCCAGCAGTGCAATTGCAGGGTCATAGGGAAGATCTATTTTTAATTTCCTGAGGAATCTCCACACTGTTCTCCAAAGTGGCTGCACCAGTTTGCATTCCCACCAACAGTGTAAGAGGGTTCCCCTTTCTCCACATCCTCTCCAACACACGTTGTTTCCTGTCTTGCTAATTTTGGCCATTCTAACTGGTGTAAGGTGGTATCTCAATGTGGTTTTGATTTGAATCTCCCTGATGGCTACTGATGATGAACATTTTTTCATGTGTCTGGTAGCCATTTGTATGTCTTCATTGGAGAAGTGTCTGTTCATATCTTCTGCCCATTTTTTGATATGATTATCTGTTTTGTGTGTGTTGAGTTTGAGGAGTTCTTTATAGATCCTGGATATCAACCTTTTATCTGTACTGTCATTTGCAAATATCTTCTCCCATTCCGTGGGTTGCCTCTTTGTTTTGATGACTGTTTCTTTTGCTGTGCAGAAGCTTTTTATCTTGATGAAGTCCCAGAAGTTCATCTTTGCCTTTATTTCCTTCGCCTTTGGAGACATATCTTGAAAGAAGTTGCTATGGCTGATATCAAAGAGGTTACTCCCTATGTTCTCCTCGAGGATTCTGATGGATTCCTGTCTCACGTTGAGGTCTTTTATCCATTTCGAGTTTATCTTTGTGTACGGTGTAAGAGAATGGTCAAGTTTCATTCTTCTACATATAGCTGTCCAGTTTTCCCAGCACCATTTATTGAAGAGACTGTCTTTTTTCCACTGGATATTTTTTCCTGTTTTGTCCAAGATTATTTGACCATAGAGTTGAGGGTCCATATCTGGGCTCTCTACTCTGTTCCACTGGTCCATGTGTCTGTTTTTATGCCAGTACCATGCTGTCTTGGTAATCACAGCTTTGGAGTAAAGCTTGAAATCAGGTAACATGATGCCACCAGTTTTATTTTTGTTTTTCAACATTTCCTTAGCAATTCGGGGTCTCTTCTAATTCCATACAAATTTTAGTATTATTTGCTCCGGCTCTTTGAAAAATACAGGTGGAATTTTGATTGGAATGGCATTAAAAGTATAGATTGCTCTGGGCAGTATAGACATTTTAACGATGTTTATTCTTCCGATCCAAGAGCATGGAATGGTCTTCCATCTTTTTGTGTCTTCTTCAATTTCTTTTAGGAGTGTTCTGTAGTTCCTCGAGTACAGATCTTTAACCTCTTTGGTTAGGTTTATTCCGAGGTATCTTATGGTTTTTGGTGCTATAGTAAATGGAATCGATTCTCTAATTTGCCTTTCTGTATTTTCATTGTTAGTGTATAAGAAAGCCACTGATTTCTGGACATTGACTTTGTATCCTGCTACATTACTGAATTGCTGTATGAGTTCTAGTAGTTTGGGGGTGGAGTCTTTCGGGTTTTCCATATAAAGAATCATGTCATCTGCGAAGAGAGAGAGTTTGACTTCTTCCTTGCCAATTTGGATACCTTTTATTTCTCTTTGTTGTCTGATTGCTATTGCTAGGACTTCTAATACTATGTTGAACAAGAGTGGTGAGAGTGGGCATCGTTGTCGTGTTCCTGATCTCAATGGGAAGGCTGCAAGCTTTTTCCCATTGAGGATGATATTTGCTGTGGGTTTTTCATAGATAGATTTGATGAAGTTCAGGAATGTTCCCTCTATCCCTATACTTTGAAGCGTTTTAATCAGGAACGGATGCTGGATTTTGTCAAAAGCTTTTTCTGCATCAATGGAGAGGATCATGTGGTTCTTCTCTCTTCTCTTATTGATTTGTTCTATCACATTGATTGATTTGCGAATGTTGAACCATCCTTGTAACCCAGGGATGAATCCCACCTGGTCATGGTGGATAATCTTTTTAATGTGCTGTTGGATCCTGTTTGCTAGGATCTTGTTGAGAATCTTAGCATCCATATTCATCAGTGATATCGGTCTGAAATTCTCCTTTTTGGTAGGGTCTTTGCCTGGTTTGGGGATCAGGGTAATGCTGGCTTCATAAAAAGAGTCTGGAAGTTTTCCTTCTGCTTCAATTTTTTGAAACAGCTTCAGGAGAATAGGTACTATTTCTTCTTTGAAAGTTTGATAGAATTCCCCAGGGAATCCGTCAGGTCCTGGGCTCTTGTTTTTTGGGAGGTTTTTGATCACTGCTTCAATCTCGTTACTAGATATCGGTCTATTCAGGTTGTCAATGTCTTCCTGGTTCAATTTTGGGAGTTTATAGTTTTGCAGCAATGCATCCATTTCATCTAGGTTGCTTAGCTTATTGGCATATAACTGTTGATAATAGCTTCTGATGATTGTTTCTACTTCCTTGGTGTTAGTTGTGATCTCTCCCTTTTCATTCATAATTTTATTAATTTGGGCTTTCTCTCTTTTCTTTTGGATTAGTGTGGCCAATGGTTTATCGATCTTATTGATTCTTTCAAAAAACCAGCTTCTAGTTTCGTTGATACGTTCTACTGTATCTCTGATTTCTACCTCGTTGATCTCTGCTCTAATCTTGATTATTTCCCTTCTTACGTGTGGAGTTGGTTTGATTTGTTGTTGATTCTCCAGTTCTTTAAGGTGTAGAGACAGTTGGTGTATTCTGGATTTTTCCATTTTTTTTTGAGGGAGGCTTGGATGGCTATCTATTTCCCTCTTAGGACTGCCTCTGCTGTATCCCATAGGTTTGGGAGTGAAGTGTCTTCATTCTCATTGGTTTCCATAAATTGTTGAAGTTCTTCTTTGATCTCCTGGTTGATCCAAGCATTCTTAAGCAAGGTGGTCTTTAGCTTCCAGGTGTTTGAGTTCCTTCTGAACTTTTCCTTGTGATTGAGTTGCAGTTTCAAAGCATTGTGATCTGAGAATTAGCAGGGAATAGTCTCAGTCTTTTGGTATTGGTTGAGTCCTGATTTGTGACCCAGTATGTGGTCTATTCTGGAGAAGGTTCCATGTGCACTTGAGAAGAATGAGTATTCTGTTGTTTTAGGGTGGAATGTTCTGTATATATCTATGAGGTCCATCTGGTCTAATGTGTCATTAAATGCTCTTGTTTCTTTATTGATTTTCTGCTTCGATGATCTGTCTATTTCTGAGAGAGACGTGTTAAGATCTCCTACTATTAATGTATTCATATCAATATGACTCGTTATCTTGATTAATAGTTTTCTTATGTAATTGGCTGCTCCCATATTGGGGGCATAGATATTTACAATTGTTAGATCATCTTGGTGGATAGTCCCTTTAAGAATGATGTAGTGTCCTTCTGTATCCCTGACTACCGTCTTTAGTTTAAAATCTAATTTATCTGATATGAGAATCGCTACCCCGGCCTTCTTTTGAGGCCCATTGTCGTGAAAGATGCTTCTCCATCCCTTCACTTTCAGTCTGGGTGTATCTTTAGGTTCAAAATGGGTCTCTTGTAGACAACATATGGATGGGTCCTGTCGTTTTATCCAATCTGCCACCCTGTGTTGTTTTATGGGTGCATTTAGGCCGTTCACATTGAGAGTGATTATTGAGAGATACGTTTTTATTGACATTGTGTTATCTTTGAAGTCTTTCTTTCTGTCGATTGTCTCTATATTTCTGTTCAATGCTATTCTTAGGATTTTTCCTCTTTTATAGAACCCCCCTTAATATTTCCTGCAGTGTCGGCTTGGTGGTTGCATAGTCTTTCAAGCCTTGCCGGTCTTGGAAACTCTTTATCTCTCCATCCATTTTGAATGTCAGTCTTGCTGGATAAAGTATTCTTGGCTGCATGTTCTTCTCATTTAGTGCCCTGAATATATCTTGCCAGCCCTTTCTGGCTTGCCAGGTCTCTGTGGACAGGTCTGACGTTATTCTGATGGGCTTTCCTCTGTATGTAAGGAGCTTCTTTGTCCTAGCGGCTTTCAAAGATTGTATCTACAATTATGATTCCTCAATTTTACTATGAGGTGCCTGGATGTTTTTTTTGAATTTATAATCTTGGGGGGGGACCTTTCTACTTCTAGTACATGAACACTTGTTCCATTCGCAAGATTGGGAAAATTTTCATGAAAAATTTGTTCCACTATATCTTCTAGACTTCTTTCTGTCTCCTCCCCTTCAGGGATTCCAATTATTCTGACGTTGGAACGTTTCATGGCATCATTTATTTCCCTGATTCTGTTTTCGTGGCTTCTAAGCTGTTTGTTCCAGGCTTCCTCCTGATCCTTTCTCTCTATTTGTTTGTCCTCCAGATCACTAATTCTATCTTCTGTCTCAGTTACCCTAGCTTTTAGAGAATTTAGATTAGATTGGAACTCATTGAGAGCGTTGTGAACCTCATCCCTGGTGGCCTTCAGCTCTGCCCTAACATTATGAACCTCCTCTCTGGTCGCTTTCAATTCTGCCCTAATCAATTCTGTTTGGTCATCCATGGCTTTCTCCAACCTAGCTATTGCCTGGATAATTGTTAGCCTGAATTCTCTTTCTGACATATTGTCTATGTTGATAGCCGTTAGCTCTGTTGCAGAAGGCCCATCCTCTGTATTTTTCTTCTGTTGGGGATTCCTCCTCCTAGTCATTTTGGTGAGAGATGACTGGACAGATGTAGCTGGATGTATTGACCGTGGTGCAGTCAAGGTGCACCCTGGAACGCTTCTGAGCACTCAGGATTCCCCACCCAAATGAGAGAAAAAAGAAAAGAAAAAGAAAAAAGAGGGAGAGAGAGAGACAGGAAAAAAAGGGAGGATAAAAGTGAAGGTTCAGCCCAAATGGGCCCCAGGGTAAGGTTTATGACGTATACAAACAAAAACAGACAAACAAAAAGACTGATAAAAGTATATGACGAGAGAAAATATATATATATATATATATATATAAGCAAAAAAAAGGAGGAGCCTCGTCAAGAAGTACCCCAAGTATAAGATTTATATACTATCCAGACAAACATAAATACACAGAGACACTGGCAGAAGAAAAAGATGGGAGCATGGTTATAGATTCTCGGTGTGGGCGAGGAAGGTTATTTTGATTCTTCCTGGATGTATCTTGATATCTTTGTTAAAGGACTCAACTTTCCTAAGAAAAAGGGGGATTAAAAATTGGTTCACCTATAGGGGTAGCATTGCTTGGAGAAAGGGGGTTACCTTGAAGTTTAACTCTATATGAATATTAGAAAATAAAAATAAAAAAGGAATAAACTGGACTAAACTAAATTAAAAATTTTTTTAAAAATTAAGAAAATAGAAAAGCAAAAGAAAAACACATGTGTATGTATCAAAAAAATTCAGGTTAGAAGTTTATCATGGAATTTGATGTACTGGACATCTCACTGTGATGGTAAATAGGTTAAAAAATTATCTATATAAAAAAAGAAAAAAAATGAACCAGAATAGTGGGAAAGAATTAAAAATAAAAGTTGTATCTATGAAGTAGTGGTGGTTGTTCTCTTGTAGTCTTTTTTTTTTTTTTTTCCTGATTTGTTTTCTGGGGGAGGGGGCTGCCACGTGGGTTTTCAGTCAATGATGTTCCCTGAGTTAAGTCCTCCCGACCCCCTCAAGGGGGTGGGCTCTGAGAAAAACGTTTTTTTCAGGTTTTTGTTCTCTGGAGGTTTTTATGTTTGTTCACTTCTTTCCTCTCGCCTTGACAGCTTTTGATGGTTTTTGGAGGTTTAGAGGAAAGAAAACTGCACCCCAACCTCCCTCTCAGAGAGAAGCCTCAGTCTGCTCCCCTGCAGGTGCTGCAGCCGCTGGGCCGCTGGCAGAGCAGGTTCTGAGTCACGGTCCCTGGGGACGCAGGATCTCCTGCTTGTACGCAAAACCAAGGCAGCTGTGGCTGTCTGGGCAGCTCCAGACCGCCAGAGAGGTTCCAAGCAGCAATCGCACACTGAGATTTTCCCGCTGGCTGGGGCTGAGAGCTCAGGGCTTGCGCGCACCTCTCCCAGGGGATGGTTTGGGGCGCGGCGCCTCCAGCTCTATCGGCTCTATCGCCGCTTGGGTCTATCACCGCGTGGGTCCCAGAACACCAGGCTGGGCGTTCGTGCACCTCTCTCAGGGGAGGTTGAGGCACGCGCGCATCTCCAGTAAGGTGCGCGTTCTGCCGTCTGGTGTGGCTCCCAGCCCCTCACGGGAGCCGGACTCCACCCGTTCTCGGGCGCACTGGCGGCTCCGGGACAAAGACCAGGTTTCTCCGCCGCACTCTCTGGCTCAGCGCCAGGGGATGCTGCCCTGGGTCTGGGGACTTAAGCCCCTATCCCTATCCGCCCCGATTCCCACAATTTCCCCGCGCGAGTCTTTGCTCTTTTGAGTGCTTTCAACAAGACTCCAAGTTAATGCTGGTCCCCAGATGCCGGGCACTCTCGTATTGGGGTATTATTTTCCAGTCGGTCGCCTCTGGTGGCTCCCTCCCCCTTTTGTTTATCTTCCGATATCAGTCCGACGTTCCCACTCCACTTTACCTGCCCACTGGCGTCTTCTGGCCCCCGTAGAGATCCAGACGTGTATAATTCTGATCTCAGGCTGATTTAATGGGTGATCGGAGTTCTTTGGTAGGTAATCGGCTCACTTTAGGGTGCAGGTTGAAAAGGCGCCTCCTCCTACTTCCCCGCCATCTTGTCTCCCCTCGAGAAGCTTTTGTTCTTGATGAAGTCCCAAAAGTTCATTTTCGCTTTTGTTTCCATAGCCTTTGGAGACATATCTTGAAAGAAGTTGCTGTGGCTGATATCGAAGAGGTTACTGCCTATGTTCTCTTCTAGGATTCTGTATATTTTTGCCTGCTTTGTCGAAGACTATTTGAGCATAGCATTGGGGGTCCATATCTGGGCTCTCTACTCTTTTCCACTGGTCTATGTGACTGTTTTTATGCCAGTACCATGCTGTCTTGGTAATCACAGCTTTGTAGTAAAGCTTGAAATCAGGCAACGTGATGCCGCCAGTTTTGTTTTTCTTTTTCAACATTTCCTTAGCAATTTGGGGTCTCTTTTGATTCCATACAAATGTTAGTATTATTTGCTCCAGCTCTTTGAAAAATACCATGGAATTTTGATTGGAATGGCATTAAAAGTATAGGTTGCTCTAGGCAGTATAGACATTTTAACAATGTTTATTCTTCCAATCCAAGAGCATGGAATGGTCTTCCATCTTTTTTGTGTCTTCTTTGATTTCTTTCATGAGTGTTCTGTAGTTCCTCGAGTACAGATCCTTTACCACTTTGGTTAGGTTTATTCCCAGGTATCTTATGGTTCCTGGTGCTATAGTAAATGGAATCGATTCTGTAATTTCCCTTTCTGTATTTTCATTGTTAGTGTATAAGAAAGCCACTGATTTCTGTACATTGACTTTGTATCCTGCCACATTACCGAATTGCTGTATGAGTTCTAGTAGTTTGGGGTGGAGTCTTTTGTGTTTTCCATATAAAGTATCATGTCATCTGCGGAGAGAGAGAATTTGACTTCTTCATTGCCCATTTGAATACCTTTTATTTCTCTTTGTTTTCTGATTGCTTTTGCTAGGACTTCTAATACTATGTTGAACTAGTGTGGTGAGAGTGGGCATCCTTGTCATGTTCTTGATCTCAACAGGAAGGCTGTGAGCTTTTTCCCATTGAGGATGATATTTGTTGTGGGTTTTTATAGATAGATTTTATGAAGTTCAGGAATGTTCCCTCTATCCCTATACTTTGAAGCATTTTAATCAGGAATAGATGTTGGATTTTGTCAAATGCTTTTTCTGCATCAGTTGAGAGGGCCATGTGGTTCTTCTCTCTTCTCTTATTGATTTGTTCAATCACCTTGATTCATTTACGAATGTTGAACCATCCTTGCAACCCAGGGATGAATCCCATCTGGCCATTCTGGATGATCTTTCAAATGTGCTGTTGGATCCTAATTGCTAGGATCTTGTTGAGAGTCTTAGCATTCATATTCATCAGTGATATTGGTCTGAAATTCTCCTTTTTGGCGGGGTCTTTGCTTGGTTTGGGGATTAGGGTAGTGCTTGCTTCATAAAAAAGAGTCTGGAAGTTTTCCTTCTGCTTCAATTTTTTGAAACGGCTTCAGGAGTATAGGTGTTATTTCTACTGTGAAAGTTTGGTAGAATTCCCATGGGAATCCATCAGGTCCTGGGCTCTTGTTTATTGGGAGGTTTTCGATCACTGCTTCAATCTTGTTATTAGATATCGGTCTATTCAGGTTATCAATTTCTTCCAGGTTATCAATAAATTTCCTTGGAAGTTTATAGTTTTCCAGAAATGCATCCATTCCTTCTAGGTTGCTTAACTTGTTGGCATATAACTGTTGATAATAATTTTTGATGATTGTGTTAGTTGTGATCTCTCCCTTTTCTTTCATAATTTTATTAATTTGGGCCTTATCTCTTTTCTCTTGGATTAGTTTGGTCAATGGTTTATCCATCTTATTGATTATTTCAAAAAACCAGCGTCTAGTTTCATTGATGCCTTCTACTGTATCTCTAGTTTCTACCTCATTGATCTCTGCTCTAATCTTGATTATTTCCTTTCTTATGTGTGGAGTTGGCTTAATTTGTTGTTGATTCTCCAGTTCTTTAAGGTGTAGAGACAACTGGTGTGTTCTTGATTTTTTTAATTTTTTTGAGGGATTCTTGGATGGCTATGTATTACTCCCTTAGGTCCACTTTTGCTGTATCCCATAGGTTTTGGACCGAAATGTCTTCATTCTCATTGGTTTCCATGAATTGTTTAAGTTCTTCTTTGATCTCTTGGTTGATCCAAGCATTCTTTAGCAAGGTGGTCTTTAGCTTCCAGGTGTTTGAGTACCTTCCAATCTTTTCCTTGTGTTTGAGCTCTAGTTTCAAAGCATTGTGATCTGAGAATATACAGGGAATAATGTCAGTCTTTTGGTATTGGTTGAGCCCTGATTTGTGACCAAGTATGTGGTCTATTCTGGAGAAGGTTCCATGTGCACTTGAGAATAATGCGTATTCTGCTGTTTTAGGGTGGAATGTTCTGTATCTATCTATGAGGTCCAACTGTTCCATGTGTCATTCAATGCTCTTGTTTCTTTATTGATTTTCTTTTTGCATGATCTATTACTGAGAGTGGCATGATATGATCTCCTACTATTAATGTATTTGTATCAATATGACACTTTATATTGAATAACAGTTTTCTTATGTAATAAGCTGATTCCATATTGGGGGCATAAATAATTACAATTGTTAGATATTCTTGGTGGATAGTCTCTTTAAGAATTATGTAGTGTCTTTTTGTATCTCTGACTTTAGTCTTTAGTTTAAAATCTAATTTATCTGATATGAGAATCACTAACCTGGCCTTCTTTTGAGGTTCATTGGCATGAAAGATGCTTCTCCATCCCTTTACTTTCAGTCTGGATTTATCCTTAGGTTCGAAATGGGTCTCTTGTAGACAGCATATGGATGGGTCCTGTCGTTTTAACCAGTCTGCAACCCTGTGTTGTTTAATGGGCACATTAGGCCATTCCTGTTGAGAGTGATTATTGAGAGATATGTTTTCACTGACATTGTGTTGCCTGTGAAGTCTTTTTTTCTTTAGATTGTCTCCATATATTTCTGTTCAATGATATTCTTGGGTTTTTTCCTCTTTTATAGAATGCCCCTTAATATTTCCTGCAGTGTTGGCTTGGTGGTAACATACTCTTTTAAACCTTGCCGGTCTTGGAAGCTCGTTATCTCTCCATCCATTTTGAATGTCAGTCTTGCTGGATAAAGTGTTCTTGGCTGCACGTTATTCTCATTTAGTGTCATGAATACATCTTTCCAGCCCTTTCTGGCTTGCCAGGGTCTGTGGACAGGTCCGAAGTTATTCTGTTGGGCTTTTCTCTGTACATAAGGAATTTCTTTGCCCTAGCTGCTTTCAAGGGTTCCTGTCTACAATTATGATTCATCATTTTCACTATCAGGTTTTTTGAGGTCTTTCTAGATTCTATGATCTTGGGGGCAGCCCTTTCTGCCTCCAGTAAAGGAACCCTGGTTCCATTCACGTGATTGGGAAAATTTTCATGGAGAAATTGTTCATCTATATCTTGTTGTCTTCTTTCTTTCTCCTCCCCCTCAGGGATTCCAGTAATTCTGATGTTGGAACATTTCATGGCATCATTTATTTCCCTAATTCTGATTCCATGGCTTCTAAGCTGTTAGTTCCAGGCTGGCTTCCTCCTGATCATTTTTCTCTGTTTGTCCTCCAGATCACTAATTCTATCTTCTGTCACAGTTACCCCAGCTTTTAGAGAATTTAGATTAGACTGGAACTCATTGAGAACTTTGTGAACATCATCCCTGGTGGTTTTCACTTTTGCCTTAATCAATTCCATTTTGTCCTCAAAGGCTTTCTCCAACCTAGCTATTGCCTGGATAATTGTTAACCTGAATGCCCTTTCCGACATATTGTCTATGTCCATATCCAATAGTTCTGTTGCAGTAGGCCCAATCTCTGTATTTTTCTTCTGTTGAGCATTCCTCCTCATTGTCATTTTGGTGAGAGCTGACTGAAGGGATGTGTAGCTGAATGTATCGACCATTGTACAGGTAAGATGCACCCTGGAATGCTTCTGAGCAATCAAGTGTCCCAACCCAAATGAAAGAAAAAGAGAGAGAGAGAGAGACAGGAAAAAAAAAAAAAAAAGAAACAAAAAATAAAAGTGAAGGCTGAACCCAAATTGTCCTCAAGGTAAGATTTATGAAGTATACAAACATAAATGACAAACAAAAAGACAGACAAAAGTAGATGGAAAGAAAATTAGCAAGACAGGAAACAACATGTGCTGGAGAGGATGTGGAGAAAGGGGAACCCTCTTACACTGTTTGTGGGAATGCAAGTTGGTGCAGCCACTTTGGAGAACAGTGTGGAGATTCCCTAAGAAATTAAAGATAGAGCTTCCCTATGACCCTGCAATTGCACTATTGGGTATTTACCCCAAAGATACAGATGTAGTGAAAAGAAGGGCCACAGCGGGGCACCTGGGTGGTTCAGTGGGTTAAAGCCTCTGCCTTTGGCTCAGGTCATAATTTCAGGGTCCTGGGATCGAGCCCTGCATCAGGCTCTCTGCTCAGCAGGGAACCTGCTTCCCCCTCTCTCTCTGCCTTCCTCTCTGCCTACTTGTGATCTCTATATGCCTAATAAATAAATACAATCTTTTAAAAAAAAGAGTTCAAACTTAAGACACCATCAACTGAGTATAGATTCCTAAGTGGAAAAGATTTATATACAAGCCTAATGATAACCACAAGTAAAAAACAGAATATATATTCAAAGAATAAATAGAGAATTATGAAAATATATTAGTAATAAAACCCAGCAAACCATGAAAGTGAAAAGAAAGGATCATAGAAAAGCTACAAAAACAACCACAAACAAGTAACAGAATGACAATAAATACAAATTTATTGATAATTACTTTGAAAGTAAATGGGCTGAACTCTCCAAAGAGATAGGGTGACAGTGTGGATTAAAAAAAAAAGAAGAAGAAAAAAAAAAAAAAGAAAGAAAAGGCCCATCTCTATGCTCCCTACAAGAGATACATTTTAGACCTAAAGATACCTTCAGATTGAAAATAAGGGGATGGACACTGGACCAGATTGACTTCACAGATATATACAGAGCATTCCATCCTAAAGCAACAGAATACACATTCTTCTCAAGTGCAAATGGAATTTTCTTCAGAATAGATGACATAGTGGGTCAAAAATCAGGTCTTAACTGATAACAAAATATTGGGATTATTCCCTGCATATTTTCAGAACACAATGTATTTTGTGTTTTGTTTTGTTTCTTAACTGTGCTATGCTAGTCACCATACAAAACATCATTAGCTTTTGATGTAGTGTTCCAAGATTCATTGTTTATGTATAAGACCCAGTGCTCCAAGCCATACATGCCCTCATTCAAACCACCACCAGGCTCACCCATCCTCCCACCCCACCCCCTCTAAAATCCTCAGTTTGTTTCTCAGAGTCTGCAGACTTTCTTGGTTGATTTCTCCTTCCGATTTCCCCCAATTAACTTTTCGTTTCCTTATCCTAATGTCCTTCATGTTATTCCTTATGTTCCACCAGTGAAACCATATGATAATTGACTTTCTCTGCTTGACTTATTTCCTGTAACTTAATCTCCAGTCCCATCCATGTTGATGCAAAGTTGGATATATTTTTCTTTCTGATGGCTGAGGAATATTCCATTGTATATATGGACCACATCTTCTTTATCCATATTCTGTTGGAGGGCATCTTTGCTTTTTCCACTGTTTGGTGATGGTGGACATTGCTGCTATGAACACTGGGCTACATGTGGTCCTTCTTTTCACTACATCTGTATCTTTGGGGTAAATACCCAATAGTGTAATTGCCAGGTCACAGGGTAGCTCTAATTTCAATTTTTTTACGAACCTTCACACTGTTTTCCAAAGTGGTTGTCCCAACTTGCATTCCCATCAACAGTGTAAGAGGGTTCCCCTTTCTCCACATCGTTTCCACATTTGTTGTTTCCTGACTTGGTAAATTTTACCATTCTAACTGGTGTAAGGTGGTATCTCAGTGTGGTTTTGATTTGAATTTCCCTGATGGCTAATAATGAAGAACATTTTTTCATGTGTCTGCTAGCCATTTGTATGTCATGTCAGAGAAGTGTCAGACCACAATGTTTTGAAACTTGAACTTGAACTCAATCACAAAAGGAAATTTGAAAGGAACTCAAATACTTGGAGGTTAAAGAACATCCTACTAAGGAATAAATGAGTCAATCAGGTAATTACAGAAGAATTTAAAAATATCATGGAAACAAATGAAAACAAAAACATAACTATTCAAATCCTTTGGGACACAGCAAAATTGATCTTAAGAAGAAGTACATAGCAATAAAAGCCTCCCTCAAAAAATGTTAGAAAAGTATAAAATACACAAGCTAAATTTACACTTAAAGGAGCTGGAGAAAAACAAATAGAGCCTAAACCAAACAGAAGAGAAATAATAAAGATTAGAGCAAAAATCAATAAAATACAAACCAGAACAGTAAAATAGACCAATGAACCTAGAATCTGGTCCTTTGAAAAAATTAATAAGCTTGATAAACCCCTAGTCAGAGTTATCCAAAAGAAAAGAGAAAGGATCCAAATTAATAAAACTATGAATGAGAGAGATGAAATCATGACCAACACCAAGGAAATACAGTTTTAAGCACTAGGCTATATGCAACTAATGAATCATTGAACACTACATTAAAAACTAACTGAACATAATAAAAAAAAGAAAGTAATCGAGATTTTTGACAGAAATGAATACAGAAATTAATTTAATTATAAATAATTAATATTTAAATAACATGAAAAACATAATATGAGCAACTATATGGCAACAATTCAGGCGATCTGGAGGAAATGGATGCATTCCTGGGCACTTATAAACTACCAGAACTGAGACAGCAAGAAATAGAACACCTGAACAGCAATCAAACTGAAGCAGAATCAAAAATCTTCCAACAAACAAGATCCATGGCTAGATAACTTCCCAGGGGAAGTCTATGAAATATTTAAAGAAGAACTAATACCTATTCTTCTAAAACTGTTTCAAAAAAAAAATAGAAACAAGGGAAACTTCCAAACCCATTCTATAAGACAAGAATTACCTTATTCCTAAAACCAGACAAAGTCCCATCAGAAAGAATTACAGACCAATATCCCTGATCAAAATGGTTCCCAAAATTCTCACCAAGGTACTAGCCAATTGGATCCAAGAGTAGATTAAAAGGATTATTCACCATGGCTATGTAGAATTTATTCCTGGGCTGCAAGATTGGTTCAACATTTACAAATCAACCAATGTGTTACATCACATTAAGAAAAGACAAAAACCATACAACCATCAGAATTGATGTGGAAAAACTAATTTGACAAAATACAACATCCTTTCTTTATTAAAATTCTTCACAGTGTAAGAGTAGAGGGTACATACTTCACTATCATAAATGCCATATATGAAAAGCTCACAGCAAATGTTATTCTTAGCAGAGAAAACTGTAAGTCTTTTCTTTAAGGTCAGGAACATAACAGGAATGTCCACTCTCACCACTATTGTTCAACATAGTACTAGGAGTCCTAGCCTCAGCAATCAGGCAACAATAAGAAATAAAATGTATTCAAACTGGCAAAGAAGAAGGCTAACTCTCACTCTTCACCTATGACATGATACTTTATGTGGAAAACCCAAAAAACTCTACCTCAAAATTGCTAGAACTCATACCGCAATTCAGCACTATGCCAGGATACAAAAATCAATGCAAAGAAATCTGTTGCTTTTCTATACACCAACAATTAGAAAGAAGGAAGAGAAATTAAGGAATTGATCCCACTTAAAATTGCATCAAAACCCATAAGACACCAAGGAATAAACCTAACCAAGGAGGTAAAAGATATGCGCTCTAAAAACTACAGAACACTTATGAAAACAAAAATAAGGAAGACACAAAGAAATGGAAAAACATCATATGTTCATGGTTGGAAGAATAACTATTTTTAAAAGGTCTATGCTGCCCAGAACAATCTACACATTCATTGCAATCTTTATCAAAATACTGTGAACATTTTTCAAAGAGCTGGAACAAACAATCCTAAAATTTGAATGAACAACAACAAAAAAGACCCTGAAGAGCAAAGAGGACTACTGAAAAAGAAAACCAATACTGGAGACATAACAGTGCCAGACTTCAAGCTATATTTAAAAACTATTATCATCAAGACAGCATGGCACTGGTACAAAAACAGACATATAGATCAATGGAACAGAATAGAGAGCCCAGATATGGAGTCTAACCTCTACGGTCAACTAATCTTTGACAAAACAGGAAACAATACCCAATAGAAAAAATAATCTCTTTAATAAATCATGCTTGGAAAATTGGGCAACCATATGCAGAAGAAATGGACAAATGTAGAAACTAGAGAAATGTTTGTTCATGTTTTCTGCCCATTTCTTGCTTGGATTATTGTTTTTGGGATGTTTAAGTTGGTAAATTCTTCTTAGATTTTGGATACTAGCCCTTTTCCTGATAAGATTTTTGTAAATATTGTCTCCCATTCTGTAGGTTGTTTTTGTTTGTTTTTTGTTTGTTTATTTGTTTGTTTTGGTTTTGGTTTTAGTTTAGCTCTTGAATTCTTCCAGGTTTTTCCAGTGTCTGGCAACAACTCTCAAAATTCATGTCTTCATTTTTCGCTTGCCTCTCTGACTTGGAATCACTGAGAATAATGCCCTTCTCCCAAAACCATGCAATCTAACATGAGGCAACTTGAGGCTTCAAGTACATCAAGAAATTTCAACTGGCTGCTTTCAGAACTCAGAAACTGGATCATCTGTTCCAGTCATAAAACTTTTAGTTTGCTTTCTGCCCATCAAAAAGCCTCTTAACAACCTGAAGCAAATACACCACAACTTTGGGGGCCCACCTGCATCCCCACCTCCTGAAACGAGACACTGGTACTTGTACTTTCCTCTTCTCAGGACTGGCTTGATAAGATATGCAACAATATATGAATGCAGAACAGGATCAAGCTTACTTACACCAAAATATATTGTAATATTATTCAAACTTTAAACAGATTTTCTGGGCCACTGTAATCACTGACTTAGCTTCATGGATGGACCCTGAAAGTTTGGGGCAATACCTACACAGTGGATTTCTGACTATTGCATATATAAGTACTATAGAATTTGCTTCTATATTACTATTTATTTAATATTTCCTTATTTTTAAACAAAATATGTTTATTTTATCACAATTCTGAAAATTAGAAATATGAGCTGAAGGTATCAGCAGGATTAATTTCTTTTGAGGCCTCTCACTTTGTCTTGTGTATGGGCATCCTCTCACTGGGTGTTTTCATGATCTTTTCTTTTGTGTATCCATGTCCTTATCTTCTCCTATAAGGACTTTCCATATAATTTAATTTTAACTCAATTACCTCTTTAAAATGCCTGTTTCTTTATTTCTTTTTTTTTTAAATTCAAATTAGTTAACATGTAGTTTAGTATTGGTTTCAGGAGTAGAATTTAGTGATTCATCACCTACATAAAACACCAACTGCTTATCCTAACAAGTGCCCTCCTTAACATCCATCACCCATTTAACCCAGACCCCCCACTTCCACTACCATCCAGCAAACCTCAGTTTGTTTCCTAGAGCTAAGTCTCTTATGGTTTGTCTCTTTCTCTGTTCTCCTCTTATTTTATTTTTCCTTCTCTCCACCTATGTTATTCTGTTTTAGTTTCTTAAATTTCATATAAGATTGCATTGCTCTATTGTTGGACTCTGGGCTCTTTCCATAGTTTGGCTATTGTAGACATTGTCACTATAAATGTTGGGGTGCATATGCCCCTATGAATCATATGTTTATAATCTTTGGATAAATAACTAGTAGTACAAATACTGAATCAGAGGGTAGCTCTATTTTTCACTTTATGAGGAATATCCATACTGTTTTCCAGAATAGCTGCACCAGTTTGCGTTCTCACCAACAATATTCTCCACATCTTTGCTAACACCTGCTGTTTCTTGTATTATTAATTTCAGCCATTCTGACAGGTTTGAGGATATCTCACTATAGTTTTGATATGTATTTCCCTGATGATTTGTGATGTTCAGCATCGTTTCATGTGTCTGTTAGCCATCTGGATGTCTTCTTTAGAAAAATGTCTGCTCAAGTCTATTTAAATGTGCCCTTTCTGGGATAACACATCTTATTTTTTATTTTAGCATAGCAGCTAAAAAAAAAAAAACATTGAATTTTCTCACCATTGACTCTGTAGCTTCAGCATAATAGGGCAGATTGTGCTGTAAGGACTGGGTTTTTTTTTTTTATTATTATTAGTTTGTTTGTTTTTATTCTTTTTGACACCATGCAAACTCCTGACTTAGGCTTTGGTGGTGGACTTTTCCAACTCAAAGAGGGCTGTCTCCAGTAAACACATTGCTGGATGATCAAGGAGACCTCCAGGCCATCTCCCCACCCTGAGGCTCCTTTGTTTTAGAGAATCTGGGTGGAGTTTGATAGCTGATCATTCTGGTCACTTGATTTTCTCTTCCTGTGCTTGAAATTCTCTCACTTACATTTAAATTCACCAATAAAGAAATCCCTAAACCCTTGGCCCCCAACCAACCACCCTAATAACACCAATAGCACAGCTCCAGGTGTCATGTCATTTCCAGGTCTTTGAAGTAATACCTCTGGATTTTTCCAACGTTTCCTGGTGGCTGTTACTACAGGGTACGATGAAATCCTAGTCAGAAGCACAAGGATGGGTCCCAACAGGCATAGAAGGTGCAGGAGGGAATGGGGTGCTCTCTGCGAACCACAGCAAGATATTTGCAGATGGGACGCCCGGTCTGTTTGTTGCTCAGGACCCACGGTGTGCAAACCTTTCCTCTTCTCAGAGTCTCCTCTCTCCTGTCTCCACCCTAGTCCACCTGCAGTCCACTCCGGAGCCCTGTGCTCAGAAACAGCTCTCAGGTGGAGCAGCTACAGTATCCAGCCTCCCTTGAGATCAGCAGGGAAAACCCTGGCAGAGCTTCATGAGGGGTGGACCCATGATGGTTCTCAGATCCCAGGACCGGTGAATGTCAGGTTATGACCCCCAATTCCCATTTCTCACCTGGAAAAAGAAGGCTGGGCCCCAGGGGAGAAATAGCCAGCCTCTGCCCTGGAGGGAGGCATATCAAGTCATGGGCCTAGGATGCTAGGTCCAAGGTGGCAGCTTTGGGAGGAAGGCAGGAGACCAGAGGTGAGAGCTGCCTGGTGATTGGCCACATGAGAGAGATCGCAGCTGAGAGCCACTTGATGACTGGTCAGGGAAAGGAGGGTGGGTCCAGCTGTCTGGCAATTGACCAGAGTGAGAAGGGCCCCAAGTGAGATGAATGGTGATTGGTCAGGGGCCCTGTGGTGACTTAAAGGTCCTGATACAGGCAGTTACAAAAATCAGGTGTCCAGTGCTCCAAAAGGAGGGAGAGAGGGGGTTCCAACTCGTCTTCCCTCCCCATGCCACTGGCATCTGACTTCACACACAGCAAGGAGCAGTCCCCAAAATCTCTCAGAGAGCCATACATGCCAGTCCACCTCCCCTCTCTAATCCTACGGTTTCCAAATCAGAACTCCTGCCTATAAAAGGGTGACCCACACAGAGAGCCACTGACACCTCTGTGCCTTTGCAGACCCTCCACGCAGCAAATGCCCCTTGCCAACCCCACTACCCACCCTCTTACAGCCACCCACATGGGACTGGGAGTCCAGTACCAGGTTTTTCCTTGCTGTTCCCAGAGGAATCCTCTGCCTGTGGAACTCTGCATCCCTGCCTGGTCCAGGTGAGCTGGCTGGAAGTGTCAGCCACGAGTCCCTATGCCCCACACCTCATGCTGCCTTCTAAGCATATGAGCCCAGACAGTGCACTGGACTCAGGAACCTCTCACTGCCTCCTGTCAACTCACCATTACCATGTTCTTGGCTCCCAAGTTGTGCCCCAATTGCCAGAGAGGGAATAACTGGCCCCATGGGTCCTCCTGTCCCAACACATTCAGTGACTCTGTAAGACACATGGAAGGTCAAGATATGGAACAGAAAGAACAGTCCAAACCCAGAAAAGTGGAATATCTGTACTGAGACATGAGAAATTTGAGATTAGTACCCAGGCACAAATCCCCCTCTCCAGTAGAGGGCCCAGGTGTGGGGTGGTTTGTGAAGGTAAAGGCTGTTCCCTCTGTTGTGGACTTACTCTCAAATATCAATAGTTCATAACTGTATGCCAAGATGTGGCCAGTACTTGTAGCCATTCAGAGTGCAGTACCCACACTGGGTCACTGTGGCCAGGTGCTGATGGTTCCATGGCCTGCAGTCCTCTAGCCTGGGTCTGAATTCAGCCTGATGTCCTTGTAACATATCAGTTGGTGAGATTTTATCTTTTGGGGTGTTATCTCCCGAGTTATCAAAAGATGTCAAAACCAAAGACAAGAGAAAGACCAGCACTTGGGAAAGCTGTCCATGGGAATCTAAGCCATAGACAGAACTTAAAGACAATTGGATAGAAAGCTCAAATTCATATAAACAGCTTTTAACACAAACAAAATAGTAATAAATAACTGTCCTGGAAAGAGTATAAGCTAAAGAATTATTTCAGTGTTTGTGGAAGAATAAAAAAGTTAAAAAATAATCTGCTTTTCACTTGATATACAAGGACAAGATTGGAAGACGTTGCCTACCAGGGCTCCATCAACATGGCCCAGCATGAAGAGGGAGATGCGAGAAGGAAGGAGACACCAGGCCCTGAGTACACAGGAATCCTAGGCTGAGCTCCTTCAGCCTGAGGAGAAGTCCTCCCTACTGGAAGGGGAAGTATCAGGGATAGGCTGAGATTTCTGAGACTCAGAGCTACTTTGTCCAAATTTGGGGCATCCTGGTTTTGCCTTCCAGGCTACATTTTCAAAGGGGAGAGGTCGCCATACATGTCCAGCCCAGGAGGAAATGGGAGGGAAGCTGGGCTTCTGTGTGGGTCACCTCCTGGAGTGGGGGTGGCATGAGCTTCAGGATGTCTCTCAGCTTTAAAAAAAAAAAAAAGTTTTATTTAAACGCAGAAGGAGAGTTTCTGGGTCTTTGTGATGCACATCTCAAGATCATACTCACCATGGCACCACACTAGTCACTGCATTCTCCAGATGGTGGGCAGGGGTCTCCATGGCTCTGAGAAAGTTGTTGTCAACCCAAGGAAGCTGAAAGCACAACCTGCTCATTATAGTCAACATTGTTCACACAAACTTACTCCTCTAGACCTCAAGGTCACACACTGAGGTGGTTGCCAGTCAACAAAAAGTAAATGGAAGCAGAGTTTCTATACACAGGCAATTCTACATAGACCATTTCGGACCTGAGAACTCACAGTCTTTGTGGGAAAACTTGGCTCCAAACTTTGGCCATGTAAAGTCTTAGTTTGCAACAAGAACATTCTCTTTCCATTGGCCAAATCAAGTCATACAGTCAAGCCCATTCATTTAAAAAAAAAAAAAAAAAGTAAATTATGGTCCGTTGGGAAAGCCATGGCCAGGAAGGGAAGATGAAAAAATGGTGATACATAATACATTTTATTTTACTTTACTAGCCTATAATCCCCCAAACAGAAGGATCTTCTTTATTCTTTGTTTCCAGTGTCCAGCACCATTCCTGGCATTAGTAAACAAAGCCAAGAAGCGTGAATGAAAGAGTATGAGAATCTTTTTTTTTTTTTTTCTAAACATGGTTATGATTCTAATTCCTTAATTTTGGATCCAGAAGGATTTAGGTTTGAATCCAAGCATCCTAGTCTGTAGTTCAAGATTTTTGGCAATAATATAAATGATAGTAAAATTAAGGATAAACGGTATTTCTTGAGGGTTTAATGTGCTCCAGAAATACTGCTAAGGGTTTTAGGCTTGCAATGTCATTTCAAACTTCAAACACATTAATGAGGTATGCGTTGCTGTCTCCATGTTATAGATCAGGTGACTGAGAAACAGAGGCTCAGTAATGTATTCAATGTCACACAGCTAGGAGGAGGTGGATCTATGATGAGAACCCCAGTCCCAGTAAGCTCTATAGACTCGTTTTTTTGCACCATGCTATAGCACCCTTACATGCTAAGGTAAGACCAACCAATGTCATTTTCCTCATCTGTAAAACAAGGATAAACAAGAGCATAAGCACTCTGTAGAATTGTTTCCACGTTCACAGAAAAGTCCTATCACTTGCCTAACACATTGAAACTTGTACTCTGACCACTCAGCAACTATTATATCCATCTATCCTTTTTCATTTCATGTCTGACTCCTGCTACCAGATGGATGGAAATTTTCTTCAGGATGTATTTGTTGTTCATAAGCCACAGTTAAACCTACACTACTCAACCAGTATGTCCCTCCTGGGCCCTCTACTAAATTTTTTTCCAAAATTGAACCATTAGCGGTGGATTTCTAAAACCCTTGGGAAGACCGTCCCAGTGGATCAGCATTTCTTTGCTGCTAAGGTATTTATGACCCTTGATGGATTCTGGATTCTGAAGTTAGCTTTCCCACCAAAGATGATTTATAGAGGAGGCTTGAGCCAGGCATGTTCATGTCTCAGTTGAGTACGTGGAGAGAAAGCAAGTAAGTGGCAAGGGTAAAGTTGCCAGAGTGACCTGTGAGGTGCCAAGCCTAGGAGCAGGGAAGTCTTCTCAAACTGCTCAGAAATGTCAGACATTGAGGGTGGGAGGAGCAGTTTGTCTGCCAAATCAAGGGAAAATTATTTTGGAGAGCACAGTGTTGGATGAGAAGAGAGGGAAACATTATGAGCACTTACTGTGTTCCAGGCTCCTTAGACATGTAAGGCTATTGGATCCCGAAATAACATTAATATTCTAGAGTCAGGAAATGGAGCCACCGAGAAGTGAAATAACTTGAGGATGATTTTAAAGGTAAAAGTCCAAGATGGGAACCTAACTTACTTCACCTAAGGTGAGAACTGTACTCACCTCCATAGACACACAAAATGTACACCCATTTATAGGTGTATCTACACCTCCTGAAGTAGAACTGAGGGTGAACTGAACAACTTCTACACAACAGGAGACAGAGAGACAGAGACATCATAACAGAGGAACCACCTCTTAGTACCTTGCCAACTGCAGTGGGAGAGATAATTCTGGAGGTTGTAAACTGATTTGTCTGCCCTGGGGTACATAAAAGAAGCTGAAGTTCAGAAAGCAGCTAGAATATGAAGTATCCACCCCATGAGCCCCCCACCCTGCCATGGGATGGGGTTGGTGTTGGATCTCTTTCTGTGTTGAGATGCTGGCTCACATTCCCCTCCATTTTTATAGTATGGACAGAAGCAGGGTCTGAAAAGCCTATACAGCTTACTACCTTGCTGAGTGAGCCCACTCTAGAACCTGCTGTGCCAACAAGGCAGCCCCAACATGGTGCACACTGGGACGAACCTAGTCAGCATTCACTACACTTCCAGACATTCCACCAAGTGACACAGGTGCTAAGCTACCCAGAACACTCTAGGCCTGCAGGCTCCAGATTGCTAGGGTACCCCTGCACAGAGGACTATGTGACTTCCTGGGTCATCTCTGGTTCCATTCCAGCTGCCATGACAAGGAGCTCCCTATGTGGAAAGCCCAGGACCTACAGCCCACACTCTGTCAGGACACTCACAGTGCTGAAGACCCTGGGACACCCTAGCTTTCACCCACTTGAGCTTCAGCCATTCTGCTAGGTCATCGTGTGCACAGAGTATAGCCCCCAATCTTGAATTGACCTCAGTTACAGCCACCCTCCCAAAAAGCCTGTGATGCCAGCTTATACCCACTTCAATGCCAGCTAATCTGCCCATGTGCCCTCAGTATGTAGAGTCCCAGGACCCACAGTTCCAGGTAATATCCACTTCAGTTTTTGTGTCCTGCTAGTGACATGGGCCCACAGAATAGGTAAAAACAAACAAATACAAAAGACCCATTTATATGCTGCCTCTAAGAGACTCACTTCAGGGCAAAAGATGCATACAGACTGAAAGTGAAAATATGGAAATAGATATTCCATGCACATGGAAGAGAAAGAAAAAAAACTTTGGAGATATATATATATATATATATATATATATATATATATATGAAATCAGACAGCACAGACTTAAAAAAAAAAGACTGTAACAAGAGGCAAAGAAGGACATTATATAACGACAGAAGGGTCAATCCAAGAAGAAGATATACAAACTCTATGTATCTATGAATTCAACCCTCAAGCACCTAAAGTCATAAAGCAAATCTTAACAAACATGAAGGGAGAAAGTGAGAGCAATACAACAACACTAGAGGACTTTAACACCCAACATACACCAGTGGATAGAGAACTCCATCGGAAAATCAATAAGAAACAGGTCTCGGAATGACGTGTTCAACCAAAAGGACCTATAGATATAGACAAAGCATTCCATTAAAAAACACCAGAATACACCTGCTTCTCAAGTGCATGCAGAACATTCACCAGGATTAAAAAAAAAAAAAAATCCCCTGGTTAGATCACATGTTAGGCCACAAAAGAAGTCTCACTAAACTTAAGATTGAAATCATATCATGCATCTTTCCCAACCACAACAGTATGAAACTAGATACCAATTAAGAAAAAAAAATGGGAAGCACCCACTTACTTTACTTATAATTAAAATAATTAGAAAGAAGAAAACAAACAATGCCCAAGGTGAATAGAAGGAAGGAAATGATAATGATAAGGTAGAAATAAATGAAAACAGGTTAAACAGGAAAAAAAAAAAAAGAAAGAAAAGATCAATGAAACCAGGGCTGGTTCATTGGAAAGATAAACAAAATTGATAAACCCTTACCCAGAATCATCAAGAAAACAAGAGAGGGTCCAGTAAGTAAAACCAGAAATAAATGTAGGGGAGTAACAACTGACACCACAGAAATACAAATAATTATAAGAGAATATTATAAAATATTTTATGCCAAGAAATTGTACAACTTAGAAGAAATGGATAAGTCAAGTAATCTACATATTTAATGCAATCCTTATCAAAATACCTACAAAATTTTTCACAGAACTAGAATAAATAAACCTAAAATTTGTAGGAACCCAAAAGACCCCCAATAGTCAAAGATACCTTGATAAATTAACAAATCTTGAGATATCATGCACCTTATTTTTAAGCTGCCCTAATAAAGTTGTAGTCATGAAAATAGTAGGGGGCTCATAAAAAAATTAGACTTATAGATCAGTGGAACACAATAGAGAACCCAGAAGAAACTCACGCTTATAGAGTCAATTAATCTAACTAGGTAGGGAGAGTATACAGTGAGTAAAAGACAGTCTCTTCAACACATGATGCTTGGAAAACTGGATAGCTACAGGAAGAAGAATGAAACTGGGGTGCTTTCTTACTCCACACACAAAAATAAAATCACGTGGATAACACAACCAAATGTGAGGCATTAAAGCATAAAACCCTCAGAAGAAAACATAGGCAGCAATTACACCGACCTTGATCTTAGCAACATTTATTTAAAACATGTCATGTCATTGGTGGAGTCATTGGTGGAGTTGCCCCAAGATGGCAGAGGACTGGGGGACTCCTTTTCAACCAGTCCCCAGAATTCAGCTAGAACTCTTTCAAGCCACTCTTGAACACCCGTGAAATCATGTTGCCTGTGAAATCCTTGTTTTGATAGATTGTCTCTGTATATTTTTGTTCTGTATCACTCTGAGGACTTTCTTATTTTATAGAACACCCCTTAATATTTCTTGCAGGCCTGGCTTAGTGGTCACATATTCTTTTAGTTTCTGCTATTGGTGGAAGCTCCTTATCTTTCAATCCATTCTGAATGATAGCCTTGCTGAATAAAAAATTCTTGGCTGCATATTCTTCTCATTGAGTACCTGAATACGTCTTGCCAGCTCTTTTTGACTTGCCAGGTTTCTGTGGACAGGTCTGACATTATTCTGATGCTCCTCCCTCTGTATGTAAGGAATCATTTCCCCCTAACTGCCCTTAAAATTGTTTCCTTGGTTCTAAGATTTGTGAGTTTTACTCTTACATGTTGGTGTTTTAGTCTGGTCTCCTTGACCTTAGGAGGGGTCCTCTCTACCTCTAGGACACAAATGGTTGTTTCAGTTCCCAAATTAGGGAAGTTTTCAGCTACAATTTGGTCAAATATAACTCATCTCATCATGAGATGTAAAATTATACACATCTCAATCTCTACAGGGGCAGAGGATCATCAATGTGTATATCTATCTCTCTATA
This sequence comes from Martes martes, assembly GCF_963455335.1. Classification (NCBI taxonomy): domain Eukaryota; kingdom Metazoa; phylum Chordata; class Mammalia; order Carnivora; family Mustelidae; genus Martes; species Martes martes. Next base: position 12,063,704 of record NC_137892.1, on the reverse strand, counting down.
TAGATATATATATAGATATATATATAGATATATATAGATCTCTCTCTATATATATATCTATATATATATCTATATATATCTCTCTCTATATATATATCTCTATATATATCTCTCTATATATATATCTATAGAGAGAGAGAGAGATTATATCTATCTATCTATATATATATAGAGAGAGAGATAAAGATAGATAGATAGATAGATAGATAGATAGAGGAAAAGAAAAAAATATATGTATGAAAAAGTTCAAGTTAAAAAGTTACTATGGAATATGTTGCATTAAACATCTAGTTGAAATGATAAGTAGGAAAAATGTTCGGAAGAAATTCAAACACTTGGAAACTAAAGACGATCCTCCTCAAGAATGTTTGGGTCAACCAGGAAATCAAAGAAGACCTTAAACAATTCATGGAAACCAATGAAAATGAAGACACATTGATCCAAAAACCTATGGAATATGACAAAGATGGTCCTAAGGATGGAATACATAACCATCCAAGCCTCACTCAAAAAAATAGAAAAACCCCAAATACACAAATTATCTTTGCACCATAATGACCTAGAGAATCAACAACAAATTAAACCAAGCACAGGAAGGGAAAAAAATAAGATTAGAGCAGAGATCAATTAATTAGAAACCAGAAATACAGTAGAACACATTAATGAAACTAGAAGCTGGTTATTTAAAGTATTAATAAGATCAATAAGCCACTGGAAGACTTACCCTGAAGAAAAGAGTAAGGACCCAAAATAATAAAATTATGAATGAAAGGGAGAGATCACAGCTAACACCAAGGAAATAGAAACAATTATCAGAAATTATTATCAACATGTATATGCCAATAATCAAGCAATCTGGAGGAAATGGATGCATTCCTGGAAACCTATAAACTACCAAAACTGAAACAGGTAGAAATTGACAACCAGAATAGACTGAGATTGAAGATTGAAGCACTGATAAAAAATCTCCCAAAAAAGGAGTCCAGGGCCCGATGAATTCCCTGGGGAGTTCTATCAATCATTCAAAGAAGAAATAATACCTATTCTCCTGAAGCTGTTTCAAAAAATAGAAACAGAAGGAAAACTTCAAGACTCTTTCTATGAGGCCAACATCACATTGATCCCCAAACCAGGCAAAGACCCCATCGAAAAGGAGAATATCAGACCAATATCCCTGATAAGTATGGTTGCCACAATTCTAAAACAAGCTTCTAGTTAATAGGATCCCACAGTACATTAAAAAGATTATCCACAGCAACAAGGTGAGATTTATCCCTAAGACGCAAGTGTGCTTCAACATTCACAAATCAATGTGATAGAACACATAAATAGAAGAGAGAAGAACCACATGGTCCTCTCAATAGATACAGAAAAAAACATTTGACAAAATACAGTATCCTTTCCTAATTAAAACTCTTCAAAGTATAAGGATAGAGGGAACATTCCTCAACTTCATAAACTCCATCTATGACAAACACAATGCAAATATCATTCTCAATGGGGAAAAACTGAGAGTATTCTGATTGAGATCAGGAACATGACAAGGATCCCCACTCTCACCACTATTGTTCACAATAGTATTAGAAATCCTAGTAATAATAGATAACAGAAAGAAATAAATGTATTCAAATTGGCAAAAAGGAAGTCAAATTCTCTCTCTTCACAGATGACATAATAATGTATGTGTAAAGCCCAAAAGACTCCATCCCAAATTACTAGAATTCATATAGCAGTTCAGTAATGTGGAAGGATACAAAATCAGTGCATGGAAATCAGTTGCTTTCTTATACACTAAAAATATAACTGTAGAAAGAGAGATTAGAGAATTAATTCCATTTACAACACCACCAAAAACCATAAGATATCTTGGAATAAACCTAAACAAAGAGGTAAAAGATCTATAATATAGGAATTACAAAACACTAATGAAAGAAATTGAAGAATACACAAAAAGGTGGAAAAGCATTCCATGCTCATGATAGAAAGAATAAACATTGTTAAATGTCTATGCTCCTCAAAGCAATCTATACATTCAATGCCATCCCAATAAAAAATGCCATTGGCATTTTTCAATGTGCTCAAACAAACAATCCTAAAATTTGTATGGAACAAGAATAGACCCCAAATCACCATGGAAAGCTTGAAAAAGAAAAACAAAGCTGGGGGTATCATGTTGCCTGATTTCAAGCTTTATTACAAAGCTGTGATCACCAAGACAGCATGGTACTGGTACAATAACAGACACATAGATCAATGGAACAGGATAGAGAGCCCAGATATGGACCACCAACTCTATTGTCAAATAATCTTCAACAAAGCAGGGAGAAATATCCAGTGGATAAAATAAAGTCTTTTCAAGAAATGGTGCTGGGACAACTAGAGAGCTATATACAGAAGAATGAAACTCGACCATTCTCTTAAACCATACACAAAGATAAACTCAAAATAGATAAAAAAAACCTCAACGTGAGACAAGAATCCATCAAAATCCTAGAGGAGAGCATAGGCACTAACCTCTTCGACATCAGCCACAGCAACTTCTTTAAAGACATGTCTCCAGAGGCAAGGGAAACAATAGTGAAAATGAGCTTTGGGGACTTCATGAAGATAAAAATCTTCTGCACAACAAAGGAAACAGTCAACAAAGCAAAGAGGCAACCCACGGAATGGGAGAAGATATTCCCAAATGACATTACTGACAAAGGGCTGATATCAAGATCTATAAATAATTTTTCAACCTCAAAACCCAGAAAACAAATAGCCAACACAGGACAGTATGTACTATGGTGAGTGCTGTGAATTGTGTAAGACTGATGATTCACACACCTGTACTCCTGAAGCAAATAGTACATTATATGTTAATTTAAAAAAATAACCAAGTTAAAAAATGGGCAGAGGATATGGAGACATGAAAAAAATGTTCATCATCATTAGCCAACAGGGAAAATTCAAATCAAAACCACACTGAGATACCACCTTACACCATTCAGAAAGTGGAAAAATTTAAAAGGCAAGAAACAATAAATGATAGTGAAGTTGTGGAGAAAGGGGACCCTTCTTGCACTGTTGGTTGGAATGCAAATTGGTGTAGCCGCTCTGGAGAACTGGATGTTCCTCAAGAAGTTATAAAGAGAAATACCATATAATGCAGTGATTCCAGGACAGGGCATCTACCCAAAGTAAAGGAAACAATGAATTTGAAAAGATACATGCACCACTACATTTAATTTTGCATGACTTACAATAGCCAAGGTATGGAAACAACCCAGGTATTCATCCAGAGATGAATGGATAAGGACAACCCTTCATCCAAACCACCACCTCCCTTCTTGCCTATCCAGGGGTCCATGCCTACACCCCTAGATCACCACATTCTGCCTGTGCACCCCCCTCAGGGTCCCAGATCATACCCTGGTGTCCCCACACTCCTGCCCAGAGAAGTCTCTAGAAGTACCTGCAGATCCAGGTCTTCCTCTTCCTTCTTGGCAGAAGTGGGCTGAAGCTCCTGTACCAGGAATCCAACATGTAGGAGAAATTCCACTTAAAAGGAGAAGCACAAGACTCAGAAAGTGGGTTTTCATGTACTTCAAGGGTCATATAAAGATCACTGCATCATTCCAACCCCTTCAAACTTTGCTGTCTATGATACTACAAGTTAGAAAGGCTTCTCTGCTTTAGCTGCAAATGGTGTTCCAGTAGTGCCACTGCGGGAGAGCAGAAAACAGTTTTGTAGGAATGCTAACAATTATAAATTTCATTAATATAGCACAGTGATAGTATAAGTCTTACCTGGTACAGATTTATAAATTAGAGTCATATAAGGTTGAAACAGGGAGGGAGTCATCCCCCAAAAACATGTAAGACTTTAGTGAGTAGAGCTACAGATGGAAGCCTCTTCCATGCTGTACACTCACTGATCAAAAATAAATGCACTCATTGCCAGCTACTGATCCCATCAGTGGGAATGCACTTTAAACACTTACCCACAAATTAATACTCAAGCATTTTATGTCTGATCTGCCAAAGCCTGCCTTCATGAAGCAGAACCCACATGCTCTTGCATTTGGGACCCACAACATCCCTTCATCCACAGGATTACTCCTATAAGGAAAACCTTGAATGTCTTTGTAGAAAGAAGTTTGCCAGCCTTTCCTGTGGTGCATTAGTCAGGAGAAGTTGTAGATATTTATTTCAAGTCTGATGTAATTAATCTTGCTGCTGAAAAAAAAAAAAAAGAAAGAAACATAGAGTAACCAAATATCACAGTCACCCAGGCCCTTCAGCACCTCTAATAGTGTCTTGAGGGTGTCATGAAGTGCAGTAAGCTATTAATCCTGGGCAGACTATTTCTGGATGACCTCTGTGGGCTGCTGGTCACAAGAGAAGCAGATAACATTTTGGGTGTAATTTCCCTGTCAGACGTACAGCAAGCCCTGGTACTCAGGCCTGCAGTTGTCAAACTGAAGAATATAGGGGCATAAAAGCCACTTTACCTGAAGAAGCCCTTAGAGAAAACATGAACAAAGATTCTTGGTCATGCTCTGCCTCATGAACACTGACCATAACAGAAGACAGTCAAATGGTTAAGAATGTGTATCAGGATTCAGTGATATGCATTTTTTCCAGTGGTGTTGTAACTGGGCATAAGAAACATATTTTAAATGTTTGAAGATGCAGGCTTGCATTAAAAAATAAAAATAAAAATAAAAATAAAAACTATTTTCAGACTTTTGAAAAATTCCAGATGCTATGTGTTATCAAAGTGCACTATGTCATGAATTTTGTTGTTGTTGTTGTTATTTTTCATCTCAACAAATTCACTGACCTGTAACAGGTAATATGACATAAGGGAGAGTGTGGCCTATTCAGACCTTGTGTCTTACATCAGCACATGGGATATATTATCACTGTGGTCCCTGGCAGCTGGAGACACACAGGGCTGGAGTGTGAAAGTCTTTGAACCTTTCTCAAACCAATTTCTTTTCCTTAGATTTGTGGGGCTCTTGTAATTTGAATATAAATAATTAATTTGTAAAACTTAATGACTTTTTATGTTGTGTCTGTTCTGATCTATAATATAAGTATTACTGTTTTATGCAGCTTTATTCATTTTTACTCAGTGAAATATTTTACATATCTTGGCAGGTAAACTTCACCATACCTGTTAAAAAAACCCCACTGGTTGTTACTGTAAATGGTAACTTCCTCAGTTAAGTTTGGATCTGGAAAGGATAAAACTTCAAATATTGTTACTGTTATAATTTAAAAGCTCAGGTTTCCAAAATCATGTGTAAAGACCTGCTATGCAAAACTGCAAGCAGGCAGCTGTTATGTGGAAAAAAGTGCTCTGAAAATATCCCCTTTTTCCAGTGTATTGAAATGTAAAATCTTCATGTCAGTGTGACTGCTGATGGATTGTTGTTGGAAAGTGTAATTATGCAATATGCTGTATTCTCATGGGATTGAAGAGAACGCTTCCTAATATCAGTACTCTAAATATATCCACACTGTATGTATATATATGAGTATACTGTGTTTTTTTCCTTATTTGGGGGTATTTTTTGGCAGATTGAAAAATCCAGATAATTTGTACAATCTGTAGGAGTGTTTGGGTGGCTCAGTCATTTAAGGGTCTCTTTTTGGCTCAGGTCATGACCTCAGGATCCTGGGATCAAGAAGAGTGTCAGGCTCCCTGCTAGGTGGAGAACCTGCTCCTTCCTCTCCCTTCACCCCTCTCCCATTCATAGTCTCTCTCTCAAATAAATAAATAATTTTAAAATAATCTTAATATCTATTAAAACACAGGTGAATGGATAAAGAACAGGTGATATAGGACAAGATGGTGGGGAAGTAGGAGGAGGTGTCATTTCAACCTGTACGCTAAAGTGAGCTGATTACCTACCAAAGAACTCCATCACCCATGAAATCAGCCTGAGATTAGAATTATACATATCTGGATCTCTACGGGAGCAGAAGACACCAGTGGGCAGGTAAAGCAGAGTGGGAACGTCAAACTGATATTGGAAGAGAAACAATAGGGTGAGGGAGCCACCAGAGGCGACTGATTGGAGAGTAATACCCCAGTATGAGAGTGCCCTGTGTCTGGGGACCAGCATTAACTTGGAGTCTGGTTGAAAGCACTCAAAAAAAGCAAAGGATCACGGGGGGGAAATTGCGGGAATCGGGGCGGTAGGGACAGGGGCTTAAGTCCCTGGACCCAGGACAGCCTTCCCTGGCGCTGAGCCAGAGAGAGTGCAGCGGAGAAACCAGGTCTTGGTCCCTGAGCCGCCAGCATGCCCAAGAACGCATGGAGTCCTGCTCCTGTGAGGGGCTGGGAGCCGAGCCAGAGGCCAGACGGCAGAAAGCGCAGGAACTACCAGCCGAGATGCATGCGCTCCACACCCTCCCCTGAGAGAGGTGCATGAAGGACCAGCCTGGTGCTCTGGAACCTGCGCCGGGCTAGAGCCTGAGACAGGTGCGCCACACACACTCCCCCAGGGGAGGTGCACGCAAGCCCGGCGCTCTTAAAGCTGGAAAGACCAGGCATCCCCAGCCCCAGCCAGTGGGAAAATCTCAGTGTGTGATCACTGCTTGGAACCTCTCTGGCAGTCTGGAGCTGCCCAGACAGCCGCCGCTGCCGTGGTTTTGCGTACAAGCAGGAGATCCTGCATCCCCAGGGACAGCAACTAGGAACCTGCGCTGCCAGCGGCCAAGGGGGAATTTATATGGGCTCTGCAGCACCCACAGGGGAGCAGACTGAGGCTTCTCTCTGAGAGGGAGGTCGGGTGCACTTTGCTTTCCTCTAAACCTCTGAAAACCATCAAAAGTTGTCAAGTCGAGAGAAAAGAAGTGAACAAACATAAAAATCTCCAGAGAACAAAAGCCTGAAAAAAACTGGCTTCCTCAGAGCCCACACCCTTGAGGAGGGCAGGAGGACTTAACTCAGGGAACATCATTGACTGAAAACCCACGTGGCAGCCCCCTCCCCCAGAAAACAAACCAGGAAAGAAAAAAAAAAAAAAAGACTACAAGAGAACAACCACCACTACTTCATAGATACAACTTTTATTTTTAACTCATTCCCACTATTCTGGTTCATTTTTTTTTCTTTTTTAATATAGATAATTTTTAACCTATTTACCATCACAGTGAGATGTCCAGTACATCAAATTCCATGATAAACTTCTAACCTGAACTTTTTCTCTCAGTGTGGTTATTTTTTATTTTTTTTTAGGAATACATGGCTTTAACCTGAACTTTTTGATACATATACCTGTGTTTCTCTTTTGCTTTTCTATTTTTTTAAAAATTTTTTAAAAAAATTTTAGTTTAATTTAGTCCAGTTTATTCTTTTTTTATTTTTATTTTCTAATATTCATATAGAGTTAAACTTCAAGGTAACCCCTTTCTCCAATCAATGCTACCCCTATAGGTAAACAAATTTTAATACCCCTTTATCTTAGGAAAGTTGAGTCCTTTAACAAAGATATCAAGATACATCCAGGAAGAATCAAAATAACATTCCTCGCCCACACTGAGAATCTATAACCACTCTCCCATCTTTTTCTTCCGCCAGTGTATCTGTGTATTTGTGTTTGTCCTGATAGTATATAAATCTTATACTTGGGGTTCTTTTTGACGAGGTTCTTACTTTTTTTTTTTTGCTTATATATATATATTTTTTTTCTCTTGTCATATACATTTACCAGTCTTTTTGTTTGTCTGTTTTTGTTTGTATACGTCATAAATCTTACCCTGGGGCCCATTTGGGCTGAACCTTCTCTTTTATCTTCCCTTTTTTCCCTGTCTCTCTCTCTCTTTTCTTTTTCTTTTCTTTTGTCTCTCATTTGGGTGGGGAAGCCTGAGTGCTCAGAAGTGTTCCAGGGTGCACCTTGACAGCACTACGGTCGATACATCCAGCTACATCAGTCCAGTCATCTCTCACCAAAATGATTAGGAGGCGGAATCCCCAACAAAAGAAAAATGCACAGGATGGGCCTTCTGCAACAGAGCTAACGGCTATCAACATAGACAATATGTCAGAAAGAGAATTCAGACTAACGGTTATCCAGGCAATAGCTAGGTTGGAGAAAGCCATGGATGACCAAACGGAATTGATTAAGGCAGAATTGAAAGCCACCAGGGATGATGTTCATAATGTTAGGGCAGAGCTGAAGGCCACCAGGGATGAGGTTCACAATGCTCTCAAGGAGTTCCAATCTAATCTAAATTCTCTAAAAGCTAGGGTAACTGAGACAGAAGATAGAATTAGTGATATGGAGGACAAACAGATAGAGAGAAAGGATCAGGAGGAAGCCTGGAACAAACAGCTTAGAAGCCACGAAAACAGAATCAGGGAAATAAATGATGCCATGAAACGTTCCAATGTCAGAATTATTGGAATCCCTGAAGGGGAGGAGAAAGAAAGAAGTCTAGAAGATATAGTGGAACAAGTTCTTCATGAAAATTTTCCCAATCTCATGAATGGAACCAGTGTTCATGTACTAGAGGCAGAACGGTCTCCCCCCAAGATTATAGATTCCAAAAAAACATCCAGGCACCTGATAGTAAAATTGAGGAATCATAATTGTAGATACAATCTCTTGAAAGCCGCTAGAACAAAGAAGCTCCTTATGTACAGAGGAAAGCCCATCAGAATAACTTCAGACCTGTCCACAGAGACCTGGCAAGCCAGAAAGGGATGGCAAGATATATTCAGGGCACTAAATGAGAAGGACATGCAGCCAAGAATACTTTATCCAGCAAGACTGACATTCAAAATGGATGGAGAGATAGAGTTTCCAAGATTGGCAAAGCTTAAAAGACTATGCAACCACCAAGCCGACACTGCAGGAAATATTAAGGGGGGTTATATAAAAGAGGAAAAGTCCTAAGAATATCATTGAACAGAAATATAGAGACAATCGACAGAAAGAAAGACTTCAAAGATAACACAATGTCAATAAAAACGTATCTCTCAATAATCACTCTCAATGTGAATGGCCTAAATGCGCCCATAAAATGACACAGGGTTGCAGATTGGATAAAACGACAGGACCCATCCATATGTTGTCTACAAGAGACCCATTTTGAACCTAAAGATACACCCACACTGAAAGTGAAGGGATGGAGAAGCATCTTTCATGCCAGTGGGCCTCAAAAGTAGGCCGAGGTAGTGATTCTCATATCAGATAAATTAGATTTTAAAGTAAAGACGGTAGTCAGAGATACAGAAGGGCACTACATAATTCTTAAAGGGACTATCCACCAAGATGATCTAACAGTTGTAAATATCTATGCCCCCAATATGGGAGCAGCCAATTACATAAGAAAACTGTTAATCAAGATAAAGTGTCATATTGATATTAGTACATTAATAGTAGGAGATCTTAACACGCCTCTCTCAGAAATAGACAGATCATCGAAGCAGAAAATCAATAAAGAAACAAGAGCATTTAATGACACATTAGACCAGATGGACCTAATAGATATATACAGAACATTCCACCCTAAAACAACAGAATACTCATTCTTCTCAAGTGCACATGGAACCTTCTCCAGAATAGACCACATACTGGGTCACAAATCAGGACTCAACCGATACCAAAAGACTGAGACTATTCCCTGCTAATTCTCAGATCACAATGCTTTGAAACTGCAACTCAATCACAAGGAAAAGTTCAGAAGGAACTCAAACACCTGGAAGCTAAAGACCACCTTGCTTAAGAATGCTTGGATCAACCAGGAGATCAAAGAAGAACTTCAACAATTTATGGAAACCAATGAGAATGAAGACACTTCACTCCCAAACCTATGGGATACAGCAGAGGCGGTCCTAAGAGGGAAATAGATAGCCATCCAAGCCTCCCTCAAAAAAAAATGGAAAAATCCAGAATACACCAACTGTCTCTACACCTTAAAGAACTGGAGAATCAACAACAAATCAAAGCAACTCCACACACAACAAGGGAAATAATCAAGATTGGAGCAGAGATCAATGAGATAGAGACCAGAGATACAGTAGAATGCATTAATGAAACTAGAAGCTGGTTTTTTGAAAGAATCAATAAGATCGATAAACCATTGGCCACACTAACCCAAAAGAAAAGAGAGATGGCTCAAATTAATAAAATTATGAATGAAAAGGGAGAGATCACAACTAACACCAAGGAAGTAGAAACAATCATCAGAAGTTATTATCAACAGTTATATGCCAATAAGCTAAGCAACCTAGATGAAATGGATGCATTCCTGGAAAACTAGAAACTTCCAAAATTGAACCAGGAAGAAATTGACAACCTGAATAGACCGATATCTAGTCACAAGATTGAAGCAGTGATCAAAAACCTCCTGAAAAACAAGAGCCCAGGACCTGACGGATTCCCTGGGGAATCCTATCAAACTTTCAAAGAAGAAATAACACCTATTCTCCTGAAGCTGTTTCAAAAAATGGAAGCAGAAGGAAAACTTTCAGACTCTTTTTATGAAGCCAGCATTACCCTGATCCCCAAACCAGGCAAAGACCCTACCAAAAAGGAGAATTTCAGACCAGTATCACTGATGAATATGGATGCTAAGATTCTCAACAAGATCCTAGCAAACAGGATCCAATAGCACATGAAAAAGATTATCCACCATGACCAGGTTCTACTAGAATAATAATAAGGTACTTAAATATTTCCTTAAGTCCATTAGTAGTAAACTATAAGCTTGTGGTTATCACTTTATAATTGCTACTAATAACTTGAGCACTTGGCTGACCATGAAGAGTTCTGTAAAATATTACTAATTACTAATTTAATGGGCCTCTGATTGTAGTCCAAGGGTGTTCATTTAGTCAACTAACTTGGTGAATCAGATGTGCATTATGCTTTGAGAATCCTTGCTATAAGCTGCCAACTAACATAGCAAAAATTTTTTTTGATCATCTGTTAGGAATGATCACTGTAGAGGGTGCCTGGGTGGCTCAGTGGGTTAAAGCCTCTGTCTTCAGCTCAGGTCATGATTCCAGGGTCCTGGGATCGAGCCCTGCATCGGGCTCTCTGCTCAGCAGGGAGCCTGCTTCCTCCTCTCTCTCTGCCTGTCTCTCTGCCTACTTGTGATGTATCTGCCAAATAAATAAATAAAATATTACCCAAAAAAGGCAGAATCAGACCTATCAATACAGAGAGCAAACTGATGGTTGTCAGAAGGGAGGTGAGGGCATGGGAGAAATGATGAAAGGGAGTAGGAGACATAGGCTTCCCATATTGGGATAAGTAAGTCATAGGGTTGAAAGGCACATCATAGGGAATATAGTCAATGGTATTGTAATTGTGTGATGGATGGTATCTACAGTTTTGGTCAGTGTAGCATAAGGTAAAACTTGTCCAATCACCATAATGTCTATCTGAAGCTAGCATAATATTAGGTGTCATATATATATAAAATTTATATATATATAAAATTGAGGTGGTAGCTACAGTTTTAGTCAGTGTAGCATAAGGTAAAACTTGTCCAATCACCATAATGTCTATCTGAAGCTAGCATAATATTAGGTATCATAATTTATATATATAAAATTGAGGCCAATTCTAGCTGGATTGCATTTGGGTTTCTCAGTGACAGAAACCCAAATGCAATCCAGCTAGAATTGGCCTCACTCAGCTAGTCTAGGGGCAGAAAGTAGCCCTGGCCCTCTGGCCTCTTGGGGAAACCCCTCTCTTCACTTCTGTGATAATTTACTTCCAGTTCCCTTCTTTGTTCATTTCTGCTTTTCCTTCCCCTGCCAGCTTTTTCCTGTGTGCCCTTTTGGTTGGTGTTCAGTACACATTTCTTCTCTTCACGGTCCTCATGGGAAGCCCATCTATTTCCCAGCTTCAGAGAGCACCTCTCTACCTGTTACTTTTCTCTTCTCTGAGCTCCAGAGACTGTGTATGTGCTCACTGAGGAGACAGCTCCATCAAAGCTCACTCCTTCAACAAGTAATTAATGGGAGCATTCTGTGTGCCAGTGGGGAACAAATACATAAGGTTCCTGAGCACATTCCTTTTTTTCTTTAATTAGTTTCAGAGGTTGAATTTACTGATTTATCAATTGCATATAACACCCATTTCTCATTCCATCACTTGCACTCCTCAATACCCATCACCCAGTTACCTCTTCTCCCCACCAACTTCCCCTCCAGCAACCCTCAGCATGGTCCCTATAGTTAAACGTCTCTTATAGTTTGCCTTCCTCTCTATTTTCATCTTATTTTATTTTCCTTCCCTTCCCCTATATCCATGTGTTTTGTTATTTAATTTCCACATATGAATGAAATCATATGGTATTTGTCTTTCCCTGCCTAGTTTCACTCAACATAATATCCCTCAATTGCATCCACATCATTTTAAATGGCAAGATTTAGTTACTTTTGTTTAGTGAGTAATATTACACACACACACACACACACACACACACACACACCATATCTTCTTTTTCCAGACTTCTAAAAGATCTATATTTGCACCCTGTTGCTTATTACACTTTGTGGTAGCCTCCTTAAACTCCCTTTCCTCTGCTATTTTCTTAGCTATATCATACCAAATTCAAGTCTCCACACCTTCTGCCTTCCAAACGGTTGTTGCTTTTATACTTGTAGACTTGCAGCATTTGTTTTCTCAGATCTCTGGTTGATTTCTTAGGTGTTCAGAATGATTTGACATGTAGCTGTATTTGAAGGATGAGACAAACTTAACTTCTACTCCCCCCACCGGAACTTTCAAAATGGATGCTGGACACAGAGACTGTGAACCTGGTGAAAGGCTGGATTTTATTAGCTCCCTTCTATAAGAGCTGAATATCATTTTAGCAACAGGTAATGACTTGTGACACAACTTCTTCTTTTCCAGGTTTAGGTTTCTTGGGGGAAGATGTTTCAAACACAATGCCTACCATTTTCCAGACATATTTTGGATCTTTGCTGGATGATTTGAAAGTAGAATTTGCTCTATTTGCCACGTAGTCCCACTTACCCCTGAAATTTGATGTTTCATCAGGTCAAATGGCCCATGTCTCCATTAACATTGGTTTCAGCATTTTAGTGAATGGTGACTCTGAGTGACACATTCAACTTTGTACTAGATGAGTCTTTCAGACTTACCATGATCTTCACTATAAATACATACTGAATATTAATTTTTCTTCTTGAAGGAAAGTTAACCTGTTTTCCTTAAAACATGGTTTCTAGGTATTGATGTCAGGAGGGTAACTGATAAAACCATTGGCCATTGACCAGCTAAACTGCCTGGTGATTGGCCAACCAAACTAGGCTGACCTGACAAAGTCCTGGTGATTGGCCAGGACATAGTGGCGACATCACAAAAAGATATTGTGATGCCCCAGGGCTGTTATAAAAACACAGCAACAGCCCAGGTCCCACTGATGAGAGAGAAGAGTCATTCAGCTTCAGCTCTTCCTCATACTCCTTATGTTCACTGCCCAGTTCTTTGCCCTTGCCCATGGCAAGCCCCCTGCCCACACCTCTTGCTTCGGGCTTCTCGCCAACACTGCACACAACCTTCATGTTAGTTTCTACTTTTGTGCTCCTCTGTGCATCTAAGAGTTTTTGAACCAGCATCCAGCAACTCCTGGGCCTATTTCCCACTGTGCAGATGTCCTGGCTGCTCAGGTACATTCCCATTTGGCAAGTGGGAACGGGACACTTAAGCTAGCTGGGCCCCACACCTCTGGGGTCACAAGTGAGCTCAACACAGGAAAGCTATGTCCCCATCATGAGAGAGCACTGGGCACACTACTACTTTGCCCTTCAGTCAAGGTCAGCACAGGCCACATGACTTCCCTGAATATCCAGCCAACCCAGATGTGCACAATGTGTACAATGCCTCCAGACCCTTGGCATACAGGGAATTTTAGGAAACAAGTAAGTACTGGGAGAAGGAATCATCACATCATTGGACACAGTGGGAGTGTTTGGAACACAAGTTCTCAGACCACAAACTGTCTGACTTGACTCAACAGTAGACAAACTAATACCCAGACACCTGACCAACCAAGAGCCCACAGACCACAAACCCTCTAACACAGTAGAGAAATTCAGATATTAGAACAAAGGACCCACCAGGAACCCAAAGACTGGGAGATTTCTGAACTCATTTGACACTGGGCAGGTGAGTCACACAGACGTGGGGTAAACCAGGAGCCCTCATACCACAAGCTGGCCAGCGCAGTGCAGCACAAGGCTGGTGAGTCCAGAGAACAGCAGGCTTCCCAATGCCAAGAAACCATGAGTGCTACATCCCTGGTCAGCAATGGGAGAATGAATCACTTGGACAGCAGGATCACCATGTGCTCTTGGATGTGGAGATCAAAAATCCATCTCTCTACTAGGCCAAGCAGACACATGCATATAAAGCTCACCATGCGCCTTTGGTCCTCAAGACCAACAACTTAGCTCTGTGTTAGGCAAACCAGGCACCTTGGCAGTGGGCTCACCTTGTGTCCCTGGACCTGGTAACCAATAACTCACCTCTGTCCTAGGCCAAGCAGGCACCTGAACAGCAGGATTATCACATGCTCTTGGACATGGAAACTTCTTTCCCCACAGAGTACAGGACACTCAAACACTGGGTTTGCCACTTCGCTACAAGAAATCCAAACCTGCACAGCATTTAACCTGTGAGTCCACAGGACCCTTGGCTATCTTGGAGCCTTCAAACCATGAGCCCTACATCCGATACTATCACTGGCATAAAAAGTTACTGGGACACCAGCCTGACCCAAGACGCTCTGACTGGGTGCCTTCCAACCCTGCATAGAAATGAGCATTCCAGTTCCCTCTCCCTGGGATTGACTTTAGACTGAGGACCCTGTGGCCTTCCACCTGTCCAGTATTCATCTTTTGGGGAATTCTCCTCCTCAGAAAACAACCCTATGCTCTAGGAGATGAAACAGTCCAGTATTTGAAGGCTTTGTATTAAAACTCAGGGCAGAAAATGAGGAGGAGGGCTTGGAGGAAATTGTAGAGGAGAACCAGGCCCTGAGCACAGAGCAATCATTGACTGAGATCCTCCAGTTGAACAAGAGGTGCTCTGACCTGGAGGGAGAGGTGGAGGCCCTAAAACAAGAGGTCAAGCAGTGCAGTGAGAGGCAGGCTCAGCTCTATGAGGTAGAGAGGTTCTTCATTCAAATGAAGAAATCTTCCTGGAAGTTTCTGCCTTACACGAAGTGCACAAGTGGTGATGCTGTGCATCCACATATAATGATGTAGAACGGGAGCTGGGAAAAACGTCATCTCCAGGAGTAGGGGTGTGGTATGAATTTGAATATTAAATTAACAATTTAAAATGATCATTTATGAATAAAGAATTTATGAGAGACAACTTTTGGATAATTGTGATGTGTAGCCTGGCTTGCAGTCACTACTGCCCCATATGAGTTATCACATTCTCCTAACACTGGCTCTGAGAAAGTGTGAGTGAAGCATGCAGAGCTGACACCAAGCATAATCTGCCTGTCCTCATCAACACTTTCAGACATACCGATCTCTACAATCCAAGCACAGCTACTGAGAACAGCACCATTCTGATTGGAAGGAATAGCGAAGCAGTATGTCTGTGCACAGGTATTTCTGCATAAAGCATTTCTGACCGAGACCTCCCAGCAGGTTGTTGCTAAACTTGAGGTTGGATCCTGGTTTTATGCCTTCAAACTGCAGCCATAGCATCAAGTGCTTCTCCATGACAAGTTCCTGTGTAATGCAGTCCTTTGAAGAGCAACTGTGACAAAACAAGGCAACCAGGGAGGAGAGAGTCCAGAGGCATGCGACCATTCCCTGTGTCTGGGTGAGGAGGTGTGAGGACAGGGCGGTAGCCATAGTGATGTGAGAGAACAGGATGGTGGGCTCGGTTCTGACCTATGAAGCATTGCAGGAATTGGGGGGAGACAGGTGGGATTCACATTGGGTATTTTATGTTCTTGGGTATTTTCGAAGTAAGGCACAGTGTAAGAGACGTAGGGACAGGTGCATCTTGGAGACTGTAGGGTCTTCTTGGGTATGAAGGAAAGAGTCCACTTCCAACAGACAAAGTTAAGATTCTGTGATAAATTGGATACTGGGGATCAGAAGGGAGTTAGAATGTGAGGTTCCAGGCTTGGCCCCTCTGGAGAAATGTCCTTTTAAGCTCCAGGGATGTGGGGTGGCAGCGCAGGTGAGGTGCAGATCCCAGTGAGCTATGGATCACATGTCGCTCCAGGTGAGGTGGAAGGAGAAGGGCCTAGATCTCTGGCTCCTGAGCTGAGCTCAGTCAAGGCAGTGTGCTCATAGTACCTGGGCATAAAGAGATGGGAGTCATAAGGATGTGAGAAGTGAACTTCATGGGACTTGGGAGGTGGGAGGCTTGCATACCTAAGATCGATGTCGTCTGAGCTGATTTGAGGGTGCTGCTTTTAGGAGCCAGTATGGAGCCTGGTAAAGTGCAGGTCACTTAAATATAAGGGGTGTGTGGGTTGCTTACATGATCCACCACTTGGAACTTCCTGTGATTACCTGTTCAGACCTTGCTCACCATGCTTTGGGTTCCACTACCTTTAGGCTCCTAGAGGGGCTGCTACCCCAGAGCTGCTCACACCTTAAGTCCCCATTCCTTCATCTGTAAAATGTGGGTGAATTTGTTGGGAGGTGTTTGTGTGAGCAAGAGGCAGGAGATGGCAAGCTTAAGGAGGGAGTTCTACAAGGGCAGGGGACAGACGCAGTCCAGAGAGGGAGATGAAGGGAAGGTAGACTATGAGCTGGGTCCTTGTCATGGCCTTTCCTCCCCAAAGGCAAAACACTTGCTCTTGGAGGACAGCATTCTAGGGGTGTTTCCTCTGTTCCATACCTGGCCTTCTCTGCCCCTTAAATGTTAGAGGCCATCACAGCCCATCACCTGCCCTGTCACAGACTAGTACCAGATCCTTCCTGCCTCCTTCACTGCTGCTCAAAACCCACACATTAGGGTCCTGGGGCCCTTAGGGAAGCGTGAAGCTCCAGTGAGGGTAGAGCTTCAGTCTTAGGGACTTCTAGTCTTAGGGAGTAAGACTGGTCTTAGGGAACCCTAAGAATGAATGGACACACTCTGAGGTGTGCTGACATGTGGAGCACTTTATAGATTGTTAGGGAGGCAGAGAGGTAGATTTGTAGACTCTCAAGAAAACCACAGGTAATTCAGAAAGGTCCATTAACAGGGGCACCTTTCACTCATTTTGGATGTTTCGTCTTTCTGCTATTCTGATTAAACCCAGAGTGAACATTCATGCATAGTGTTTTATGGGAATTTTAGTTTTCATTCTTTGTGATAATGGTTCAGGAAAGAGCTTGCTAGGTTGTAGGGTTTATGTTTCGGTATTGTAGAAGCTATCAAAATGTCCTACCAGAATGGCTGTTCCATTTACCTTCCCATCAGCAATGTAGGAGAGCTGGCTCTTTCCAACATTTGGTGTTTTTACTGTGTTTTATATTAAACAGCTGTCCTAACATGCAGGTAGTAGTAATAATTCAGTCAGGTTTTCATTTGCATTTCCCTCATGGCTAGAGATGTTCAACTTTTTTTTTTTTCCCCTTGTGCTTATTTGCCATCTGAGTATTCTCTTTGATGTAATGTCTGTTCATGGCTCTTTGTCCATTTTCTATTTGGATAGTTTGTTTTGTTTCCTGCTGAGTATTGAGAGTTCTTTATATATTCTAGGTAAAAATTCTTTTTTTAGATAATGCGGTTTTCAAATATGTTCTAGTCTAGAACTAGTCTTTTCATGCTCCTAATATGAGCAAATTTCTTAGTGGAACAAAAGTTTCCAATTTTGGTAAAGTCCTATTTATGAAGAGTTTTCATTAATGTAGGGTGCTTTGAGTGCTATGGTCTAGGAACTACAGTTCCTAGGTCCTGAAAGTCTTCTCCTGTGCTTCCTTTGTAAAACTTTTATACTTTTACCTTTCTTTTATGTTTTCCTTTGAAACGATGCTGTCATAATTTGAGTTTACATTTGTATAAAGGATGAAGTGTAAATGTAGATATTTTGGTTTTAGTTTGGTTTCTATGCCAATGGATGTCAAATGGCTCTGACACATTTTGTTGAAACGACTAACCTTCACTTTAAGTGGGTTATTCAGCTTTATCAAAAATCAGTGAGTCATCCTGACATAGGTCTACTTTCAGATCTTTCTTCTCTTCTATTGATCATTTCCTCCACCAACATCAAAACTTGAGATGGAACATCCTGATTTTTCTGATTTCATTCTTTCTCTTTCATTCTTATTTTTTCAACTTTTTTGGATTACTAAATCACGTTTTTATCATTTTTTAAAGATTTTATTTATTTGACATACAGAGCTCACAAGTAGGCAGAGAGGCAGGCAGAGAGAAAGAAGGGAGCAGGCTCCCTGCTGAGTAAAGAGCCCAATGCGAGGCTTGAGCCCAGGACCCCGGGATCATGACCTGAATTGAAGGCAGAGGCTTTAACCCACTGAGCTACCCAGGTGCCCCCATTTTGTTTTATTTTATTTTACTTTTTCATTGTTCCAAGATGCATTGTTTATGCACCACACCCAGTGCTCCATGCAATATGTGCCCTCCACAATACCCACCACCAGGTTCACCCATCCCCTCACTCCCCCTCCCTTCCAAAACCCTCAGTTTGTTTCTCAGAGTCCACAGTCTCTCATGCATCATCTCCCCTTCTGATTTCCCCCAATTCACTTTTCCTTTCCTTCTCCTAATGTCCTCCGTGTTATTCCTTATGTTCCACAAGTAAGTGAAACCATATGATAATTTACTTTCTCTGTTTGACTTATTTCATTCAGAATAATCTCCTCCAGTCCCGTCCATGTTGATTTAAAGTTTGGGTATTCATCCTTTCTGATGGAGGTGCAACTTCCATTGTATATATGAACCATATCTTCTTTATCCATTCTTCTGTTGAAGGACATCTTAGCTCTTTACAAAGTTTGGCAATTTTAGCCATTGTTGCTATGAACATTGGGGTACAGATGGCTCTTCTTTTCACTATATTTGTATCTTTGGGTAATTACCCAGTAGTGCAATTGAAGGGTCATAGGGAAGCTCTATTTTTAACTTCTTAAGGAATCTCCACACTGTTTCCAAAGTGGTTGCACCAACTTGCATTCCCACCAACAGTGGAAGAGGATCCCCCTTTCTGCACATCCTCTCCAACACTTACTGTTTACTATCTACTTGGCTTTAGCCATTCTAACCGGTGTAAGGTGCTATCTCAATGTGGTTTTGATTTGAATCTCCCTGACGGCTAATGATGATGGACATTTTTCCATGTGTCTGTTAGCCATTTGAATGACTTCTTTGGAGAAGGGTCCGTTCACATCGTCTGCCAATTTTTTGATGTGATTATCTATTTTGTGAGTGTTGAGTTTAAGGAGTTCTTTATAGATCTTGGATATCAGTGCTTTGCCTGTGTTGTCATTTGCTAATATCTTCTCCCATTCCGTGGGTTGCCTCTTTGTTTTGTTGACTGTTTTCATTGCTGTGCAGAAGCTTTTGATTTTGATGGAGTCCCAAAAGTTCATTTTTGCTTTTGTTTCCTTTGCCTTTTGAAACATGTCTTGAAAGAAGTTGTTGTGGCCAGTGTTGAAGAGGTTACTGCCTATGTTCTCCTTTAGGATTTTGATAGATTCCTGCTTCACACTGAGGTCTTTTATCCATTTCAAGTTTATCTTTGTGTATGGTGTAAGAGAATGGTCAAGTTTCATTCTTCTATACATAGTTATCTAATTTTCCTAGCACCATTTATTGAAGAGACTGTCTTTTTTCCACTGAATATCTTTTCTTGTCTTGTTGAAGATTATTTGACTGTAGAGTTGAGGGTCCATATCTGGACTCTCTACTCTGTTCCAATGGTCTATGTGTTTGTTTTTGTGCCATGCTGTCTTGGTGATCACAGCTTTATAGTAAAGCTTGAAATCAGGCAACGTGATGCCCCCAGTTTTGTTTTGCTTTTTCAACATTTCCTTAGCAATTCGGGGTGTTTTCGAGTCCATACAAATTTTAAGATTGTTTGTTTCAGCACTTTGAAAAATGCTGGTGGATGTTTGATCAGGATGGAATTGAAAGTGTAGATTGCTCTGGTCATTTTAACAATGCTTATTCTTCCAGCCCATGAGCATGGAATGCTTTTCCATCTTTTTGTGTCTTCTTCAATTTATTTCATGAGTGTTCTGTAGTTCCTCCAGTGCAGATCTTTTACCACTTTGGTTAGGTTTATTCTGAGGTATCTTAAGGTTCTTGGTGCTATAGTAAATGGAATTCATTCTTTAATTTCCCTTTCTATATTTTCATTGTTAGTGTAAAGAAAGCAACTGATTTTTTGTACATTGATTTTATATCCAGCCACATTACTGAATTGCTGTATGTGTTCTAGTAGTTTGGGTGTGGAGTTTTTGGGTTTCTATATGCAAGGGTGGTTTAATATTTGCAAGTCAATCAATGTGATAGAACAAATCAATAAGAGAAGAGAGAAGTACCACACAGTACTCTCAATTGGTGCTGTATTTGACAAAATACATCATCCGTTCCTGATTAAAACTCTTCTAAGTATAGGGATAGACTTCTATCTATAGGCATAGAAATAGGCATAGATTGATTTCTGCCCTAATCTTTTTCATTTCCCTTTTCCTGCTGTATTTTGTTGTCCAGTTGCTGAGGCTGGGACTTATAGTACAATGTTGAACAACGGTGATGAGCGTGGACATTCCTGTTATGTTCCTTTCCTTAGGGGAAAAGCTATTAGTTTTTCCCCATCCATTCTTGAAATCTATCTATAAAAAAACCCACAGCAAATATCATTCTCAATGGGGAAAAGTTGTAAGCCTTCCCTTTGAGATCAGGAACATGACAAGAATGCCCCTTATCACCACTTTCGTTCAACATAGTACAAGAAACACTAGCATCAACAATCAGACAACAAAAATAAATAAAATGTATTCACATTTCCAAAGAAGAAGTCAAACTCTCTCTCTCTCTCCACAGATATTATATATTTTTAACTTAAATTAAATGCATCCTTTCTGTCAGCTTAGTAATATTCCATTGTATATATGGACCACATTTTCTTCATCCATTTGTCTGTTGAAAGGCATTTAGTTTCCTTATATATTTCACTCAGCATAATCTCTTCCAGCCCCGCCCTTGTTGATACAAAAGTTGGGTATTCGTCCTTTCTGATGGAGATATAATATTCCATAGTGTATATGGACCACATCTTCCTTATCCATTCAACTGCTGAAGGGCATCTTGGTTCCTCCCAGAGTTTGGCTATTATGGGCATTTCTTCTATGAACATTGGGGTGCATGTGTCCCTTCTTTTCACAATATCTGTATCTTTGTGGTAAATACCCAGTGGTGCAATTGCTGGGTCAGAGTGTAGCTATATTTTTAACTTCTTTTTTTTTTTAAGATTTTATTTAATTATTTGACAGAGAGTTCACAAGTAGGCAGAGAGGCAGGAAAAGAGAGAGGGGGAAGCAGACTCCCTCCTGAGCATAACACAATGGGGGGCTCAATCCCAGGACCCTGAGATCATGACCTGAGCTGAAGGTAGAGGCTTAATGCCCTGAGCCACCCAGTCACTGTTTCTAACTTTTTGAAAAACCTGTATACTGTTTTTCAAAGTCTCTGTACTAACTTGTATTCCCACCAACAGTGTATGAGTCTTTCCCTTTCCCCACATACTTTTAAACATTTGCTGTTTCCTGCCTTGTTACCTTTTGCCATACCAACCTTCTGCATTACATTGATGGAACTGGAGGGGAGTATGCTAAGTGAAATAAGTCAAGGAAGGAAAGACAATTACCACATGGCTTCACTTAAATGTGGAACATAAAGAATAGTATGGAGGACATTAGGAGAAGAAAGGGAAAAATGAAGGGTGGGAAATCAGAGAGGGAGAAGAACCATGAAAGACTGGACTCCCAGAAACAAACTGAGGGTTTCAGAGGAGAAAAACATAGGGGAATGGGTTAGCCTGGTGACGGGTATTAAGGAGGGCACAGATTGCATGGAGAACTGGTTTTATGTGCAAACAATGAATCATGGAACGCTACATCAAAAACTAATGATGTACTGCAGATTACTAACGTAACATTTTAAAAATATTAGGAAATTGAAAAAAATGCAAGTTCGTAAACAGATAGTGTATTATTAGTTTTAGGGGCTAAACACCTGGACTCTTTCCATAATTTGGTAAATGTGAACATTGTTCACATTTATAAACATTGTTCATATGTATAAACATTGGGGTGCAGGTGCCCAGTCGAATAACTAAGTGTGTATCCTTTGGATAGTGCAATTGCTGGGTTGTAAGGTAGCTCTCTTTTCAGCTTTTTGAGGAACCACTATACCGTTATCCAGAGTGGCTGCACTAATTTGCATTCCCAGCAAAAGTGTAAGAGGGCTTCCCTTCCTCTGCATTGAAACCAACATTTGTTGTTTCCTGACTTGTAATTTTAGCCATTATGACTGGTGTGAAGTGGTATCTTGATGTGGTTTTGATTTGGATTTCCCTCATGATAAGTGATGTTGAGCACTTTCCATGTGTCTGTTAGCCATTCATATATCTTCTCTGAAGAAATCTCTGTTCATGCCTTCTGAACATTTCTTGACTTGGTAAATTTTGGGGGATGTTGAGTTGGATAAGTTTCTTATAGATTTTGAATGCTAGCTATTTTTATGATGTGCCATTGGTAAATATCTTCTTCCATTCCTTAGGGTGACTTTTAGTTTTGTTAACCATTCCTTGGCTTTGCAAAATGTTTTCATCCTGATAAAGTCTCAATAGTTCATTTTTAATTTTGTTTCCCTTGCTTTGGAGACATATCTGGCAAGAAGTTGATGCAGGTAAGCTCAAAGAGGTTGTTGCCTGTGTATTCTAGGATTTTGACATTTTTGTGTCACATTTAGGTCTTTCACCCATTTTGTATTCATTTTTGTGTATGATGTATGAGAATAGTTTAGTTTCATTCTTCTGCATATTCCTGTTCAATTTTCCCTACAACACTTCTTGAAGAGGCTTCTTTTTTCTTTTCCATTGTGTACTCTTAACTTCTTTGTGAAAATTAGTTGACAATAGAGTTGAGGTACCATTTCTGGGTTTTCTATTCTGTTCCATGCAAGTACTATACTGTCTTGATGATTTCAGCTTTGTAATACGGCCTGAAGTCTGGAATGTGATGGCTCCAGCTTTGCCTTTCTTTTTCAACATTGAACTGGCTATTTGGGGTCTTTTCTGGTTCCATACAAATTTTAGTATTCTTTCTTCCAGGTCTTTGAAAAATGCTAATGCTATTTAGATAGGGATTACACTGGATGTCTAGAATGCTTTGGGTAATATAGACATTTTAACAATATTTGTTCTTCCAATCCATGTGCATCAAATGTTTTCCCACATCTTTGTGTCTTTCTGAATTTCTTTCATCAGTGTTCTATAATTTTCAGAGTGTGTCTCTTGACCACTTTTGATAGTTTTATATCTCTCTGTCTAATAGTTTTTGGTATAATTGTAAATGGGATCTATTCCTTGCTATATCTCTGCTGCTTCATTGTCAGCGTATAGAAATGCAACTGACTTCTGGGCATTGATTTTATATCCTGTGACATTGCTGGATTTCTGTATCAGTTCTAGCAATTTTTGGTGGTCTTTTGGTTTTTCTACACAGTACCATGTCATCTGTGATGAATGAAATTTTGATTTCTTCTTTGCCAACTTGGATGGCTGTAATTTTTTTTTGTTGTTGTTGTGTAATTGCTGAGGCTAGGATTTCTAGTACAATGTCAAACAATAGTGGTGAGAATGGACATTCTTGTTATATTCCTGGCCTTAGTTTTTTCCCATTAAGAATGATATTCACTCTTGGCCTTTCATGTGTGACTTTTATGGTATTGGTGTATGTTCCCTCTATCCCAACATGGTGGAGGGATCTTTTCAAGAACAATGTTATATTTTGTTATATGCTTTTTCTGCATCTATTGAGAGGATCATATGATTCTTGTCCTTTCTTATATTAATGTGGTGTATTACAATGATGGATTTGTGGATACTGAACCATTCCTGCAGCCCAAGAATTAACCCCACTTGGTCCTCGTGAATAATCTTCTTAATGTACTGTTGGATCCTATTGGCTAGTATCTTGGTAAGATTTTTTGCATCCATATTCATCAAGGATATTGGACTAAAATTCTCCTTCTTGGTGGAGTTTTTGGTTTCGGGATGAAGGTAAGGCTGGCCTCATTGAATGAGTTTGGAAAATTTCCATCAATTTCTATTTTTTTGAAATCTTTAAGAAGAATAAATATTATCACTTTAAATATTTGGCAGAATTCCTCTGGGAAGCCATCTGGTCCTGGACTCTTGTTTATTGGGCAATTTATGATTACTGATTCAATTACATTGATAGTTATTGGCTGTTAAGGTTTTCTATTTCTTCCTTTCTTCCTGTTTCAGGTATGACAGTTTCTATTTTTCCAGGAATTTGTTCATTTCTTACAGATTTCCCAGGTTTTTTGCACATAATGGCTCATAATATTATAATTGTTTGTATTTCTATGGTGTTGGTTATGATCTCTCCTCTTGCATTTATGATTTAAGGTCCTTTCTATTTTCTTCTTGATAAATCTGGCTAGGGATTTCTTGATCTTATTAATTCTTACTAATTCCTTCAAAGAAGCTACTCTTGTTTTCTCTCTTCGGGCTTACTGTTTTTGTTCATGTTTTCTTGTTTGTTTCTACTTCATTGATTTATGTCCTAATCTTTTTTATTTCCCTTTCCCTGCTGGATTTGAGCTTTTTTTGTTTTTATTTTTTGTGCTCCTTTAGGTTATGTTGTGTATTTGAAACTTTTCTGGTTTCACAAGGAAAGCTTGTGGTGCTTCACTTCCCTGTTAGGACCACCTTTGCTGCAGCCCAAAGCTGTTGAACAGTTCTGTTTTTCTTTTCATTTGCTTCCAAGTATTTTCAATATACTTTTTTTGATTTCCTGGTTGACCCATTCATTCCTTAGTAGGATGTTCTTTGACCTCCACGTATTTGTGGTCCTTCCAAAGAGTTCCTTTATGTTGACTTCAAGTTTTTAAACTTTGTGGTCTAAAAAGATGCATGATGAGATCTCAATTTTTTTGTGCCATTTGAGACCTGATTTCTGACCCAGAATGTGACCCATCCTGGGGATTGTTCCTTGTTCATTTGAGACAAATGAGTACTCTGTTGCTTTAAGATGAAATGCTCTGAAAATATGTTAAGCCCAACATGTCCAGTGTGACATTTAAAGTCCTTGCTTCCTTTGTGATCTGGTTAGATGGTCCATTGATGTAAGTGGGATGTTAAAATCCCCTATTATTATTGTTATTATCAAAGTGTTTCTGTAATTTTGTTATGAATTGCTTTGTATATTTGGCTTCTTTCAAAGGAGGGGCATAGATATTTATAATTGTTAGATCTTCTGTTGCATAGACCCCTTTCTTAAGATATAGTGTCCTTCTTTACCTCTTATTCCAGTCTTTAGTTTACAATATAGTATGTCTGATATAAGGATGATTATTCCAGCTTTCTTTTGGTGTCCACCAGCATGATGAATTTTTCTCCACCCCTCATGTTGAATCTGTAGACGTCTTTGGGTCTAAAATGAGTTTCCTGTAAACAATGTATCAATGGTTCTTTCTTTTGATCTATTCTGACATCTTATGTCCTTTGAATAAAACATTTTGTCCATTGAAGGGGCGGGGGGTGGGAGGTTGGATGAGCCTGGTGGTGGGTATTATGGAGGGCACATATTGCATGGAGCACTGGGTGTGGTGCATAAACAATGAATTCTGGTACACTGAAAAGAAATTAAAAAATAATTTTTTTAAAAAAAATTTGTCCATTTACTTTTAGAGTAATTATTAAAAGATAATTACTGCTCCTACTTTTCCACCATATTTACACTGCACATGCGTTTGAACAACTGTATTCCTGATTTCGATTGGAGAGAAAGACGTTAGGTCTGGCAACAAAGAGCTCAATATCTCCAAGGCAGAGATCCATCATATAGACCCTGCAGACATGCACAGATCCCCCACAAACCCCAGATGCTCTGCCTTATTAAACTCAGACCATTTCACCTGCTACAGTACTCTGCTTGGCCCAACAGACACAGGTGACTGACCTTTGAATCCTGCCAGGAGCAAACGGTTTGCTCAGCATCCCTAACACCACCAGGCATTCTCTGCTTGTCATTTGGAGTACAAGATTCAGGAAAGCACATGCCTGGATTTTCCCTTCAAACTGGTTTCTAACTCACTTTTCCTATTGTTTTCAAATCTAATTAGTTTTTAGATATATTCTGGCTAGATGTATATATGGTCACATGAAACCTCTGAATGTATTAATTACACTTAATCCAATCGTTGAAAACAAAGGGAAGCAATGTCACTGACATATGTAAAGGCTCCCCTTGTGACAGGTGTTTCCCTGCATTGAAACATTAGCCATAAGGCTTTCTTTCCTGTTTAGTTATTTAAACATAGTTTATATTACTTCTAGGGGTACAGGACAGTGATTTGACCATTCTGTACCTTATTCAGTGCTACTCATGATAAGTGTGTTTTTCATCCCTTTGTCTCTTTCTCCCATCCCCTGTCCACCTGCACTCAGAACCATCTGTTTGTTCTCTAGTTAAGTCTGTTCCCTGGTGTGTCTTTCTCTTTTTTCCTTTGCTTGTTTGTTTTTTCCTTAATATGCTATATATGAATGAAATCATAAGATATTTGTCTTTACCTGACTTATTTGGATTAGCATTATATCCTCTGACTTCATCCATATCGTTGCAAATGGCCATATTTCATTCTCGATGGATGAGTAATTGTCCGCTGTGTGTGTGTGTGTGTGTGTGTGTATAATCACCACTTTCTTATCCATTCATCACTCAGTAGACACAATATGGTGCTTTCATGATTTGGTTATTATGGTGGATGCTGCTACATAGGGGTGCATGTAATCATTTCTTTTTGTATTTTGGGGGTAAATACCCAGTAGTGGGAGTACTGGGTTGTGCAGTAGTTCTATTATTAAAGTTTGAGAAATCTCCATATCATTTTCAACAGTGACTATACCCATTTGCAATCCCAGCAGGAGTGTAAGAGGATTCCCCTTTCTCCACATCCTCGCCAACATCTGTGGTTTCCTGAATTTACTTTTGCCTTTCTGAGAATTGTGACATTTTAACTCATTATGGTTTTGATATGTATTTTCCTGATGATGAATGATGGTGAGTGATCATCTTTTCATGTGTCTGTTGGACATTTGGATGGCCTTAGAAAAGGTATGTTCATGTCTTCTGCCCAATTTTTGATGGGATTGATTATTTTGCTTATGGGTGTTGAGTTGTATAAGCTCTTTAAATATTCTCGATATTAACACTAACAATAATTAAAGGATACATAGTGAATTAAATAACTCTCAGAATGATTTAGAGCTATTTCTTTTTTATTTTTGTTGTTGACAGACAGTTATCATGTAAACAATATGGAAATAACATAAACTTGAAGACACTGGTCATCCCACAAGCATTTGTTTAAAACCTGGCATTTCTTCTCTCTGTAACACTAGGTCTTTGAAGGGAGTGCTATATCATCTGGATGACAATTACTAGAACTGTTTGATGGTATGTCAGCCCTGAAATTTGTGGCCCTCGACTGTCGGCATCTATATATCATCATGGAACAGAACAATAATGCTCCTCATTTATGGGCTTGACCAAGATATTCTCACTCCTTCTAACCATTATAAGCATGGTCATCCCCTTGTCAGCATAGATAATCATATTATCATGCCCTTTTTGCAGTGTCTGAGGGCGCACTCACCAGCACACACTGTACCCTCCCAGACTCATTTTGGGCATTTTCCTAGACTAAAAGTACAGAGCACACAGTACCAATGCATGCAAGAGGTACTCAATGTTGTTGTGATGTGAAGATATACATGAATAAACCAGCGCATCTTCTCGAAAGTGATATACACAAGACTCCAATTTGAATCTGTGTCCCTGGTTGAGAGGATCTTCTGGGCAGAACCAGAATTCCAGCATCTGGATCCTCATCCTATCTCTTACATGCCACAGCTTAGCACATCCTCTACCAAAGTAGATATGATTAAATAAAGCCTTATGGAATGAGTGAGCATACTCTTTCTTTGATGGCTTTGTATTTCCAACTGTGCAATCATACAAAACATGATTATCAGTCTAGAATAAACTTTGCCAAAGAGCCCAGGCTCATTCTGTTTTCTTGTTCAGATTCACAGCCTCTCCAACAATGGCTCTCAGGTCTTCCTTATTTTCACAATGAGAACTCCAGTGTTTTCCAGCTGCAAATTTTTAACAATAAGAGTGATCTTCCTGCCTGAGTTTTTATCACCTCATGCCTCTGCTCATCAGCTGCCTGCTGATGAGGGGACTAAGCCCTACCAGTGTCTTCCGACAATACCCTTAATCACTTGTCAAGGACAATGCCAGGCACCAGAGGGTTATTGTCATTGAAGGTAAAAAAGCTATACAAAACTGGGGGCATCACATTACATGATTTCAAGCTTTACTACAAAGCTGTGATCACCAGGACAGCATGGTACTGGCATAAAAACAGACACATAGACCAGTGGAACAGAGGAGAGAGCCCAGATATGGACCCTCAACTCCATGGTCAAATAATTCAACAAAACAGGAAAAAATATACAGTGGAAAAAAGACAGCCTCTTCAATAAATGGTGCTGGGAAAATTGGACAGCTATATGTAGAAGAATGAAACTCGACCATTCTCTTACACTGTACACAAAGATAAACTCGAAATGGATAAAAGACCTCAACATGAGACAGGAATCCATCAGAATCCTAGAGGAGAACATAGGCAGTAACCTCCTTGACATTGGCCACAGCAACTTCTTTCAAGATATGTCTCCAAAGGCGAAGGAAACAAAAGTGAAAATGAACTTTTGGGACTTCATCAAGATCAAAAGCTTCTGCACAGCAAAGGAAAGAGTCCACAAAACAAAGAGGCAACCCATGGAATGGGAGAAGATATTTGCAAATGACAGTACACACAAAAGGTTAATATCCGGGATCTATAAAGAACTCTTCAAACTCAACACACACACAACAGATAATCATGTCAAAAATTGGAGAGAAGACATGAACAGACACTTCTCCAATGAAGACATACAAATGACTGTCAGGCACATGAGAAAATGTTCATCATCACTAGCCATCAGGGAGATTCAAATTAAAACCACATTGAGATACCACCTTACACCAGTTAGAATGGACAAAATTAGAAGGGAAACAACGTGTGTTGGAGAGGATGTGGAGAAAGGGGAACACTCTTACTGTTGG
The DNA here is from genome assembly GCF_963455335.1 of Martes martes. Taxonomy (NCBI): domain Eukaryota; kingdom Metazoa; phylum Chordata; class Mammalia; order Carnivora; family Mustelidae; genus Martes; species Martes martes. The sequence goes on along the minus strand of NC_137892.1, from coordinate 12,034,306 downwards.
TGGGAATGCAAGTTGGTGCAGCCACTTTGAAGAACAGTGTGTAGATCCCTTAAAAAATTAAAAATAGAGTTTCCCTATGACGCTGCCATTGCACTACTGGGTATTTACCCCAAAGATACAGATGTAGTGAAAAGAAGGGCCATCTGTTCCCCCATGTTTATAGCAGCAATGGCCACAGTCGCCAAACTGTGGAAAGATCGAAGATGCCCTTCAATGGACGAATGGATAAGGAATATGTGGTCCATAGACACTATGGAGTATTATGCCTCCATCAGAAAGGATGAATACCCAACTTTTGTAGCAACATGGACGGGACTGGAAGAGATTATGCTGAGTGAAATAAGCCAAGCAGAGAGAGTCAATTATCATATGGTTTCACTTATTTGTGGAGCATAACAAATAACATGGAGGACAAGGGTAGATGGAGAGGAGAAGGGAATTGAGAGAAATTGGAAGGGGAAATGAACCAGGGGAGACTATGGACTCTGAAAAACAATCTGAGGATTTTGAAGGGACAGGGAGTGGGAGGTTGGAGGATTCAGGTGGTGGGTATTATGGAGGGCATGTATTGCATGGAGCACTGGGTGTGGTGGATAAACAATGAACTCTGTTACCCTGAAAAGATATTTAAAAAAAAAAGCTATACCATAGGGCAAAACTATTCTGAATGAAAAGGGAACCAAGGACCTGCTTGTGCCCTTAATAAACGTGTGACTTTAATGCAGAAGTTAAGTTGTGACAAATCTTAAAACGGGGTTTAGAGGACTGCAGTTAATGGTGACTATGGTCAATCATATTTCATTGTATATTTGAAGTTTGCTACAACAAAATTCTTAAAAGTTATTTTCAAAAGGAAACATGTAACTGTCAGGAGAGACGTTAACCAGAATGAAATGATGATTATTTCACAATACATACATATATAACTCAGTTGTACACCCGAAGGCAGTAGAATGTTACATGTCAATTATATCTCAGTTAAAAAAATAAATTAACAAACAGGAATTGGAAAAAAATGTAAATTCTGTGACACCAAAAATAATAGCTTATACATATGCACTTGTAGGTGAACTAGGGAAAGTGAAAGTCAAAGGAAAGAAATCTGGTTGCAAAAATCAGGAAACACTTCACAGAGGAGGAATTCCACTGAAGAAAGAATGGAAGTTTTCCACTTTGAGAGATTAGGGCCTGGTGGGAGAGCATGTACAGACCAATGTTTCAATCTGGACAGTGTAAATAATCTTCCTTCTCTCTAAATGAATCATTATCATCCCTTGAGAGGCAAGTCCCTTCTCCCTCCTAAGCTCCTCAGTCTCTTCTTTGTCCTAACCAATCTCTGCAATATCCACTCATCAAGACTCAGCCTAAGACCGAAAACTCTATGTGTCCTCTTCTGGTTACTTCACACCCCCCAACCACTGTCTGCTTCACGTGGCTGGCATTTTAGTGTAGATTGTTGTAGTCTCTAATCCCACTTATTAGTTCCTTGTCATATAATTTATTTCAGTTTGCTTTGCATGCTTTAGTCTCCCTAATGCACCAAAACTTCAAGTTTTTAGTGCTTTGTCTAGGGAGGCATAAACATACACAGTAGATCATTTGTTATATAAATGACAATTTTTAACAAAAGTAAAGATGAATTACAAGCATAATAAAATCACCCATGTATTGCAATGAAATACATAGGTGGTAGGGCTCAACTCAGGTTCTTCCCATGAACATCAAAATACACTTATTTCTCCTTAATGTAGAAATTAAATCCATTCCTCTGTACAAATTGTATCTTCATCAGATCATCTTCCCACCAATATCCTTTCTTAGAGAACAGATAGAGAGCTTTTTGCCAAGATAGAGCAATATTGTCCAGCAACATGCTAACATCTCCACAGTCAAGGGCTTACTGCATTACAATTCCCCAATGTACCTCAAATCTGAAAAAAACAAACGAACAAAAAGCCTAAATAGCAGGGTATTTTTTAAACTTTGTATTTAGAATATATTTAATTCACATATGTTATATTATTATTTTCAGGAGTAGAGTTTAGTAATTCATCAGTTGCATATTACACCTATTGCTCATTACAGCACATGTACTCCTCAATGCCCACCACCCTGTTACCCCATCCCCACACCCACCTCCCCTCTAGCAACCCTCAGTTTGTTTTCCACAGTTAAGAGTCTCTTATGGTTTGCCTCCCTCTTTATAGTCCTCTTATTTTCTTTTCCTTCACTTTCCATATGTTCATCTGCTTTATTTCTTAAATCACATATATGATTGAAATCATATGGTATTTATCTTTCCTTGACTGATATATTTCACTTAGAAAAACAATGTCTAGTTCTATACAAGTGATTGCAAATGGCAAGGTGTCATTCTTTTTGATAGTAGAATAATATTCCATTGTATATATACAAATGGCCAACAGACGTGAAAAAATCTTCAACAACACTCAGCATCATGGAAACAAAATTGAAAATCACAATGAGATACCACCTCACATTGGTCAGAATGGCTAAGATTTACAACTTGAGAAACAACAGATGTTGGCAAGGATGTAGAGAAAGGGGAAACCTCTTATGCTGTTGGCGCAATGCAAGCTGGTACAGCCACTCAGGAAAATTGTAGAGTTTCCTCAAGAAGTTAAAAAAAGAGCTAAACTGGGACCCAGCAATTACACTACTATGTGTTTATCCAAGATACAAATGTAGTGATCTGAAGGGGCAACTGCACCCCAATGTTCATAGAATCAAAGTCCACAAGAGCTGAACTGTGTAAGGGGCAGAAATGTTCTTCAAAAGATGAATGTATAAAGAAGAAGAGATGTGTATGTATATGTATATGTATATGTATATGTATATGTATATGTATATGCACCCCCCCACACAACCATCAGAAAGGATGAATACCATTTGCATCAATGTAGCTGGAACTGTAAGGTATTATGCTGAGTGAAATATGTCAGAGAATGACTATTATCATATGGTTTCACTCATATGTGGAATATAAGGAACAGTGCAGAGGAACATAAGGGAAGAGAGGGAAAACTGAATGGGAAGTTATCAGGGAAGGAGCAAAACCATGAGAGACTCTTAATGATTGGAAATGGACAGGGTTTCTGGAAGGGAGGTAGATGGGGGGATGAGGTAACTGCATTGATATTCATTAAGGGAGACACATGATGTGATGAGCACTGGATGTTGTTCACAATTGATAAATTATTGAACACTACATCTGAAATTAATGATGTAATATATGTTGACTATTTGAATTTAAATACTAAAAGAAAAGAAAATGATGATATGTAGATACATTTGTCATGCAGATTGATGTAAAAGAAAGCATGAATAGGAATACATATATCAGAAAAACAGACTTTAAAAAATGAAAACTTAGAGAAACAGAGTTTAAAACACAGTATAACAAGATACAGAAAGGGCCTGTCTAATATCACATTGTATGTTAACTAACTGGAATTTAAATACCAACTTAAAAAAAAAGAAAGATATTATATGATAACAAAGAAGACAACTCAAAAATAAGATAGGATATATATATATATATATATATATATATGGATATATATATATATATATATATTTATATATATATATCCAACATTGGAACACTCAAAAGTGTGAGAGTGCTAATAACTAACATAAGGAAACTGGTTGATCTTACACTTAAAGGAGTTAGAAAAAGAACAAACTAAACTCAAAACCAGTGGAAGAAAGGAAATAATAAAGAAAAGACCAAGAATAAACGATATAGGAACTAAAAAGAACAAAATGAAACCAAATGTATATATATATATATATATCAATGAAACCAGGAGCTGGTTCTTTGAAAACACTGACAAAATTGGTAAAACTCTAGCTAGACTCAACGACAAAAACAACAAAGAGAGAGAAAGGTTGAGGGAGGTAGAAAACTCAAAGAAAAAAAAATCATCACAAATGATAGTGAAGAGATAAAACCATCACCATAGAAATACAAAGAATTCTAAAAGAATATGATGAAAAATTATATGCCAAAAATTGGATAACATAGCAAAAATTGATGAATTTGTAGTAACATATAACTACCAAAACTCAAGCAGGAAGAAACAAACAAACAAACAAACAAAAAAATGAGCCAACCAATTGAGAGCAATCAGTAAAAAGATAAAACAAAACAACAAAACAAAACAAACATTATCAACAACAACAACAACAAAACCAAGCAAATAAGAAAAAAAAAAAAAAGAGAGAGAGAGAGACTCTGAACAAAGGAAAGACTAGGAACAGATAACTTCTTGGGCAAATTCTAACAAACATTTTTCTTTGCTTGCTTCTTTGCTTGTTTTTGTCTTGTTTGTTTTGTTTTTTAATTTTTCTAAAATTTATTTTATTTTCCAGTGTTCCAAGATTCATTGTCTGCATGACATCCAGTGCTCCATGCAATACATACCCTCCTTAATACCCACCACGAGGTTCACCTTACCCCCAACCCCCCTTCCTTCCAAAACCCTGTTTGTTTCTCAAAGCCCAAAGTCTCTCATGCATCCTCTCCCCCTCCAATTTCCCCCAATTCACTTTTCCTTTCTTTATCCCAATGTCCTCCATGTTATTCCTTATGCTTCACAAGTAAGTGAAATCATATAACTGACTTCCTCTGCTTGACATATTTCACTCAGCATAAACTCCTTTATCCCATCCATGTTGATACAAAAGGTGGGTATTCATCCTTCCTAATGGAAGCATAATATTCCATTGAATATATAGACTTCTTTATCCATTCATCTTTTGAAGGACATCATGGTTCTTTCCACAGTTTGTCAATTGTGGCCATTGCTACTATGAACATTGGGGTACAGATGGCCCTTCTTTTCATTACATCTGTATCTTTGGGTTAAATACCCAGTAGCGAAATTGCAGGGTCATAGGGAATCTCTATTCTTAGTTTCTTAAGGAATCTCCACATTGTTTTCCAAAGTGGTTGCACCGACTTGCATTCCCACCTACAGTGGAAGAGGGTTCCCCTCTTTCCACAACCTCTCCAACACTTGTTGTTTACTCTCTTGTTAATTTTGTCCATTTAAACTGGTGTGAGGTGGTATCTCAATGTGATTTTGATTTGAATCTCCCTGATGGCTAATGATGATGAACATGGTTTCATGTGTCTGTTAGCCATTTGTATATCTTCATTGGAGAAGTGCCTGTTCATGTCTTCTGCCCATTTTTTGACATGATTATGTTTTTTGAGTGCTGAGTTGAGAAGTTATCTATAGATCTTGGATATCAGCCCTTTGTTTGTAGTGTCATTTGTGAATATCTTCTCCCATTCCGTGGGTTGTCTCTTTTATCTCTTTGTTTCTGTTGACTGTTTCCTCGCTGTGCAGAAGATTTTGATCCCAAAATCTCAAATCTCAAAGGTTTTGAAGTCCCAAAAGTTTATTTTTGCTTTTGTTCCCTTTGCCTTTGGAGACATGTCTTGAAAGAAGTTGCTATAGTCAATGTAGAAGAGTGTACTGCATATGTTCTCTAGGATTCTGATTGATTTCTGCCTCACGTTGAGGTCTTTTATCCATTTCGAGTTTATCTTTGTGTACAGTGTAAGAGAATGGTAGAGTTTCATTCTTCTACATGGAGCTGTCCAATTTTCCCAGCAGCATTTATTGAAGAGATTGTCTTTTTTTCCAAAGTGTATGTATACATACACTTATACACCTTTATATACACACTTATACACATATATACACATATATACATACATATGTGTGTGTATATATATATATATACATACATACATACACTTTGGAATACATATATATATATGTGTGTGTGATATATATACATACACACACACACACACACATACATACACCTTGGAAAAAAATGTACATATATATTTGTTTTGTTTTGCTGAAGATTATTTGACCATAAAGTCACGGGTCAGATCTGGGCTCTCTACTCTGTTCCACTGGTCTATGTGTCTGTTTTTGTGCCAGTACCATGCTGTCTTTGTGATCACAACTTTGTAGTAAAGCTTGAAATCAGGCAATACGATGTCCCCAGTTTTGTTTTTCCTTTTTCAACATTTCCTTAACAATTCGGGGTCTTTTTTGGTTCCATACAAATTTTAGGATTGTTTGTTTTAGCACTTTTAAAAATGCTGGTGGAATTTTGATCAGGATGAAATTGAAAGTATAGACTCCTCTGGGCAGTATAGACATTTTAACAATGTTTATTCTTCCCATCCATGAGCATGGAATGGTCTTCCATCTTTTTGTGTATTCTTCAATTTCCTTCATGAGTGTTCTGTATTTTCTTGACTACAGATCATTTACCCCTTTGGTTAGGTTTATTCCCAGGTATGTAATGGTTCTTGGTGCCATAGTAAATGGAATATATTCTTTAATTTCCCTTTCCGTATTCTCATTGGTAATGAATAAGAAAGCAACTGATTCCTGAACACTGATTTTATATCCTGACACATTCCTGAATTGCTGTATGAGTAGTAGTAGTTTGGGGGTGGAGTCTTTTGGGTTTTCCATGTACAGTATCATGTCATCTGTGTAGAAAGAGAGATTTTGACTTCTTCTTTGCCAATTTGAATACCTTTTATTTCTCTCTTTTTTTCTGATTTCTATTGCTAGGACTTCTAATATGAAGAACAACAGTGGTGAGAGTGGGCAACCTTGTGTTGCTGATCTCAAAGAGAAGGCTGTTAGCTTTTCTCCATTGAGAATGACATTCACTGGATTTTTCATAGACTGATTTTATGAAGTTGGGGAATGTTCCCTCTATCCCTATAATTTGGAGAGTTTTAATCAGAAATGGATGCTGTATTTTGTCATATCCTTTTTCTGCATCAATTGAGAGAACCATGCGGTTCTTGTCTCTTCTCTTATTGATTTGTTCTATCAAATTGATTGATTTGTGGATGGTGAACCACCATTGCAACCCAGGTATAAATGCCACCTGGTCATGATGGATAATCTTTTTAATGTACTATTGGATCCCATTAACTAGGATCTTGTTGAGAATCATGGCATCCATATTCATCAGTGTTATTGGTCTGAAATTCTCCTTTTTGATTGGGCTTTTGCCTGGTTTAGGGATCAGGGTAATGTTAATGTCATAGAGAAAGTCTAGAAGTTTTCCTTCTGTTTCTATTTTTTAGAATAGCTTCAGGAGAATAGGTATTATTTCTTCTTTGTATGTTTGGTAGTCTTCTCTAGGGAATCTGTCATGTCCTGGGCTCTTGTTCTTTGGGAGGTTTTTGATGACACCTTCAATCTCGTGACTAGATATGGCCTATTCAGGTTGTAAATTTCTACCTGTTTCAGTCTTTGAAGTTTTTACGTTTTCAGGAATACATCCATTTCATCTAGGTTGCTTAATTCATTGGCATATAGTGACATATATGGTGGCATATAATGATTTCTGATGATTGTTTCTATTTCCTTGGTGTTAGTTGTGATCTTTCCTCTTTCATTCATAATTTTGTTATTTTGGGTGCCCTCCCATTTATTTTGAATTAGTTTGGTCAGTGATTTATTGATTTAATAATTGTTTCAAAGAACCAGCTTCTAGTTTCATTGTTGTGTTCTACTGTATCTCTAGTATCTATCTCTTTGATGTCTGCTCTAATCTTGATTATTTCACTTCTTGTGTGTGGGGTTGGAATAATTTATTGTTGATTCTCCAGTTCTTTAAGGTATAAGGAGAGCTGGTGCATTCTGGATTTTTAAATTTTTTGAGTGAGGCTTGGATGTCTGTGTATTTCCCCCTTAGGTCCACCTTTGATGTATCCCATAGGTTTTGGACTGATGTGTCTTCATTCTCATTGATTTCCATGAATTGTTTAAGTTCTTCTTTGATTTCCTGCTTGATACAAACATTCTTTAAAAATTTTTATTTATTCTTTTTTTTTAATTTCTTTTCAGTGTTCCAGAATTCATTGTTTATGCACTAAACCCAATACTCCATGCAATACTTGCCCTCCATAATACTCGCCACCAGGCTCACCCAATCCCACACCTCTTTCCCCTCCAAAACCCTCACTTTGTTTCTCAGAGTCCACAGTCTCTCATGGTTCATCTCCCCCTCCCATTTCCCCCAACTCACTTCTCCTTTCCAGCTCCCCATGTCCTCCATGTTATTCTTTATGCTCCACAAATAAGTGAAACCATATGATAATTGACTCTCTCTGCTCGACTTGTTTCACTCAGCATAATCTCTCCCATTCCCGTCCATGTTGATGAAAGCATTCTTGAGCAGGTGGTACTTTAGCTTCCAAGTGTTCGAATTCCTTCCAACCTTTTTCTTATGGTTGAGTTCCAGTTTCAAAGCATTGTGGTCTGAGACTAGGCAGGGAATAATCTTTATCTTTTGGTATCAGTTGAGCCCTGATTTGTGACCCAGGATATGGTCTATTCTGGAGAAGGCCCCAAGTGCACTTGAGAAGAATGAGTATTCTGTTATTTTAGAGTGGAATGTTCTGTATATATCAATGAGATCCAACTGTTCCAATGTGTTATTCAAAGCTCTTGTTTCTTTATTGATTTTCTGCTTGGATGATCTGTTTATTACTGAGAATGTCGTGTTAACATCTCCTAACAATTAATGTGTTCATATCAATGTGAGTCTATTTTGATTATCAGTTAGCTTATGTAGTTGTCTGTCCCCATATTTGGGACATAAATATTAACAATTGTTAGATCTTCTTGGTGGATAGACCCTTTAAGAATGATGTAGTGTCCTTCTGTATCTCTGACTACAGTCTTTAGCTTAAAATCTAATTTATCTGATATGCGAATCATTACCCCAGCTTTCTTTTGAGGCCTGTTGTCATGAGAGATGCTTCTCCATCCCTTCACTTTCAGTCTGTATGTATCCTTAGTTTCCAAATGTGTCACTTGTAGACAGGACATGGAAAAGTCCTGTCGTTTTATCCAATCTGCAGCCCTGTGTCATTATGGGAGTGTTTAGGCCATTTGCATTGAGAGTGATAATTGAAATAAAAGTTTTTATTGACATCATGTTGTCTGTGAAGTCCTTGTTTCTATAGATTGTATCTGTAAAATTCTGTTCTATGCCATCTTGGGTTATTTTTCCTTTTATAGCACTCTCCTTAATATTTTTTGTAGTGCTGGCTTGGTGGTCACATACTCTTTTAAATCTTGTTGGTCTTGTAAGCTCTTTATCTCTCCATCCATTTTAATGTCAACCTTTCTTGATAAAGTATTCATGCCTGCATGTTCTTCTCATTTAGTGCCCTGAGTATGTGTTGCCAGCCCTTTCTGGTTTGCCAGGTTTCTGTGGACAGGTCTGAGTTTATTCTGTTGGGCATTCCACTGTAGTTAAGGAATCTCTTCCCCCTAGCTGCCCTGAGAAACCCTTGGCTAAATTTATGATTTGTAAATTTCACAATCAAGTGTCTGGAGATCTTCCTAGATTCATTGATCTTCAGTAGTGTCATTTCTGCCTCTAGGACATGGATGCTTGTTCCATTCCCCAGATTGGGGGAATTTTATCCAGAATATGTCAACTATATCTTTTAGTCTTATCTCTTTTTCTACCCCCTCAGGGATGCCAATAATTCTGATGTTGTGATGTTTTATTTCATCATTAATTTCCCTAATTCTGTTTTCATGGCTTCTAAGCTGTTTGTTCCAGGCCTTCTCCTGATCCTTCTTCTCTATAACTTTGCCTTCTTGTTCACTAATTCTATCTTCTGCCTCAGTTACCCAAGCTGTTAGAGAATTTAGATCAGATTGGATCTCATTGGTAACATTTTTTACTTCTCCCAGATCAGCTCTCACTTCCACTCTTAGAGATTCTATGTTGTCATTAATGCTTTTCTCCAACCTACCTATTGCTTGGATAATCATTACTCTGAATTCCCTTTCCAACACACCGTTTATGACTATATCCAATAGTTCTGATGGAGAGAGTACATTTTCTAAATCTTTCCTCTGTTGGGTGTTCTTCCTCCTGGTCATTTTGGTGAGAGGTGGTTGAGGGAATGTATAGCTGACTATATCAACCATGATATAGGCAAGGTGCACTCTGGAAAGTTTTGTAGTAATTGGAAGTCACCACCAAAAAGAAAGAAAAAAAAAAAAAGAAAAGAGAGAGAGAGAGAAAGAGAGAAAAAAAGAGAGAACCCATCCAAAATGAGCCCCAAAAGTAGGATTTATAAGGCATATAAACAAAAATAAACAAACAAAAAGACCAATGAAAGTAAATGTCAAGAAAAAAAGAACCCAGCCAAAATGAACTCCAATAATATTATTTATATAAAACCAGAACCAAAACAAATACACAGCGATACTGACAGAAGTATTAGGTGGAAGGGTGGTTATAAATTCTCAGTGTGGGCAATGAAGGTTATTTTGATTATTCCTGGGTGTATCTTGATATCTTTGTTAAAGGACTAAACTTTCCAGAGATACAGAGAAATTAAAATTTGTTTATATGTAGGGGTAGTATTGAATAGGGAAAAAGGATTACCTTGACACTTATATCTCTATGCATATTAACAAAAAAAAGGAGAGGAAATGAACACAGGTATATGTATGAAAAAAGTTCAAGTTAAAAAGTTATTATAGAATATGTTGCATTAAAACTCTAGTTGTAATGGTAAGTAGGTTAAAAAAAATTAAAAGAACAAGAATCATGAGAACGTATTAAAAAAAAAGTTGAATCTATGAAATATACAGGTTTTAGGGCAATACTGAGAGCTTAATTTATTGTTTTCCCCTTATGTTGGGGTTTTAGAGTTTATGGGGACCCTGTAGATGTTGTCTTCTCATTCTTTTGGCTTGTCTTCTGTGGGTGGGTCCTGCTGCATTGTTCTCCTGACAATCTTTCTTGGGTTGAATAGCCCTGCAGGTTATTACGTGGCTGGGCTCTGTGGAAACTGGTTTTTCAGGCTTTTGTCTCTGGAGGTTTTTGTTCTTTGGCAGCTTTTTTGAGGCTTTTCAGAGGATCATAGCAAAGAAAGAAAACTGTCTGCACCCAGACCTCTCCCTCAGACAGAAGCCTCATACTGTCCCCCACCCCCGGATGGTCCAGAACGCACAGACAACCCCACTGCAAACCAGGCTGAACAGCACAACCTCCTTCAGGTGGTGTTCACCCCTAGTCACTGTCCCAGTGGTCACCTGAGGCCCCCAATTGTCTCTGCAACCCCATGCCACGAAAACTTCAAGCAATATTTGTCCAAGGAGCCCACTTACAGTGGCTGCCTTTGCCTTGTCTGGAGTCCAGACCCACACTGGGAGTGCTCAGACCCAGTGGTTATGCAAGTCACAGAAGGCTGCCACCAAGGGATCACAGCCAGATATCATGTAGGTTCTCTCAGGTGTAGGCTGGGAGCATTCAAACCCTGCAGCCAGTCAGGGAAGGCTGAGGTCCCAGAGACCTCTGGCTGGTGCCCACACCAGGCTCTTTCAGGCACAGGCTGGTGTGTGCCCAGCCGAGCTGTGGTGCAAATGGTGGAAAGCCGTGGGCTCAGGGACCACAGACTGGAGGCACCCCTAGACTCTCTTTGGCATGGGTGGTCACAGGCGGTGACCATCCTGGGGACATGTGCTTAGGCCCCTGCTTGTGACTGCCTGATTCCACCAGTTGCCCCTTAAGATCTTTTGGTCTTTTTGAGTGCTTTAAACCAGACTCCAAGTTAATGCTCGTCCCTAATTACAGGCCACTTTCATATTGGGGTATTATTTTCAAATGGCTGGCATCTGATGGCTCCCTCTCCCTTCTGTTTATCTTCTGATATCAGTCTGAGTGTTCCCACTCTGCTTTCCCTCTCTAATGATATCTTCTGTCCCTGTAGAGATCCAGAAGTGTATAATCTTACATCTCAGGCTGATTTCATGGGTGTTCAGAGTGTTCTGATAGACATTTAGCTCATTTTAGGTGACCAGTTGAAAGAGGGTCTCCTACTTCTCCATCATCTTAGCTCTCCTCCCTTTAAAAAAAAATATTGTGTTATGTTCATCACCATAAATTACATCATTAGTTTTTGATGTAGTGTTCCAAGATTCATTGTTTGTATACAAACCTAAGTGCTCCATGCACTACAAAATGTTTAATAAAGAATTAATACACATTCTTTCCAAACTATTCTAAAACAAAGAAGAGAAAGGAAAACTACCAAATTGATTCTATTGGTCCAACATTACCTCAATACCAAAGCCAGATAAACAACACAAAAAAGAGAACCACAGGGCAATAACTATATTGAACATAAATGCAAAAGTATTTAAAAAACACTAGCAATAAAATTTTAAAAAGTTATAAAAAATATTCACAATGATCATATGGGATTTATTCCCAGACAACAAGGGTGATGGAATATTTGCGAATCACTCAACATGATACATGACTTCAATAAGATAAATGATAAAAACAATATAGTTATTTCAATAGATGAAGAAAAAACCTTTGCCAAAGTAACCCCATTTATGATAAAAACCCTCAACAAAATAGGTTTAAAGGAAACATATCTCAACATATTAAAGGACTTACATGAAAAACCCACAGTGAACAAAATGCACAATGAAAAAAAGAAAAGAAAAAGAGAGAACATTTCCACTAGGATCAAGAACAAGACAAAGAATTGCAATTTCACCACCTTTATTTAAACATTGTACTGGAAATTCTATTCATGGAAATAAGACAAAAAAAATTCATAAGGAAGAACTGAAGTTTTCACTCTTTGCAGATGACCTGATACTATATATAGAAAAAACCTAAAGACTCCATTGAAAAGGTTGCTAGATCTGATGCATGCATTAAGTAAGGTAATGTAATACAAATCAGTGTAAAGAAATGTGTTGCATTCTTATAATCTAATAATGAAGGATGAGAAAGTGAAATTAAGAAAACCTATTTTTAACTAGATTATTTGTTTTTTGGGTGTTGCATTTGGTAAGTTCTTTATATATTTTGGATACTAACCCTTTATCAAATATGTCAGTTGCAAATATCTAATCCAATATAAAGCTTGTCTGTTAGTTTTGCTGATTGTTTCCATTGCTGTGCAGAAACTTTTCAATTTGATGAAGTCCCAGTAGTTTATTTTTTTATAATTGCACCAAAACAATAAAATATCTAGAAATAAACCTAACCAAAGAGGTGAAAGACATATAATCTGAAATCTATAAAACACTGGTGAAAGAAATTGAAGAAGAAACAGAGAAATGGAAAGATATTCCATGATCATTGATTGGAAAAACACAAATTCTTAGTTTTTTTACACTACCAGGGTGCCTGGGTGGCTCAGTGCATTAAGCCTATGCCTTAGGCTCAGATCATGATTTCAGGGTCCTGGGATTGAGCCCTGCATAATGTTCTCCGCTTAGTGGGGAGCCTCCCCCCATCTGCCTATATGCCTACTTGTGATCTCTCTTTGTCAAATAAATAAATAAAACCTTTTTTTTTTTTTTAATTTACACTACCCAAGGCAGATTTAATGCAATCCCTGTCAAAATGCCTACTATAGGGGTGCCTGGGTGTCTCAGTTGGTTAAATGTCTGTCTTCAGCTAAGGTCATGATCCCAGTGTCCTGGGATCAAGCCCCATATCAGACTCCTAAGTCAGTGAGGAGTCTGCTTATCCCTCCCCCTAACACACCTGTGCTTTCTCTCACAAATAAATAAATAAAATTTTTTAAAAAATGCCAACTTCACTTTTCACAGAACTTGAACAAACTCTCCTACAATTGTATGGAACAACAAAAACAAACCTGAATAGCCAAAGCAATCTTAGGATGTAAAGAAAAGTTGGAGGCATCACAGTTTCAGACTTCAATTTATATTACAAATTTGTATCATCAAAACGGTATAGTACAGGAACAAAAATAGACATGTAGAATATTATAACAGAAGAGAAAATCCAGAAATAAACCCATAGTTATGTGGTCAATTAGACTTAGATAAGGAAGGAGAGAATACATAATGGGAAAAAGATAGTATCTTTAATGAATCATTTTGGGGAAACTGGATAGTCATATGCAGAAGAATGCTTGCTAATGACATATCTGATAAAGTGTTAGTGCAAAATATGTAAAGAACTGATACAACTCAACATCAAACAAACAAACAAAACGATTTAAAAATAAGCAGAAGACATCAACAGACATTTTTCCAAAGAATAAATCCATATGGTCAACAGACACATGAAGAAATGCTCAAATTAACATTATCAGGGAAATACAAATCAAAATTATAATGACAGAAGTCCAAAAAAAAAAGATAGAAAAATTATAATGACATATCACCTCCCACCTATTAAAATGGCTAAACAAACAAGAAACAATAAGTTTTAGTGAGGATTTGGAAAGAAAGAACCCTCAAGCACTGTTGTTGGGAATGCAGACTGCTGCACTGGTACATGTACATATTAAACAAATATAATGAACTTTAGCATATCTCTTTCTTCACTGGAAAATAATTTAAAAATGTGAAGATTTTCTTATGGACCCTATGGAAAAACAATGATAAATTTATGTGTAAGAGATGCAAAAGTCTTCTTTTATCATACTCATTTATTTATTTTTTACAATTTGTTATTACTGTGGTAAAAATCCAAAGAATTGTCAAACAATATTTGGCTCTTTCTACAGTTTGGCAATTGTGGCCATTGTTACTATGAACAGTGGGGTACATATGGTCCTTTTTTTTCCCCACTACATCTGTATCTTTGAGGTAAATACCAAGTAGTGCAATTGCAGGGTCATACATAGCTCTATTTTTAATTTTTTGAGGAATCTCCACAGTTTTCCAAAGTGGCTGCACCAACTTGAATTCCCACCAACAGTATAAGAGAGTTCCCCTTTATCCACATCCTCTCCAACACCTGTTGTTTCCTGTCCTGTTAAGATATAGTCCATATATACAATGGAATATTACACAGCCATCAGAGATGATGAATACCCAACTTTTGTATCAACATGGACAGGACCGGAGGAGATTATGCTGAGTGAAATAAACTAAGCAGAGAAAGTAATTATCATATGGTTTCACTTACTTGTGGAGCATAAGGAATATCATGGAGGACATTAGGAGAAGGAAAGGAAAAGTTAATTGGAGGAAATCAGAGGCAGAATCAAAGTATGAGAGTCTGTGAACTCTGAGGAAAAAAAAAGGGTTTTGGAGGGGAAGAGGGTTGGGGTAGGTGTAAGCCTGGTGGTGGTTATTAAGGAGGGCACGTATTGCATGGAACAGTGGGTGTGGTTCATAAACAATGAATTTTGGAACACTGAAAAAAAATTAAATTAAATTAAAAAAAGAAATTTGGGTACATGATTAAATAAGGTCATATGTGACTAAGAAACAATACAACTTATTTAATCCAAGTGCCAATAAAACAATATCATAATTTTAAAAGAACAGAACATGATTGAAAATACCTAGGGGCGCCTGGGTGGCTCAGTGGGTTAAAGCCTCTGCCTTCGGCTTGGGTCATGATCCCAGGGTCCTGGGATCGAGCCCCGTGTCAGGCTCTCTGCTCTGTGGAGAGCCTGCTTCCTTATCCCTCTCTGCCTGCCTCCCTGCCTACTTGTGATCTCTTTGTCAAATAAACAAATAAAATCTTAAAAAAAAAATACCTAAGAAATCGTTGTATTCTTTTCAAATTACCAGGTACAGAAGTAAGTCACTGTAAAGACCAAAAAGTTATTTGGATAAAACATAGACTCTCAAGGCAGATTATATACAAAGTAAGACAAAAATCTAAAGTTTTTGTTGTGGTTGTTGTTTGTTTGCTTGTTCCTAATGTGAACATTGTAAGTTCCAGATAAGGTTCAAAGCAGGTTCATCCCAAATTTGGCTACTTCTGCTATGATAGTAAAAGATATCATAGCTTTTTTTGTTTGTTTGCTTAGTTTTTTTTTTTTTTTTTTTTTTTTTTTTACAAATTTTACAAATTTTCGCTCTGACACAAATGGAGGTAAAGACAGGGAGACATCCAGACACTGGTGTCTTATAGCTCCATACCTCTCCCTAGTATCTCTCTAGAAATACTGTTTACCCAGTTGACCAGCAGTTATCTTTGGGAACTGTATTGGGTTGTATCTCCTTCCAGTATTCTGTCTCTGTTTTAGATATCTCTCCTGAGTATTGCTTACAGATGTAGGCACACCTCTAGAATGACCCTTGGCATATCTTATTATTTTTGTTTACTTTTTATTCTGCTTCAGCATTAGAAAGACTGATCCTTTGGGAAAGTAATGTGTAAATTTTATCTTGGTAGCTCACATGGACTTTATGGGACTATACTTGTTGAAAGGTCTCTTTTAAAAATTTTTCCAGAGAATAAAACAGAAGGATTTTTTTTTCAGAAAGTTATACCACAAATGAGTAGATTGTTTGTCATAGAAGATCACTGAATGAGAAATATGACACCTATGTTTTAGCTGGGTATTATCCCAGGACCCTGGGATCATGACCTGAGCCAAAAGAAGAGGCTTTAACCCACTGAGCCACCCAGGCACCCCTGAGTAAAATGCTTTTATCCAACCTTAGAATCAGTCAATTTAGCACTTATTTCTTTTGGTGTATATGAATACATTATCTTTTTTCCTCAAGTCCTTGCAGTTAAGAATGAGGTAATTGATGAGAAAGTCTACTGAGGTCATTAAAGCACTAGAGAGTGTTAAATGGAGTGAGACTATTGACCAAAAGTTTGTGCAGCAATCTCATTAGAGCCCATTTCATGTCCTTGTTCTTCAGGCTGTAGATTACAGGGTTAAGTTTTGAAGGTACCACAGTGTAGATCACAGAAAACAGCCTGCCAGTAACTGAAGGTGGATTTGAGGATGGTTTGAGATAAACAAAACAAGCAGTTATAACAAAAAGAGTAAAAGCAATGAAATGGGTAAAGCGTGTGGAGAAAGCTTTTGACTGGCTTTTTATGGTTGGAATCTTCAGCACAGTGGAGAATATATAAACATAAGGCATCACAGTACAGATGAAACAAGACATACCTAAACACATACCTATTCCAATACTTGTATAAACTACCAGGAGCGTTTCAGGACAGGAAATCCTTGGCAATGAGGAAACATCACAGGAAAACTGTGACATCACATTGGAGGCACAGAATGGCATAAAAAAAATGTGTCAGCAGTGTACAGAGCTCCAAAGAGTCCCCCAATGGCCCAGGAAACACCTGCTATCAGTACACAGGCACCAGCATTCATGATTAGCTCATAGTGCAGGGGACAACGTAGAGCTACATACTGATCATAGGGCATGGCAATGAGGACAAATATCTCACCTGCTGAGAAGGATGTCATTAAAAGTAGCTGGAAGGCACGTCCTAAAGTGGAAATAGAATTGTTGTAAGTTAGGCTGTTGGCAATGAATTTGGGGATTGGAACAAACACAAGGAGTACATCCAGGAAAGACAAGTTCTTCATGAAAAAGTACATGGGTGTTTGTAGCTGCAGGTCTAGGGTAGTGAGAGTAATGACGAGAATGTTACTCATTAGGATAGCCAGGTAAATCACTAGGAAGAGTACCCCATATTATATCTGAAGTTCTGGGATATCAGATAACCTCACAAGGAGAAATCCTGCCACCAAGGTGACATTGGTCATGCTCGATTCTCTTCACTGCCTGTCAGCACAAGGAAATAAACAAACAAAAATCAATTTACAGATCTAACAAGAACAATGTTGGGCGCCTGGGTGGCTCAGTGGGTTAAAACCTCTGCTTTCAGTCAGGTCATGATTCCAGGGACCTGGGATTGTGCTACACATCCGGCTCTCTGCTCAGCGGGGAGCTTGCTTCCCTTCCTCTCTCTGTGCCTACTTGTGATCACTGTCTGTCAAATAAATAAATAAATAAGTCTTTAAAAAATGAGCAATGTTGATATACATAATTATTTGGGGGGGTTAATATTTTTGTATTTGTTCTATGTACTTTATTTTATTTAAATTCAATTAGCCAAATTATTTAAATGGAAAAGAGCCCTGTATCTACCTTAATACTTCTGCACTAGTTCAATCTTTTTTTAAGGTAAAGTGATTCTAAAAGTAGTATGTGAATGCAGTCTTCCTATGAATTACATAAGATCTTGTTGCTCCAGCTTTAACTTGCTATCAGAAGTGTATAAGTTGAAGAAATATGAACATTTCCCCAACATGCTAGGTATTTATATCAGATTAATGTGTCATACATAATGATATATGCTTTTGATTTCTGTGAAACAACTCAGATTACTGTGTCTTCATAATGTGTTAGTGTTACTAATAATCTAACAGGAGCAAATTATCAATTCTCGTTTGTTGTTGACGATCATGATTTCACATTGACAATGTATTAAATATACCAAAAATAGCAACTAACTTTTCCTAACCTTATGGTTACAAACAAAGTAATAAAAATAAGGACATTTTCTTCAATGTTTATTTAACCTTGAGGTCATGCAATTCACATATGTTGAATGTTTCATCCATGTATGATGGAAATAAAATTTTTAGTAAAACTTCATTTACACTGAATACACATATGTATAGAAAACCATATTACTGTGATATTGTGGGACCTTTCTAGTGGTTGAATGTTTACATTCCAGTTACTTAACATATAGTGTAACATTAGTTTCAAGTGTGTAAGGTAGTGATTCAACACTTTCATATAACATCGGGTGCTCATCACAACAAATGCAGTTTTTAATCCTGATCACCCAATGGAGATATTATCTCACCCCAGTCAGAATGACTATAATTAGTTATACAAGAAGAAACAGGTGTTGTGAGGACGCAGAGAAAGGGGAAACCTCTTACACTGTTTTTGGGAATACAAACTGGCATAGCCACTTTGGGAAACAGTGTGGAGATCCCTCAGAAATTTTAAAATAGAACTATTCTATGATCTAACAAATTTACTATTAGCTATTTACCCAAAGAATACAAGAATACTAATCCAAAGGGATAAAAGCTGTTCAATGTTCAGAGCAGCATTATCTACAATAACTAAATCATGGAAACAGACCAAGTATCCATTGACTGATGAATGCATAATAATGTGATATATACACACATATATATTTATATCCATACATATTATTTACATTAAAGCAGACACCAAAACGTAATATATGTGTTATGCATAATATATACATAACACATATATAATGTGAATATGTATAATATTAATTTATAACATATACTATATGGAATATGAATATATAGAATCTATATGTCTATCTACATAGGTATAATGCAGTATTACTCAGCCATTAAAAATGATGAAATCTTGCCATATTCAATGACGTGGATGGAACTAGGAGGTAATATGTTAAACAAAACAAGTCAGGCAGAGAAAGAAATACCATATGATTTCACTCCTATGGCGGAAGTAAAAAAAAAAAAAAGAACAAACAGGAAAAGAAAAATAAAAAGAGTGATTTTTTACATGAAAGTTTAATTTAGAGGTCACCATAAAAATGTCTTCTCCATTCCTACTGTCTTACTAGATAGGTTTTCTTCATCATGTGATGCTGTCCACATTTTATAATTCTATCAGATATCTTCTCTCAAAATTCAGAATATTTACCTAGATCTTTAGTTTCTCTTGTTAAATTATTTATTATTTCTCGAAAAGATCAAGTTTTATTAATTACACCAAAGTTGACGGTAGAGATTTAAAAAATGAATAAGTAAAGATTGTTTTCCAGGAGGTTTCTGTCAATGTGAGGAGGTACACGATGAAGTATAAATAAATCTTTAAATGAGGGGGAAAATCATATGCTGTTGAATGTCATTTAAAATTTTTAAAGAGTATTATTTTAGAGATTATCCAGGTGGCTGATTAAGATTGCAAGCTGGGAAGAGCTTTCTTTCAGGGTTTCCTAGAACCTAAATTTTAAATGAAGAGAAAGAGATTATGAAACAAGAACCAGTGGAGGGAACACTTTAGGAAGCATAGGTAACACAAGAAGGTAAAGGGAGTTGACATCTGGATCATATGTGCAGAAGACATATGTGGTGAAATTGAAGAATGCATAGGAGACCAATGAAATACTTTTGAACACATTCATCAGCTTATTCCAATTATCAGTCTGGAGAAATACAGACAGGGGCAAAAAGAGGAAGCACCATGGGTAAATTGGCTGTTGAGTCTCATTGTTTTTGGTGTCTTCCCTCAAGTGCTTTAATGTCAGCAATCCTTATTTATTTATGTTTTAAAACAAAGAATATTTAATATTTTACCAATAGAAACTTGAGATTCATATCTTAAAATAATTATGGTTCTTCAACTGCCTGGGCAATGGGTTACTTATCAGATAATTCTAACAAGTACTCCTCAGAGTGGAAATCCTCCCCTACACTAAAGAAGACTTAAACTTAACAGTTCTGTGCCTGAAATGAATACAAAACTGTATCTTCCTCTGATCACTTTCTGTCATTATAACATAATTGTATTTCTAGTCTTCTGTTGAAGGACTGAAACTTTTCTAAGATGCGACCTTTTCTTAACATGGAAGGATTAAACAAAACCAGGAAAGCCATTTGCCCTTTATTTCAAATTTGACGTCATTTGAATCATTCTGTAGTTAATGTCTCCACAACATTTTTTTAAACGCATGTGATTAATATCTTTGAGTTCCCAAAAGAAGAAACTCTTAAGTGTTTTCTCAAAAGCCTTGTTGAGTTATCTCTTAGGATACTTTTGTATTGTAATCACTTGTATTTGCTATAGGAAGAATTGTTCAGTTCTCAGAAAACATTGGTAATACCTCATAGAGGATGTGATATAGAGTTCTACTAGAATAATAACAAGGTACTTAAATATTTCCTTAAGTCCATTAGTAGTAAACTATAAGCTTGTGGTTATCACTTTATAATTGCTACTAATAACTTGAGCACTTGGCTGACCATGAAGAGTTCTGTAAAATATTACTAATTACTAATTTAATGGGCCTCTGATTGTAGTCCAAGGGTGTTCATTTAGTCAACTAACTTGGTGAATCAGATGTGCATTATGCTTTGAGAATCCTTGCTATAAGCTGCCAACTAACATAGCAAAATTTTTTTTGATCATCTGTTAAGAATGATCATTGTAGAGGGTGCCTGGGTGGCTCAGTGGGTTAAAGCCTCTGTCTTCAGCTCAGGTCATGATTCCAGGGTCCTGGGATCGAGCCCTGCATCGGGCTCTCTGCTCAGCAGGGAGCCTGCTTCCTCCTCTCTCTCTGCCTGCCTCTCTGCCTACTTGTGATCTCTGTCTGTCAAATAAATAAATAAAATCTTTTAAAAGAAGAATGATCATTGTAGAGTTATAAAACATAATTTTTAAAGATGTAGTTCTAAGAATTTGGAAGTGTGACTGTTTTTGTTTATGTGTTTGCTTTGGCATGTGACAAATCTTACTAACATTAGTAAACACTTTTTGCTGGTTCCTTTCAAAGTAATTTTGGCTACTAGAGATATAATTACCAAAATTTCATTTGGCTTCTATGTTTTTTCCCAAAAAAAGTTAATAAAACTTAATATATCTTACATGTAGACTTAATAGTATAAATGTTAGTGTAGAAAATTAAATAGATTCTCGAATAAGCTTTTCCCTGTTTCCCCAATTCTTAGTACTTTGTCACAGATTATTTATCAGGAAAAAAATTATATGCAGTTGAAAATTTTTATTTTGTTGTATTAATATCATTCTTCCTTTTTCACCACTTTTCTGTAAAAAAGAAAGATACAGTTCAAGATGAAGTATTGTGTTCATTGGTAACATTCCTTTGTCTTCTATAAACTGAAACAGTTCTTCAGTCTTTCTTTTCTTTCATGGCACTGACACTTTTGAAAATTGTAGGACCATTTCTAAAGGAATGTGCTTTCATTGTTGATGGACTTATTTCCATATAATCACATTTAGGCTAGCATCTTTGACCAGACTATTATGTGCATACTCAGAAGCATACAATATCAGTTTATAATCATTTTGATAAATGGACTATGAGTCATTACTGCTTTTATTTATTTGTGTGTCAAGATGTAGTCTCTGGGAAAGGAGAGTAGTACTGCAAAATTTTTCCTGGGAAACTAAACCTGTGCTTGGAAAGGAAAGAAAACACAATTTGTGTTGAGAATCTCTCCATTTGGTTATTGCTACTGAGGCTTCATCGCTTCTATATCATTTTGGCAGAAATTATATCATGAATTTATACTGGTGATTCTTGATTACCCACTGGATTCATATTTTTATTCATTTCTTCTATTCTTCCATACTGGAAACCCTAGATCCCAGCAATATTAAATTATAACTTCATTTGCACAATCCTAAAATAAGGATAACATTGTTTTAGAATTTGTATAATCATATCACTGTAATAACTAGACTACATAAAATAGGTGAAGATTTTTGGTAGTTCTTTTTTCTTCTCTAGATTGTGTATATATAATTGAAGAACTCTGCTCAAAACTTGTGTGGAACAATTTATTACTTTTAATTTTCAAAACTTATTTTTTTTCTGAAATTCATCTATTTTCTTTGATTCAATTTGTGTTCCACCTTAATTTTTTTGACATCCACATTTGATGAATTAAGGTTTTTTTGATATGTAGAAAATTAGCATGCCTCACTAAAGTAAAATATACACAACAACAATAATAACAACAAAAGTATACTCATTGAAATTCTGTTCCATTCCTATCCTTTCTACTCTGTCACTCAGTACGTTGCAGAACACTAGTTTCAGGGCTTAATAGATTAAACTTTTCCTGTGCTTCCTTTTGCAAAAAAGAAGAGGCATATGTGTTTTTCTTATTTTATAATGTACTATGTAATCTCACTTGCATTAGACTTTTCCCTTGAAGTATGATTGGGATCATGTCACATCAGCTCATAGATTTCCTTCATTATTATTTATAGCCAAAAAGATAGTCTACATAGTTTAACAAATATCCTATTTCTTTGTTTTTTCCAAATTTTGCCATTGCAAATAATGCTGCAAATGAAAATCCTTGTAAAAATGTATTAGTGAGTACAGGAAGGACATCTTCAGAGCATCAGAGCATCAGACCCAGTGAAGGCTTCTACATATTGGTCACTACTTTATTTCCTTATTCATAGTCTAGGATCATAGTTCAAAGCTCAGTCATATCAAACTTAATTTTTACACATACAATTGTTTTGAATATAGCAGAAGAAATAAAAATAAAAAGCATTTTCTGGCCATATTAAGAATTCCTGCTTCACATACTCCACAAAAATCACCAAACATCTACTAGTTATAAATAAGAAAAACCTCAGAATATAAAAAATGGCACTCTAAGCCACTGAGCCAAATGGTTAATTTTTGTTTCCAACTCCTTTTTTACTCTTTATTTCTGCTATCCTGGTAAATTTTAAGGATTATTTGAAATTTTATAGAACTAAAAAAATTGGATTTGTTACTACTTTTTTGAAGTTTTTTATTTATATTCCAGTTTTTATTTTAGCTATTCTGACAGGTGTGAGGTGGTATCTCATTAAGGTTTTGATTTGTATTTCCATGATGATGAATAATGTTGAGGATCTTTGAAGCATTATCTACAATAGCCAAATTATAGAGAGAGACCAAATGTCCATTGACTGGTGAATGGATAAAGAAGATGTGGTATATGCACAGTGGAATATTACTCAGCCATCACAAAGATTGAAATCTTGGCATTTACAGCAATGTGGTTGGAGCTAAGTGAAATAAGTCAGTCAGAGAAAGACAAGTACCATGATTTCATTTGTATGTGGAATTTAAGAAAAAATAAAATGAGCAAAGGTGGGGGAGGGAGAGAGAAAAACCAAGAAAGAGAAACTTAACTGTAGGGGAAAAAGCTGATGGTTACCAGAAGTGAGGTGGGCATGGGGAGGGAGGGATGGGACAAATAGGTGATAGGGATCAAGGAATGCACCAGTGATGCTTTTGATGAGCACCAGTGATGTATGGAAGGGTTGAAAAACTACATTGTCTATCTAATAAAACTAATATTACACTGTGTTAACTAATTGGAATGTAAACAAAAACTTAAAAATAAACAAAATCAGATTGTACTTCATACCATTAAGATAGTTATTATAAATACAATAAAGTAATAGCACAAAATTTAAAAAACATAAAAATTTCATGCTATTTTGTGCATATAATTATACAAAATAAGAACTCAGTTAAGGTTGCTTAAAATTGCTAGTTGTTTTTTTAAAGAGGTTTCTGAAAAACAAACAAACAACAAAAAAATATGTCCAGGACTCCTGAAATCTAAGGGTGGTCAGATAACTAAATCCTTTCAAGTTTGGAGTAACTAGAATTTTCACAACTGCTTTCATAAGGATTTTTCCAAGTAGCTTAATCAAGCTTGCATCCAACACCCCACCCCTTTTCTAGAGGTCAGGACCCTCATGAACCAAGTGTATGGATGGTTGGATGAAACTGCTACAACCCTTTGGTCCCTTAAGATGTGTATGCATAGAAAGCTGAAGAGAAGGCTAAGAGAGCCCAGGTGCATGTTAGATGTTAGAGATGGAGATGTTAGAGATGGCATTATTCCTCTGTATTTCTTCAGTGTGAAAAGAAAAAAAGAAAAAAAAGTGAAATTTTTAAAGCAATATTAATTAAGCAATATTTTTGAGGGGTTTTCCTTTGATTAATTAAGCAATATTTTTGAGGGGTTTTCCTTTGATTCAGCAGAATCACAGTTTCCAACAAATACAATGATCAACTAATTTGCAGCTGAGGAGAGGAAAATAAGACTTAAGAAAATGTGATAACAAATGTGTAGATATTTTCTTGTTATTTTATAAGAGTGTACACCTCCATTTTCTGAAGACCTAAAAAGTAAAGACATATAACAGAATTACAGTTAAAATCTATTCCAAAAAGTACACAAGAATTAGTGCAAAAACCTAAAAAGAGATTGCAAATATTTCACATTATTTCTTAAAAAATTAGAAGTTAAAAAATGCACATAGAAGTCCATGTAGCCAAATTACTCTGGATAATGCCATTTTTTTAAAAGTTCATGTTTGATGTTTTTCCCAACATTTTCTTTGGAAAAATTACAAAATTGTAGACAAACTTAAAAGGCATAATGAATACCCATATACTCTTCACCTATATTCCCTGAAGGCACAATCTTACCTTAGACAATTACAAGACAGAAAGCTTTACTCTTCTATAATTTAAGGGTTTTTCTTTCCATTTTCACCAAATTGAGTATAAAATAAGCAGGTTCCTATTACCATTAATGAGTGACTATTGTTAGGCTGGTAGTAATTAAATTTATGAAGAGCAGAATATTCTCTCTAGAGTCATTATTTTCCCCCAAGGGAAAAGCGGGCATGATATCAACTATAGAATAAATTGCAATAGACACACTATATATCAGTGACAAATTTATTTTTAATTGCTGATGCTTTTTTTGGTAGATCATTTTGCTTTCTTATTGTTGAATATTTTTATTGATAATGAATACTCTGAATCTTGAAAAGAAAATTGTATGTAAAAGTCTGGACTTTTAAAACTAAAATAAATAATTGGGTGATTGTGGATATCTTAATATGATGTAAAAACATACACATTTAGGAAACTAGTTAAAAATGAAACTAGTTAAAACTTAATCAGTAAGCTATAATGAGGCCTTTTAAATATTATACCATGTATATTTAAATAAGTGTATAATATAGTTTAATTTCAGCCCTAAAAATTGTGGATGCTCACACAAATGTGTATCTCAAACCTCTCTAAGTAGAATTCTGATGTATTTAATGAATTTTTCTGACGCATTGACATGAGCATATGTTCCCTAGAAAATTGGATCCATGAGACCTAACAGACAAGAAGGATGTTACAAACAGGTGCAAATATTAAATATTTTTTTGGAAAGATTAAATTTTAGAAGGTCATTGATGAGTCCTTCTATTTACTATTAATCATTGATTAAAAGGCTTATAGAACTTCTTTAACAATATAGCTTTAATGAAAAACATCCTCCTATTTTTAAAGAAATTTTAAATATAATTTTGATATTGATTTATTAAATACATTGTAAATTTTAAATCATTTCAAGACGTAAGATTTATTGATGATTATTTTTACTTAATTGAGTGTTGTTCATTCCCTTTATACAGGAAATTTGGGTTAACTATTTGCTAAATAAACCAGCTTCATTTGGATTTCAGTACATTTGGATTTCATCCCATGCATATGGTAAGTCCTATAAATATGAGAGTGCTTGATTTCTGGGTAATATCCAAGATAAAGTTAATCTTCGCCATATATCCCTTGTCCCAATTCTAACTCTATGTTTGGTTATCTATTACCAAAAACAAACAAACAAACAACAACAAGAAAAAAAACCCAAACTGATTTCTGTGTGTATTTTTCATATACTTAAATGCTTACATTTATACCAATCTCAAAAGACAGGAGAGATATTGCATTTCACAAGAATTTCAGATTCTCTAGTATAAATGTTATCAATTTTCTGGACTAATAAGGAAGGTTATAGAATTTTATCCTCAGAAATATATTATTAACAATAATATTACTCTTACTTTTAAATAAATGGCAAATACATAAATGTTTGATTTACATTTGATTTCAAAAGAAGGGTACTTCTCTGGTAATTAAAATTTCCCTGTTCAAATAAACAAATTAGGGGCACCTGGGTGGCTCAGTGGATTAAAGCCTCTGCCTTCAGCTCAGTTCATGATCCCAGAGTCCTGGGATGGAGCCCCACATCGGGTTCTCTGCTCAGCTGGGAGCCTGCTTCCCCCTCTCTATCTGCCTATATCTCTGCCTACTTGTGATTTCTGTCTGTCAAATAAATAAAAATAAAATCTTAAAAAAACAAATAAACAAATTATATATTCTATATGCCAAGACAATAAGTTTGATTTAAAAACTTAATAAACTACAAAGTGTAGGGAATATGCATTATGTTATGAGAGATACGTATTAATTATGGAGCCCAATGTAACTTATGTGTTCATTTTGTTGCTTTTGACTTATTTATCATAATCCTTATTACAAAAAAGGAGTCCAATTAGTAAGTGTGGGTAAAAAGAAAAATAAGTATTGAGCATAGAATTCAATGTTTTTCCCAAAATATTATTTTTTATTTTAATAGAAAGTTCCCTTTAAAAATTGTTAAATTCATTATAACATTTTCAGGAAACAAGTATGTAAATATGTAGACAAATTGAGCAGTTTTGTAAAATCTTAAATGAGAATTTGAGAACTGACATGATAGATACTTTTTGTACCAATATTTTTAATTCACTCATTAATATCACTCTTTATCACATTTAATTCACTCATTGATATCATCAATATCTGCTGATTAAATAATGATGTTCAAGCACTTTCTGTTTATTATAGTAATTTTCCTTCCTATTTTTTATGATTTTAATATCATTAATGAAAGTTTTTTGTTTATTTGTTTTTTACTCACAAGCATGGTACAAAACTGATGCTGCTTGAAGAAGGAGTGAAAATTTCTCCCAAGTAGTGTCACAGATTTTTATTTAAGTATTACATTGAAAAAAGTGTCAAAAATAATTTAATTCTATTTAAATAAATATTTATGTGTAATCTACATTATATACACTGGATATTTTCACTGATCAAAGCTAATTATCAATTTCCATTACACAAAATAAATGGGCAGAGAGGCCATCAAATATGACTTTTACATTTTTTTTGAATTATCTTCTATTTTACTATCACACACATATGACATTAAAAAAAGAAAATATTTTCAAAATGGCAAAAAATCCACAAAAGTATTGACTTCTGGAAGTTTTATTAAATTTATTTTTGTAAATAGGCTTAAACATTATAATTATGTTGAATAAAAATGCATACAAATGCAATTAAAATTAAATGAGTTAATATGGCCAAGAAGATCAAAATTACATAATCATAATTAATTAATTATAATTAAATTACAATATATAATATAAATTGTATACATATATACTTTTAAACCCTATGTTTCCTGAAATAATTAGACACATGGTGAAATTTTAAATTTTATGTGGAAGGGAGTTGAATATTATGCAAGTATATTTCTTCACAAACACTATCAAAAACAGATTTTACACACACACACACACACACACACACATATGGATTTATTTATATTTTGAAGGCCTTTGTAATTTTATTAAAGTATTCTCTTTGCAGGAAAACAGATGTTAATATTCATATTAAAATTACTATACTTTGGAAGTTATAAAATTATTCCCACTTTTATTTATTACCAGTAGAAACACTTCATCAGAATAGGAGACAAACCATCTATTCTTTTACTGAATAATTATTTAGACAAATAGACTATATATCTTCTAGTTGCTAACACTTATTAAAGTTGTGTGTCATGTAAAACGCACGGCTTCCACTATTGAGTTATGTAGATTTTATGTAGTGCATAGAATTGTACACATTTAGATAATACAAAAGAAGATAATGTCAATGCCCAAATAAGTAAGGGAAACACACCATCAATGTTCATTGAATTCTGAAATCCCAAACACCAACAAAAGATCCACAAATGTTTTACTGAGAATGGAATTTTTGAAATGTCTCCTTCGTTTCTCAGAAATCTGTCTCTTTAATAAAGAATTGAGGATGAATATTTCAAGAAATATGAATACAGGAGATATTTTACACAGTTGTTCTAATCAATTAAATCTCTATCATTACAGCAGAATTTACCAACCACACATCAACATTTCTCCAAGAATTACACAACACTGGTCTCCTTGGCTTTTTAGCCTAACTGGTGTTTGTTTGTTTCATTTCTTCCAGAGAGTCCCTTGTGGAGAGAGGAGATGGACATTTACAATCTTACCACCGTGACTCAGTTTATTCTCATAGGGCTCTCTGACCTCCCTGAGGTGCGCTACCCTCTCTTTGTGGTTTTTGCCATCATCTATCAGATCACCTTGGTAGGAAATGGGACCATTCTCTTGGCCATTGGGACTGAGAAAAAGCTACACACACCCATGTATTACTTTTTGGCAAATTTGTCCCTCGTAGACATATTCTGCCCATCAGCTACTGTCCCCAAGATGCTGCAGAATCTCCTGACTGAGCAGCAAAGCATTTCTTTCCTTGGATGTGCTTTACAGCTTTATTTCCTGGTGGCCCTGGTAGGGACTGAAGTCTTCCTTCTTGCTGTCATGGCTTATGACCGGTATGTGGCCATCTGCTTCCCTCTCCATTACATGTTCATCATGACAAAGGCTCACTGTGTCCAGCTGACAGCTGGGACCTGGGCAGCAGGGTTTCTCAATTCCCTCCTCCATACAGTGTCCACATTTCACCTGTCTTTTTTCAAGTCCAACCGAGTTAACCAATACTATTGTGACATCCCACCAGTGATGGCCCTCTCATGCTCATCTACTTATGTAACTGAAATGCTTATTTTAGTGGTAGGAGGTATACTGGGGATCAGCACCTTCCTGATCACCTTTATCTCTTATATCTACATTATATCCACCATACTAAAGATACAGTCAGTGGAAGGGAAGCACAAAGTCTTTTCCACATGTGCTTCCCACCTCCTAGTGGTCTGTCTTTTCTATTGTACAGCAATATTAACCTACATTCGCCCTTCCTCCAGCAAGCACTCTCCAGCCAGAGACAGACTCATATCCATGCTCTATGGGGTTATTACCCCAATGTTAAACCCCATGATCTATAGCCTAAAAAACACGGAGGTCAAAGAAGCACTCAGAAGGTTTCTTTGTCACAGAGCATGTTTACAACAGTTATGATATTAAAGCAGAATATATTGGTGCTTACTTTAGAAAAAATTCATAGAAATAATTCATGGAATAATTTTCAGTTGATATATAGAACACATATTTATGTACTCTTAGGAATTTATGAACACACATACATATAACTAGTTATTCCTATTTGTATATGTATACCTTTATCTCTATCCACTGGGCTCTCCCTGCCACTCAACCTGCTTGTGCACTCTCTCTCTGTCAAATAAATAAATACAATCTTTAAAAAGGAAAAAGTCAACAAAACAAAGAGGCAACCCACGGAAAGGGAGAAGACATTCGCAAATGACACTACAGACAAAGGGCTGATATCCAAGGTCTATTAAGAACTCCTCAAACTCAACACCCCAAAAATAGATAATCACATAAAAAAAATGAGCAGAAGACACGAACAGACACTTCCCCAAAGAAGACAAAAAAATGGCTAACAGGCACAAGAAAAAAATATCCCTCATCATTAGCCATCAGGTGGATCCAAATCAAAACCACACTGAGATACCACCCTACACTGGTTAGAATGGCCAAAATTAACAAGGCAAGAAACAACGCGTGTTGGAAAGTATGTGGAGAAAGGGGAATCCTCTTACACTGCTGGGGGGAATGCAAGTTGGTGCAGCCACTTTGGATAACAGTGTGGAGATTCCTTAAGAAATTAAGAATAGAGCGTCCCTATGACCCTGCAATTGCACTACTGGGTATTTACACCAAAGATACAGATGTGGTGAAAAGAAGAGCCATCTGAAGCCCAATGTTCATAGCAGCAATGGCCAAAATCTCCAAACTGTGGAAAGAGCCAAGATGCCCTTCAACAGATGAATGGATAAAGAAGATCTGGTTCATATATACAATGGAATATTATGCCTCCTTCAGAAAGGATGAATACCCAAATTTTGTACTAACATGGAGAGGACTGGAGGGGATTATGCTAAGTGAAATAAGTCAAGCAGAGAGAGGCAATTATCCTATGGTTTCACTTACTTATGGGACATAAGGAATAACATGGAGGACATTAGGAAAAGAAAAGGAAAAGTGAATTGGAGGTAAATTGGAGGGGGGGATGATGCATGAAAGCATGTGGACTATGAGAAACAAACCGAAGGTTTTGGAGGGAAAGGGGTGGGGGGATGGGTGAGCCTGATGGTGGGTATAAAGGAGGGCACATATTGCATGGAACACTGGGTGTGGTATATAAACAATGAATCTTGGAACACTGAAAAAAATAAGATTAAATTTTAAATAAATAAATAAATAAATAAATAAATTTTTCCAGCCAATTAAAAAAAAACAATTATTCTCAAACTTCTACATTTAAGGATTATTTCATGAAATTTAGCAATACAGCTCATAACAGGTCGCGTCACACTTCACTGTATCTTGTCTCTGCAACTAAAAATGCCAAACAAAAGACATATTTCTAAGGGTGACTGACTACCTCAGTTGGTAGAACATGTGACGCTTGATCTCAAGGTTGTGGGTGTAAGCCCCACACTGGATGTAGAGCTTACTTAAAAATAAAACAAACTAAAGACAAAAAAATTCTTTAAAAATATCTGTTTTCCTTTTATTGCTCATTTTGTTCTCTAGTGCAAAATCTGCATGTAGTAAAATACAATTAAGTCCTCATTGCATAAAATAACAAGTCATGAATTTTGTTAGGTGTGAGACCATGTATAATTAAATATCTCTTTTCCCAAAGACCTTATTTATTAGAGGGAGAGAAAAAGCAAGCACAGAGAAAGAGTGAGAGGGAGAAGCAGACTTACCACTGAGTAGAGAGCCCAATGTGGGACTCAATCCCAGAACCATAAGATCATGACCTAAGCCAAATGCAGATGCTTAACCAACTGAGTTATCCAGGATCCCCAAGTAGTGTCTTTAAATTGCAATGAATTGTTTATTTTAGCTATGAGCCACTTTGGTATTTATTTAATATATCACCCCTTACTTGCATGTAATGATTGTGATAATGGTGTTATTTTGTGTTACACAAGCCACCTTGGAATCTAATTGCATTCTTCTGGAAATAGTGGGCATCTCACCAAGTTCACAACAAATCCAGCCTTGGCCAACATTGAAACATGATGTTGGGGGAAATTTTAAAAAGAAAAAAAAATGCCTGCTATATTCTCTGCTTCTATTTTTAGCATGGAATCATGTATAAAGTCAGCATTTTCTTATTAAGTGGAGAAAAAATATATACCTGAAGTATAAGCAACATAAAGGGTCTTTCAGTTCCCACAAAGTGAAGTTTGGAGTGAACTACACAAAACTCAAGATGTTAAAACCACAAAAAATTAAGCTGGATAAAACTAGTAGAAGGCATGGTTTCCTGTCCTGGGGATGCAGGTCTATCTAAATATATGGGTGGTCATATTTTGATGATGGCATTTCCTTTCTCTTGAACATATCATGTTACCTTTGAGGAAACTCAGTGACACATTTCTATTTTACTTCTTTCTCTTTTCCTTAAAAGTCACAGTTATGTGAGAAAATCTAGCCAAATTACTTGACAATATCCTGAGAAAATCTTCCTGGGATGTAAATGACATTTTAGTGCAATGAGAATGCAGAGTCATGCTTAAAATCAGCCACCCCAGTAAAATTCAAGACACACTGGAGGGTTAGCTTAGTTTATTACAAATGGCTAACTAGTCTGTCTTTAAAAAACTTGATATTTTATGTTAATTAATTCCTAACTAGACTGACAGCAATCATTTATGAAAAGGACCCAGAAAGATGGAAAGAAGTGTAGAAAAAAAATAAAATCTGCTGACAGAAAGACATAGAAGATGCAGTGACAAAAAATAATAGGGTTAAGTCTAATTCAAAAGAGGCCATTATTCATTAAGATACCAGCATTTATGGAAAGATGGCTGTTGATTTGGAGGACCCTAGGCACCTCTTGTCTCACAGATACAACTAGGTAACTATGAAATCATCCTAAACACCCCAGAAACTGACCTGAAGATTGGCAGAACAAACACCACAAATAAAGGTAGAGAAGAGGTCACATCAAAAAAGGTAGGAAGTGTGAAGATGTGGGTTGGGAGAGAAACATATAATGGCTGCTGCAGTGGGGAGGGAGCCATGTTCATGGAGAAAGGTGAGAGATAGACTAAAACACAGCAGAGCACATGAAGAAACTGGAACCAAACAGTGATTGCTTTACAAAGTGAGAGAGGTCAAATTTTGTAAGTTCCTACAACAAGTGGGGCCTAAAGCCTGAAGTTTTAAAGGTCAGTGGGTTTTCATGAAATAGAGCACATAAAGCACTGGTGCTGCTCTTGGAGAGAAAGCAGGCAAACAACACAGACATAAGGCATGTAAACAACATTCTAAAAAGAGCCTGGGGCACACAATGGGGATTTTCTTATTTCAGATCTTGTCCCAAAGCATGGAATGCTACTCCATCTTTTTATGTTTTCTTCAATTTCTTTCATGAGTTTTCTGTCCTAGAGACAGCATTCATGGAAAGACCCCTCCGGGAATAAAGGAAATCACCTGCACCATTTCCATCTCCCTCCTTTCAGCATAAGCACAGGGCATTCTCATAAAACCAGTTCAGACCTGACATTTGCTAATCAACATGCTCACACCAAACCCCCCTCCCCATTCCATCACGCCCTGGTGGAACTGTCCCTCCCATTTACACTTACCACAGCCACAGCACACAATGCCTCCTTCCCCAGATGCCCAACCCAAATTGCTGCTCACAACACATCACCCCACTCATGAGTTGTTGTTTAATTTCAAATTTTATTTTATTTTACTGCTCCGTTCATGTTGCCAATTTCTTCCTGATTCAGTCTTAGAAGTGTATAGGTTTCCAGGAATGCATCCATTTCTTCTAGGCTGCTTAACTTATTGGCATATAACTGTTGATAATAATTTCTGATGATTGTTTCAATTCCCTTGGGATTAGCTGTGATCTCTCCCTTTCATTCAAAATTTTATTAATTTGTGTCCTCTCTCTTTTCTTTTGGATTAGTGTGGCCAATGGTTTATTGATCTTATTGATTCTTTCAAAGAACTAGCTTCTAGTTTCTTTGATGTGTTCTACTGTATCTTTAGTTTCTAACTCCTTGATTTCTGTTCTAATCTTGATTATTTCCCTTCTTGTGAGTGGAGTTGGCTTAATTTGTTGTTGAATTTTCAGTTCTTTGAGGTGTAAAGAGAGCTGGTGTTCTCAGGAATTTTCAATTTTTTAAAAAATTTTTATTTCTTTTCAACGTAACAGTATTCATTGTTTTTTTCACCACAACCAGTGCTCCATGCAATCCGTGCCCTCTCTAATACTCACCACCTGGTTCCTCCGACCTCCCTGCCTCCCCTGCTCCTTCAAAACCCTCAGGTTGTTTTTCAGTGTCCATAGTCTTTCATGATTCACCTCCCCTTCCAATTTCCCTCAACTCCCTTCTCCTCTCCATCTCCCCTTGTCCTCCATGTTATTTGTTATGCTCCACAAATAAGTGAGACCATATGATACTTGACTCTCTCTGCTTGACTTATTTAAGTGAGGCTTGGATGGCTATGTATTTTCCTCCTAGGACCACCTTTGACATATCCCATAAGTTTTGGACTGATGTGTCTTCTCATTGTTTTCCATGAATTGTTTAAGTTCTTCTTTGATTTTCTGGTTGATCCAAACATTCTCTAGCAGGTTGGACTTTAGCTTCCAAGTGTTTGAATTTCTTCCAAACTTTTTCTTCTGGTTGAGTTCCAATTTCAAAACATTGTGATCTGAGAAGATGCAGGGAATAATCTCAAGCTTTTTGTATCAGTTGAGTCCTGATTTGTGACCCAGTATGTAGTCTATCCTTCAGAAGGTTTATGTGCACTTGAGAAGAATGAGTATTCTGTTGTTTTAGGATGGAATATTCTTTATATATCTATATGGTCTATCTGGTCCAATGAGTCATTCAAAGATCTTGTTTATTTATTGATTTTCTGGTTGGAATATCTGTTTATTACTGAGAGTGGCATGCTAAGACTCCCTACAATTAATGTATTCATATCAATATCAGTCTTTATTTTGATTAACAGTTTGCTTATGTAGTTGGCTGCTCCCATATTGGGGGCATAAATATTTACAATTGTTAGATCTTCTTGGTGGATAAACACTTTAAGAATGATGTAGTGTCCTTCTGTATCTCTGACTACAGTCTTTAGCTTCAAATCTAATTTATCTGATATGAGAATCACTACACTGGCTTTCTTTCGTGGCCCGATGGCATGAAAGATGTTTCTCCATCTCTTCAGTTTCAGTCTGGTTATATCTTTAGGTTCCAAATGTGTCTCTTGTGGACAGCATATGGACAGGTCCTGTCATTTTTTCCAATCTGCAACTCTGTGCTGTTTTATCAGAGCATTTAGGTCATTCACATTGAGAGTGATTATTGAAAGATAAGTTTTTATTGACATGATGTTGCCTGTGAAGTCCTTGTTTCTATAAATTGTCTCTGTAAATTTCTGTTCTATCTCATCTTGGGTTCTTTCCTCTTTTATAGAACCCCCTTTAATATTTCCTGTAGTGCTGGCTTAGTGGTCACATACTCTTTTAAACCTTGCTAGTTCTGGAAGCTCTTTATCTCTCCATCCATTTTGAATGCCAGTCTTGCTGGATAAAGTATTCTTGGCGGCATGTTCTTCTCATTTAGTGCCCTGAGTATGTCTTTCCAGACCTTTCTGGCTTGCCACGTTTCTTTGAACAGGTCTGACGTTATTCTGATGGAATTTCCTCTGTACCTAGGGGGAATCCCCCTAGCTGCCCTCAGAACTTCTTGTATAAAATTATGATTCACGAATTTCAAAATTAAATGTCTTGAGGTCTTTCTAGATTAGTAGCTTGGTGGGTGTCCTTTCTGCCTCTAGGACGTGGACACTTATTCTATTCACCAGATTGGGGAAATTTTCATCCAGAATTTGGCCAACTGTATCTTCTAGTCTTCTCTCTTTCTTCACCCCCCCAGGAATCCCAATAATTCTGAATTTGGAATGTTTCATGGCATCATTTATTTCCCTAATTCTGTTCTCATAGCTTCTAAGCTGTTTGTTCCAGGCCTCCACCTGATCCTTCTTCTCTATCACTTTGTCTTCTAGATCACTAATTCTATCTTCTGTCTCAGTTACCCTAGCTGTTAGAGTATTTAGATTAGATTGGATCTCCTTGATAGCATTTTTAACTTCTGACAGGTTGGCTCTCACTTCTGCCCTTAGAGATTCTATGTTGTCACTAATAGTTTTCTCCAACCTAGCTATTGCCTGGATAATTGCTACCCTGAATTCCCTTTCTCACATAATGTTTATGTCCAATTTTTCCTCTGTTGGATGTTCCTCCTTCTAGTCATTTTGGTGAGAGGTGATTGAGGGGATGTATAGCTGAATATATCAACCACAACCCAGGCAATGTGTACCTTAGAAAGTTTCAGAGCACCTGGGAGTCACCACCAAAAAAAAAAAAAAAAAAAAAAAAGAGAGAGAGAGAGAGAGAAAGAGAAAAAAAATATAGAACCCACACAAAATGAGACCCCAAAATAAGATTTATGAGGTATATAAACAAAAGTGAACAAACAAAAAGACCAACAAAAGTAAATGCAAAGAAAAACAAAAAAGAAAAACCCTGCCAAAATGAACTCCAAGAATAAGATTTATATTATGCCAGAACAAAATCAAATGCACAGAAACACTGACAGAAGAATAAGATAGGAGGGTAGTTATAGACCTTCAATGTGGGTGAAGAAGGTTATCTTGGTTCTTCCTGGGTGTATCTTTATATGTTTGTTAAAAGTCTGAAACTTCCAGAGATACAGGGAAATTAAAACTGTTTTATATATAGGGGTAGTATTCAATAGGGAAAAAGGATTACCTTGAAGTATGTATATATCTATAGATAAAGATATTTATCTTTATATTTATATAAAGATAAATATAAAGATAAAATATATATATAAATATAAAGATATTTATCTTTATATTTATCTTTATATTTATCTATAGATATATATATATCTATATAGATATATAGATAGATATATAGATCTATATATCTATCTATAGATAGATATATAGATCTATATATCTATCTATAGATAGATATATAGATCTATATATCTATCTATATATCTATAGATAAATATAAAGATATATATATCTATATATATCTATATAGATATATAGATAGATATATAGATCTATATATCTATCTATATATCTATATAGATATATATAGATATATATATCTTTATATTTATCTATAGATAAATATATATATTTATATATATATATATTTATCTATAGATATATAGATATATAAAGATATATAAGATATATAGATATATATATATATTTATCTATAGATATATAGATATATAAAGATATCTATAGATATAGATATCTAGATATCTAGATATATATCTATCTATCTATATATATATAGATAGATAGATAGATAGATATAGATAGATAGATAGATATCTAGATATCTAGATATCTATATCTATAGATATCTTTATATATCTATATATCTATAGATATCTTTATCTATAGATAGATATAAATATCTATATCTATATCTATCTATCTATATATATATATATTCCTTGATATATATATATATATCAGAGTGGGAATTTATGTGCTCTCGAGCTCCCAGAGGGGAAGAAACTGAGGCTACTCTCTGAAATAAATATATATAAATAAATATAAAGATAAAATATATATATAAATATAAAGATATTTATCTTTATATTTATCTATAGATATATATATCTATATAGATATATCTATATAGATATATATATCTTTATATTTATCTATAGATATATAGATATATAAAGATATCTATAGATATAGATATCTAGATATCTAGATATAGATATATCTATGTATCTATATCTAGATATCTAGATATCTATATCTATAGATATCTTTATATATCTATATATCTATAGATATCTTTATCTATAGATAGATATAAATATCTATATCTATATCTATCTATCTATATATATATATATTCCTTGATATATATATATATATCAGAGTGGGAATTTATGTGCTCTCGAGCACCCAGAGGGGAAGAAACTGAGGCTACTCTCTGAAAGGGAGGTCTGGGTGCAGTTTGCTTTCCTGTAAACCTCCAAAAACCGCCAAAAGCTGCCAACGGGAGAGAAAACAAATGAACAAACAAACAAAAAAACCACCAGAGAACAAAAGCCTGGAAAACTTGT
Source organism: Martes martes (assembly GCF_963455335.1). Classification (NCBI taxonomy): domain Eukaryota; kingdom Metazoa; phylum Chordata; class Mammalia; order Carnivora; family Mustelidae; genus Martes; species Martes martes. Next base: position 11,996,301 of record NC_137892.1, on the reverse strand, counting down.
TTCCCCAGAGCCCAGCCCCGTGATGGGGGCAGGAGGACTTAACTTAGGCAATACCACCTGAAAATCCATGCCTCAGGCCCCTCCCCACAGAAAGCCAGCCAAAAAACAAAACAAAACGAAACAAAAAAACAAAACAAACAAACAAAACAAGAGGACTACCAGCACTATTTCATAGATACAATTTTTATTTTTAATTCGTTCCCACTATTCTCGTTCTTTTCATTTTTCTTAATATATAACTTTTTAACCTATTTACCATCACAATGAGATGTTCAATACATCAAATTCTGTAATAGCCTTTTAACCTTAGCTTTTTTTGATACATATACCTGTGTTTTTCTTTTGCTTTTCTATTTTTAATTTATTTTATATTATTTTATTTTATTATTATATTTTAGTATTCATATAAAGATAAACCTCAAGGTAATCCCTTTTCCCCAATCAATGCTATTGTTATCCTATAGGTAAATCAGTTTTTTTTTAAGTTTTTAAGTTTTACAGTTTTTATTTTATTAGTTCTGTCTGAATTGCATGGTATATATGCTTCCATCTTTATTTTGCTCTCTAAAAATAAACATTTTATTCCAGCTTTATTATTTATTATTACAATTAAAATAACATCAGTTTACTTTTTGTCATTCCACTGTTAAATGGAATGCAAACCTTATTAAGCTACAAAAGAAAACAATTCAACCCCACAAACCTTTCAAGTTTAATTAACTTTTTAAAATTTAATTTATTTTCAGTATAACAATTCATTGTTTATTCTCCATACCCAGTGCTCCATGCAATACATGCCCTCCATAATACCCACCACCAGGCTCCCCCAACCTCCCATCCCCTGCCCCTTGAAAACCCTCAGATTGTTTTTCAAGTTGGTGCAGCCCATTTGGAAAACAGTGTGGAGATTCCTTAAGAAATTAAAAATAGAGCTTCCCTATGACCCTGCAATTACACTACTGGGTATTTACCCCAAAGATACAGATGGAGTGAAAGAAGGGCCATCTGTACCACAATGTTCATAGCAACAATGGCCACGGTCGCCAAACTGTGGAAAGAGCCAAGATGCCCTACAACAGGTGAATGGATAAGGAAGATGTGGTCCATATACACTATGGAGTATTATGCCTCCATCAGAAAGGATGAATACCCAACTTTTGTAGCAACATGGTTGGGACTGGAAGAGATTATGCTAAGTGAAATAAGTCAAGCAGAGAGAGTCAATTATCATATGGTTTCACTTATTTGTGGAGCATAAGAAATAACACGGAGGACATGGAGAGATGGAGAGGGGAAGGGAGTTGAGGGAAATTGGAGGGGGAGATGAACCATTAGAGACTATGGACTCTGAAAAGCAACCTGAAGTAAATCAGTTTTAATCCTCCTTTATCTCAGGAATGTTGAGTCCTTAAACAAAATATCACGATACATACAAGATACATACAAGATACAGGAAGATTCAAAATAACCTTCCTCGCTCACACTGAGAATTTATAACCTCTCTCCCATCTTTTTCTTCTGTCAGTATTTCTGTGTATTTGTTTTTGTCCTGAGTGTATAAATCTTCTATTTGGAGTTCTTCTAGACAAGGTTCTTTTATTTATTTATTTATTTGTTTGTTTGTTTATTTTTCTCTTCTCATCTACTTTTGTTGGTCTTTTTGTTTGTCTGTTTTTGTTTCTATACTTCATAAATTTTACCTTGGGGCCTATATGGGCTGGAACTTCTCTTTTATTATTCTTTGTTTTCCCTGTCTCTTTTTCTCTTTTTTTATTTTTTATTTTTCTTTCTTTATGGTGGGGACTCTCGATTGCTCAGAAGCGTTCCAGGGTGCACATTGACTGCACCACGGTTGATACATTTGGTGACACATCCGTTCAGCCATCTCTCACCAAAATGACTAGAAGAAGGAATGCCCAACAGAAGAAAAATGAAGAGACTCGGCCCTCTCCATCAGAGCTACTGGATATGGACATAGATGGTACGTTGAAAAGGGAATTCAGGCTAACAATTATCCAGGCAATAGCTAGGTTGGAGAAAGCCTTTGATGACAAAATGGAATTGATTAGGGCAGAAGCAAAAGTCGCCAGGGATAATGTTAACAATGTTCTCAATGAGTTCCAATCTAACCTAAATTCTCTAAAAGATAGAGTAGCTGGGACAGAAGATAGAATTAGTGATCTGGAGGACAAACAGATAGAGAAAAAGGATCAGGAGGAAGCCTGGAATAAACAACTTAGAAGCCATGAAAACAGAATTAGAAAAATAAATGATGCTATGAAACGTTCCAACGTCAGAATTACTGGAATCCCTAAGGAAGAGGATAAAGAAAGAAGACTAGAAGTTATAGTTGAACAAATTCTCCATGAAAATTTTCCCAATCTGGTGAATGGAACAAGCGTTCATGTAATAGAGGCAGAAAGGGCTTCCCCCAAGATCATAGAATCTAGAAAGACCTTGAGACACCTGACTGTGAAAATGATGAATCATAATTGTAGTCAGGAGCTCTTGAAAGCAGCTAGGGTGGAGAAATTCCTTACATACAGAGGTAAGCCCATCAGAATAACGTCAACCCTGTCCACAGAAACCTGGCAAGCCAGAAAGGGCTGGCAAGACGTATTCAGGGCACTAAATGAGAAGAACATGCAGCCAAGGACACTTTATCCAGGAAGACTGATATTGAAAATGGATGGAGAAATAAAGAGCTTCCAGAACCAGCAAGGTTTAAAAGAGTATGTGACCACCACACTGGAACTGCAGGAAATATTTAGCAGGGTTCTGTAAAAAAGGAAAAAAACCCTCAGAATATCATTGCACAGAAATATATGGAGACAATCTATATAAACAAGGACTTCGCAGGTAACACAATGTCAATAAAAACATATATTTCAATAAACACGCTCGAGGTGAATGGCCTAAATGTGCCTATAAAACAACACAGGGTTGCAGATTGGATAAAATGACAGGACCCATCCATATGTTGTCTACAAGACACCCATTTGGCACATAAGTATATATCCAGACTGAAAATGAAGAGATGTAGAAGCATCTTTCATGCCAATGGGCCTCAAAAGAAGGCTAGGGTAGTGATTCTCATATCAGATAAATTAGATTTTAAACTAAAGACTGTAGCAGAGATACAGAAGGACACTACATAATTCTTAAAGGGATATCCACCAAGAAGATCTAACAATTTTAAATACTTATGCCCCCAATAAAGGAGAAGCCAATTACATAAGAAATCTGTTAAACAAGATACAGAGTCATATTGATATGAATACATTAATAGTAGGAGATCTTAACATGCCACTCTCAGTAATAGACAGATCATCCAAGCAGAAAATCAATAAAGAAACAAGAGCTTTGAATGACACATTGGACCAGATGGACCTCATATGTATATACAGAACATTCCACCTGAAAGCAACAGAATACTCATTCTTCTCGAGTGCACATGGAACCTTCTCTAGAATAGACCACATAGTGGGTCACAAGTCAGGGCTCAACCATTACCAAAAGACTGAGATAATTCCCTGCATATTCGCAGATAACATGCTTTGAAATGGGAGCTCAAACACAAGGAAAAGTTTGGAAGGAACTCAAACACCTGGAAGCTAAAGACCACTTTGCTTAAGAATGCTTGGATCAACAACGAACTCAAAGAACTTAAACAATTCATGGAAACCAGTGAGAATGAAGACACTTTGGTCCAAAACCTATGGGATACGGCAAAGGTGGCCGTAAGGGAGAAATACATACCCATCTAAGCCTCCCTCAAAAAAAAAAAAAATCCAGAATACAGCAGCTGTCTCTACACCTTAAAGAACTGGAGAATCAACAAGAAATTAATCCAACTCCACACACAAGAAGGGAAATAATCAAGATCAGAGCAGAGATCAATGAGACAGCAACTAGAGATACAGTAGAACGTGCAATGAATCTAGAAGCCAGTTGTTGGAAAGAATCAATAAGGTGGATAAACCATTGGCCACACTAATCCAAAAGAAAAGAGAGAAAGCTCAAATTAACAAAATTATGAATGAAAAGGGAGAGATCACAACTAACACCAAGGAAATAGAAACAATCATTAGAAATTATTATCAACAGTTATATGACAATAAGTTAAGCAACCTAGAAGAAGTGGATGCATTCCTGGAAAACTATAAACTTCCAAACTTGAACCAGGAAGAAATTGACAACCTGAATAGTCTAATATCTAGTAATGAGAATGAAGCACTCACCAAAATCCTCCCAAAAAACAAGAGCCCAGGACCTGACAGATTCCCTGGGGAATTCAACCAAACTTTCAAAGAAGAAATAACACCTATTCTCCTGAAACTGTTTCAAAAAATTGATTGGAGAAGGCAAACATCAAGACTTTTTCTGAAACCAGCATTACCCTGATCCCCAAACCAGGCAAAGACTCCACCAAGAAGGAGAATTTCAGACCAATATCCCTGATGAATATGGGTGTGAAGATTCTCAACAAGATACTAGCAAACAGGATCCAACAGCACATGAAAAAGATTATCCACCATGACCAGGTAGGATTCATCCCAGGGTTACAAGGATGGTTCAACATTCACAAATCAATCAATGTGATAGAAAGAATCAATAAGAGAAGAGAGAAGAACCACATGGTCCTCTTAATTGATACAGAAAAAGCATTTGACAAAATCCAGCATCCTTTCCTGATTAAAATGCTTCAAAGTATAGGGAAGGAAGGAACATTCCTCAACTTCATAAAATCTATCTATGAAAACCCACAACAAATAACATCCTCACTGGGACAAAGCTCACAACCTTCCCTTTGAGATCAGGAACACGGCAAGGATGCCGCTCTAACCATTCTTGTTCAACACAGTATTAGAAGTCCTAGCAACAGCAATCAGACAACAAAGAGAAATAAAAGGTATCCAAATTGGCAATGAAAAAGTCAAACTCTCTCTTTGCAGGTGACATGATACTTTATATGGAAAACCCAAAGACTCCACCCCCAAACTACTAGAACTCATTCAGCAATTCAGTATGTGGCAGGATACAAAGTTAATGTACAGAAATCAGTTGCTTTCTTATACACTAACAATGAAAACATGGAAACAGAAATTAGAGAATTGATTCCATTCACTATAACACCAAGAACCATAAGAGACCTTGGAATAAACCTAATCAAAGAGGTAAGGATCTGTACTCGAGGAACTACAGAGCACTCATGAAAGAAATTGAAGAAGACACAAAACGATGGAAGACCATTCCATGCTCATGGATTGGAAGAATAAACATTGTTAAAATATCTATATTGCCTAGAGCAATCTATATCTTCAATGCCATTCTGATCAAAATTCCACCGGCATTTTTCAAAGAACTGGAGCAAATAATCCTAAAATTTGAAAGGAATCAGAAGAGATCCAAATGGCTAAGGAAATGTTGAAAAAGAAATACAAAACTGGCGGCATCACGTTGCTGGATTTCAAGCTTTACTACAAAGCTGTGATCACCAAGACAGCATGGTACTGGCACAAAAACAGACACATAGAGCAGTGGAACAGAGTAGATTGCCCAGATATGGACCCTCAACTCTATGGTCAAATAATCTTTGACAAAGCAGGAAAAAATATACAGTGGGAAAAGACAGTCTCTTTAATAAATGGCTCTGGGAAAATTGGACAGCTATATGTAGGAGAATGAAACTCAACCATTTTCTTACACATAAACCAAGATAAACTCGAAATGGATAAAAGACCCCAACGTGAAGCAGGAATCCATCAGAATCCTAGAGGAGAACATAGGCAGTAACCTCTTCGACATCGACTACAGCACCTTCTTTCAAGATGTATCTCCAAAGGCAATGGAAACAGTACAAAAATGCACTTTTGGGTGTTCATCAAGCTTAATATCTTCTGCCCAGCCAAGGAAAAAATCAACAAAACAAAGAGGCAACCCACGGAATGGGAGAAGATATTTGCAAATGACAGTACAGACAAAGGGTTAATATCCAGGATCTAAAAATAACATCTTGAACTCAACACACACAAAACAGATAAACACGTCAAAAAATGGGCAGAAGACATGAACAGACACTTCTCCAATGAAGACATACAAATGGCTATCAGACACATGAAATAATGTTCATCATCACTAGCCATCAGGGAGATTCAAATCAAAACCACATGAGATACCAGCTTACACCAGTTAGAATGGCCAAAATTAGCAAGACAGTAAACAACGTGTGTTGGAGAGGATGTGGAGAAAGGGGAACCCTCTTACACTGCTGTTAGGAATGCAAGTTGGTACAGCCACTTTAGAAACCAGTGTGGAGATTCCTTAATTAAAAATAGAGCTTCCTGGGGCACCTGGGTGTCTCAGTGAATTAAAGCCTCTACCTTCAGCTCAGGTCATGACCCCAGGATCCTGGGATCGAGCCCCGCATTGGGCTTTCAGCTCAGCGGGAAGCCTGCTTCCTCCTCTCTCTCTCTATGCTTGCTTCTCTGCCTACTTCTGATGTCTGTCTGTCAAATAAAATCTTTAAAAAAAATAATAGAGCTTCCCTATGAACCTGCAATTGCATTACTGGGTATTCACCCCAAAGATACAGATGTAGTGAAAAGAAGGTCCATCTGCACCCCAATGTTCATAGCAGCAGTGGTTACAGTTGCCAAACTGTGGAAAGAACCAAGATGCCCTTCAACGGACAAATGAATAAGGAATATGTGGTCCATATACACTATGGAGTATTATGGTTTTGTCAGAATGATGAATACCCAACTTGTATCAACATGGATAAGACTGGAAGAGATTATGCTGAGTGAAATAAGTCAAGCAGAGACAGTCAATTATTATATGGTTTCACTTATTTGTGGAGTATAAGAAATAACACGCAGGACATGGGGAGATGGAGAGGAGTAGGGAGTTTGTTCAAATCGGAGAGGGAGATGAACCATGAGAGACTATGGACTCTGAAAAACAATCTGATAGTTTTGAAGGGGCAGGCAGTGGGAATTTGGGTGAGCCTGGTGGTGGGTATTATGGGGGCATGTATTGCATGGAGCACTGGGTGTGGTGCATAAACAATGAATTCTAATACACTGAATGGAAATTTAAAAAAATTAAAAATTAAAAAAAAATCGTCCACCACGACCGGGTGGAATTTATACATTATTAGATTTTGATGTAGTGTTCCAGTGTCCATTGTTTACATATAACATCCAGTGCTCCATGCAATACTTGCCCTCCTTAATATCCATCACTGGACTTATCCATCCCCTCACTCCCTCCATTCTAAAACCCTCAGTTTGTTTCCCAGAGTCCATAGTCTCTTATGGTTCATCTCCCTCTCTGATTTTCCCCTTCATTTTCTCTTCTTCTCTTAATGTCCTCCATGCTATTCCTATGTTCCACAAGTAAATGAAACCATATGATAACTGACTTTCTCTGCTTGACTTATTTCACTCAGCATAATCTCTTCCAGTCCTATCCATGTTGATGCAAAATCTAGGTATTCATCCTTTCGATGGCTTAGTAATATTCCATTGCATATATGGACCACAACTTCTTTGTCCACTGAGTAGGGAGCTTGATTCAGAGCTTGATCCCAGAAACCTGGGATCATGACCTGAGCCAAAAGCAGATGCTTACCTGACAGAGCCACCCAGGTATCCTTATACTTTTAATTTCTGTAGCACCAATTGTATTGTTTCCCCTATCATTTAAGTGTTTTAGTATTTTCTTTCTTTCCTTTTTTTTTTTCTTACCTGGTGAAGGTTTTGGACATTTTCTTTATCTTTCTAGAAACGAAGACATAGTTTCATTTATTTATATAATTTTTAAAAGATTTTATTTATTTATTTGACAGAGAAAGAGAGAGAGATAGTGAGAGAGGGAACACAATCAATAGAAGCAAGAGAGGGAGAAGTTGGCTTCCTGCGGAGCAGGGAGACCAATGTGGGGCTCGATCCTAGGACACTGGGATCATGACCTGAGCCAAAGGCAAATGCTTAACAACTGAACCACCCAGGCGCCCCAGGAAGGAAAATATTTTAATGACAGGAATATGCTCATGAAATCCATGGAGACCAGAAAAAAAATGGTATGAATGTTTGAAAAGGCAAAGAAAAGAGATGTCAACTCAAATTTCTGTAACCAGTAAATATATCTTTTAGTTATAAAGGGAAAGTTGAAATATTTTCAGACAAAGAAAATAATAAAATATCTTATTACCAGTCTATCTACCTTAAAAGACAAATCTTAAAATAATATATCTAAACATAAAGAATACAATGTAATACGAAATCCTAAACAATCAGGAGAGAAACAGAAAGAGGGTAGATATGAATTAATAAAAAGAATATAATCAATAAGCAGTAAATATTTAATATAACTGTAATAAATAGAGATTAAAAGGGACAGTAATAAAGGCACAGTTTTAATATTACAATTTGTTTTCAAAAATGGTGATCCCAGTAGCTTCTTTGTATGTGTATGTGCATATGTGTATGTATGTGTGTGTGTGTATATATATATATGTGTGTGTGTGTGTGTGTGTGTGCACGCAAGTGTGTGTGTGTGGTATTAGAGAAATCCCTTAAGGATATACTTGCCTATATAGATACACAGAAAAAGAGAGAAGAAGAGGAAGAAGGAAGAAGAAGGAAGAGAAGAAGGAGAGGAGGGAAAGAGGAAGATGAAGAAGAAATAGGAGGAGGAAGAAAAGCCTAAAGAGATATGCAAAGAGCTATACTAAAAAGCACTAACAAAATGGAATATTAAAAAAATAAAATTATCTCAGGAAGAAAAAGAGAAAGTAAAATGGCATACTAAAGACTATAACAATAATTATCTTAAACAATGATCTAAATACACCAGTTAAAAGAAAGTTTTTCCATTTTTCCATTTTAAATTCATGGAGCCAGGCGGGGGTTGGTGGGGGGTGCAGGCTCCCCGCTAAGCAGAGAGCCCAATGCGGGGCTTGATCCCATGACCTTTGGATCATGACCTGAGCGGAAGGCAGAGGCTTTAAACCACTGAGCCACCCAGGCGCCCCTTCTTCCACTTTTCTATATCTCTATTCCTCCTGCAATACCATGTTCCTATAACTACGGAGTTAGGGAGAGTAGATACTTCTTAAATATAACAGTGTTCCTGTACATGTTTCAGCCTCTTGAACGATGGAAGTTTATACATAATAGAGGCAGAGAAAGTTTGATTTTTACCAGTAGCTTAGTTCTTGTTGATGTGGTTTATCAACTTAACGTCCATTCTTTACATTCCTAGATCCTTTATTGATATAATTTTTATTTTATTCTATTTTATTATGTTCAGTTAGCCTGCATATAGTGCATCATTAGATTTTGATGTAGTTTTCAATGATTCATTAGTTGTGTATAACACCCAGTGCTCACCACCACATGTGCCCTCTGCAATACCCATCACCCAGGTTCCCCATCCTCTCATTCCCTTCCTCTCTGAAACATTCAGTTTTTTTCCTGGAATCCATAGTCTCTCATGTTTGTCTCCTCTGATTTCTTCCCATTCAGTTTTCCCTCCCCTCTCTGTTGTCCTCTGCACTATTCCTTATGTTCAACATATGAGTGAAGTTGTATGATAATTGTCATTCTCTGCTTGGCATATTTTACTCAGCATAATCTCCTTCAGTTCCATTCATGTCAATGCAAATGGTGGGCATTCATCCTTTTTGATGGATGAGTTATAGTCAATTGTCTATATGAACCACATCTTCTTTATCCATTTATCTGTTGAAGATTATTTCAACAGTCCCACCTCCTTCAGAGTTTGGTTATTGTGGACATTGTTGCTGTGAACATTGGGGTTCATGTGCCCCTTCTTTTCACTATGTCTGTATTTTGGGGGAAAATACCTAGTAGTGCAATTGCTGGGTTGTAAGGTACTTCTATTGTTAATGTCTTGAGGAACCTCCATAATGTTTTCCAGTGTAGCTTTACCAGCTTGCATTCCAACCAAAAGTGCAAGAGGGTTCCCCTTTCTCCATATTCTTACTAACACTTTTTATTTCCTGTTTTGTTCATTTTTGCAATTCAAACAGGTGTAAGGTTGTATCTCAATGTGGTTTTGATTTGTAATTCCCTGATGATAGTGATGTTGGATATTTTTTCATGTGTCTCTTACCCATGTGTATGTCTTTCTTTGGAGAAGTGTCTGTTCATGTCTTATGCCCATTTCCTTACCGGAATTTTTTTTTCTGGGGGTGCTGAGTTTGAAAAGTTTTTTTAGATCTTGGATACCAACTGTAATGTCACTCACAAATATCTTCCTCCATTCCATGGATTGCCTCTTAGTTTTGTTACCTATTTCCTTTGATGTGAAAGCTTTCTTTTATCTTGATGAATTCTCAAAATTACATTTTTGCTTTCATTTCACTTTCCCTTTAGAGACATTTTTAAGAACTTTATCTGTCAGACACACAGAGAGAGAGAGAGAGAGAGAGAGAGAATATAAGCAGTGGGGGAGGCAGTTAGAGCAGGCAGACATAGAAGTAGGCTTTCTGCTGACAAGGAGCCTGATGAAGGACTTGATCCCAGGACACTGGGATCATAACCTGAGCCAAGACAAACACTTAACTGACTGAGCCACCCAGGCATCCCAAGAGACATGTCTTGATAGAAGTTATTGTGGCCAATGTGAAGAGTTACTGCTTATGTTCTCCCATATGATTTCAATTGATTCCTGTCTCACATTGAGGAATTTCATCCATTTTGAGTTTATCTCTGTCTATGGTGTAAGAGAATGGACCAGTTTCATTATTCTGCACATGGCTGTCCATTTTTTTTTTTTAATGAAAAGACTGTCTCTTCTATTGGATATTGTTTCCTGATTTGTAGAAGATTAGTTGACTATAAAGTTGAGGGTAAATTTCTGGGTTCTCTATTCTGTTCCATTGATGTATATGTGTTTTTGTGTCTATACCATGCTGTCTTGATGACCAAAACTTTGTAATGTAGTTTGAAGTCAGGCAATGCGATGCCCCCCCAAACTATATTTTTATTTTTCAATATTCCTATGGCTTATCAGAGGCTTTTATGATTCCATACAATTTTTTTGATTGTTTTTCCAGCTCTGTAATAAATGTCAATAGGTATTTTGATAGGGATTTTATTGAAAGTGCAGATGATTCAGGGCAGCATAGATATTTTCACAATGTTTATTCTTCCAATCCATGAGCATGGAATATTTTTCCATATCCTTGTGTCTTCCTCAATTTCTTACATAAATGTTCTGTAGTTTCTGGAGTGTAGATACTTTACGTCTTTACTTATGTTTATTCTTTTTTTTTCAATATTTGCAAAAATTTTATTTGCTTATTCATTTTTTTGATTGATTTGATATTTCCATTTTTTCTTTAAAAATTGTTATTTCTTTTCAGAGTTACATAATTCATTGTTTGTGCACCACACCCACTGCTCCATGCAATACATGCCCTTCATAATACCCATGACCAGTCACAAACTCCCACCCTCTTCCCCTCCAAAACCTTCAGTTAGCTTCTCAGAGTTCACAGTCTCTCATGGGTCAATTCTTCCTCCAATTTTTTCCAACTCCCTTCTCTCCATCTCCCCATGTCCTCAGTGTTATTCCTTATGCTCCACAAATAAGCTAAACCATGTGCTAATTGACTTTCTCTGCTTGGCTTGTTTCATTTAGCATAATCTCTTCCAGTCCCTTCCATGTTGATACAAAAGTTGGGTATTCATCTTTCTGATGGAATCATAATACTCCACAGTCTGTCTGTCTGTATGTATGTATGTATGTATGTGTGTATTTATGTATATGTATATACCATATCATCTTTATCCATTCATCAGTTGAAGGGTATCTTGATTCTTTCCACAGTTTGGCAACTGTAGCCATTGCTGTTATGTATATTGGGGTACAGATGGCCCTTCTTTTCACTACATCTGTATCTTTGGGGTAAATACCCAGTAGTGCAATTGCAGGATCATTGGGTAGCTCTATTTTTAGTTTCTTAAGGAATCTCCACACTGTTTTCCAAAGTGGCTGCACCAACTTGCATTCCCACCAACTGTGTAAGAGGGTTCCCCTATCTCCACATCCTCTCCAACACATGTTGTTTCCTGTCTTGTTAATGTTGGCCATTCTAACTGCTGTAAGGTGGTATCTCAATGCAGTTTTTATTTGAATCTCCCTGATGGCCAGTTATGATGAACATTTTTTTCATGTGTCTGTTAATGATTTGAATGTCTTCATTGGAGAAATGTCTGTTCATGTCTTCTGCCCACTTTTTGACATGATTATCTGTTTTGTGTGTGCTGAGTTTGAGAAGTTCTTTATAGCTCTTGGATATCAGCCCTTTGTCTGTAGTGTCATTTGCGAATATCTTCTCCCATTCTGTGGGATGCCTCTTTGTTGACTGTTTCATTTGCTGTGCAGAAGCTTTTGATCTTGATGAAGTCCCAGAAGTTCATTTCCACTTTTGTTTCCTTTGCCTTTGGAGACATATCTTGAAAGAAGTTGCTGTGGCCAATGTCAAGGAGGTTACTGCCTATGTTCTCCTCTATGATTCTGATGGATTCCTACCTCAAATTGAGCTCTTTTGTCCATTTCGAGTTTATCTTTGTGTATGGTGTTAGAGAATGTTCGAGTTTCATTCTTCTACACAACACTGTCCAATTGCCCCAGAACCATTTATTAAAGAGACTCTCTTTTTCCCACTCTATATTTTTTCCTGCTTTGTTGAAATTATCAGACCAGATTTGAGGGTCCGTATCTGGGCTCTCTACTCTATTCCACTGGTTTATGTGTCTGTTCTTGTGCCAGTACCATGCTGTTTTGGTGATTACAGCTTTGTAGTAAAACTTGAAATAAGGCAATGTGATGTCCCCAGTTTTGTTTTTCTTTTTCAACATTTCCTTAGCAATTCGGATATCTTCCATACAAATTATAGGATTGGTTGTTCCAGCTTTTGGGAAAATGCTGGGGTAATTTTGATTGAAATGGCATAGAAAGTATAGATTGCTCTGGTCATTATAGACATTTTAACAATGTTTATTCTTCTGATCCATGATCATGGAATGATCTTCCATCTTTTTGTGCCTTCAATTTCTTTCATGAGTGTTCTGTAGTTCCTCGAGTACAGATACTTTACCTCTTTGGTTAGGTTTATTTCCACGTATCTTATTGGTCTTGGTGTTATAATAAATGGAACTGATTCTCTAATTTCCATTTTTATATTTTTACTGTCAGTGTATAAGAAAGCAACTGATTTCTGTACATTGATTTTTGTGTCCTGGCACATTACTGAATTGCCGTATGAGTTCTAGTAGTTTTGGGGTGGAGTCTCTTGGGTTTTCCATATAAAGTCATATATGAAGAGACATAATTTAACTTCTTCAATGTCAATTTGAATAACTTTTATTTATTTTTGTAGTCTGACTGCTGTTTCACACGTCTAGTACTATGTTGAACAAGAATGGCGAGAGTGGGCATCTTTGTCATGTTCCTGATCTCAAAGGGAAGGTTGTCAGCTTTACCCCATTGAGGATGATATTCACTGTGGCTTTTTCATAGATAGTTTTTATGAAATTGAGGAATGTTCCCTCTATCCCCATACTTTGATGTTTTAATAAGGAACGGGTGCTGTACCTTGTCAAATGCTTTTTCTGCATCATTTGTGAGGACCATGTGGTTCTTCTCTCTTCTCTTATTGATTTGTTCTATCACATGGATTGATTTGCAATTGTTGAACTACAGTTGTTTCCCATGGATAAATTGTACCTGGTCATGGTGGATAATCTTTCTAATGTACTGTTGGATCCTTTTAGCTAGGATCTTGTTGAGAATCTTGGCATCCGTATTCATCAGGGATATTGTTCTGAAATTCTCCTTTCTGATGGGGTCTTTGCCTGGTTTGGGGATCAGGGTAACACTGGCTTTATAGAAAGAGTTTGTAATTTTTCCTTTTGCTTCTATTTTCTGAAACAGCTACAGGAAAATAAATATTATTTCTTCTTTGAATGTTTGGTAGAATTCCCCAGGAATCCATCAGGTCATGGGCTCTTGTTTTTCTGGGAGGTTTTTGATCACTGCTTCAATCTCATTACTAGATATTGGTCTATTCAGGTTGTCAATTTCTTCCTGATTCAGTTTTGGAAGTTTATAGGTTTCCTGGAAAGGATCCATTTTGTCTAGGTTGCTTAAATTATTGCCATATAACTGTTGATAATAATTTCTGATGATTGTTTCTATTTTGTTGGTGTTAGTCGTGATCTCTCCCTTTTCGTTCAAAATTTTATTAATTTGGGTCCTCTCTCTTTTCTTTTCAATTAGTTTGGCCAAAGGTTTATTGATCTTATTCATTCTTCAAATAACAGGCTTCTTGTTTCATTGATGTGTTCTACTATATCTCTAGTTTCTATCTCATTGATATCTGCTCTAATCTTTATTATTTCCCTTCTTGTGTGTGGAGTTGGCTTAAGTTGTTGTTGATTCTCCAGTTCTTTAGGGTGTAATGAGAGCTGGTGTATTCCGGATTTTTCAATTTTTTTGAGGGAGGCTTGGATGGCTATATATTTTCCTCATAGGACCACCTTTGTTCTATCCCATATTTTTGGGCTGAAGTGTCTTCATTCTCATTGGTTTCCATGAATTGTATACATTCTTCTTTGATTTCCTAGTTGATCCAAACGTTCTCAAACAAGGTGGTCTTTAGCTTCCAGTATTTGAATTCTTTCCAAACCTTTTCTTGTTGTTGAGCTCCTGTTTCAAAACATTGTGGTCTGAGAATTGCAGGAATAATCTCAATTTTTTGGTATCTGTTGAGCCCTGATTTGTGACCCAGTATATGGTCTATTCTGGAGGAAGTTCCATGTACACTCAAGAAGAATGAAGATTCTGTTGTTTTCGGGTAGAATGTTCTGTATATATCTATGAGGTCCATCTGGTATAATATGTCATTCAGTGTTCTCGTTTCTTTATTGATTTTCTGCTTGGATAATCTGTCTGTTAATGAGAGTGGTGTGTTAAGATCCCATACTATTAATATATTCAAATCAATATGACTCCTCATCTTGATTAACAGTTGTTTTATTTAGTTGGCTGCTCCCATATTGGGGGCATAAATATTCACGATTGTTAGATCTTCTTAGTGGATAGACCCTTTAAGAATGATGTAGTGCCCTTCTGTATCTCTTACTACAGTATTTAGTTTAAAATCTAATTTATCTGATATAAGAATTGCTACCCCAGCTTTATTTTGAGGCCCACTCGCATGTAAGATGCTTCTCCATCCCTTCACTTTCAGTCTGGATGTATCCTTAGGTTCAGAATGGGTCTCTTGTAGACAACATATGGATAGGTCCTGTCATTTTATCTAATCTGCAACTCTGTGCTACTTTATGGGAACATTTAGGCCATTCTCATTGAGAGTGATTATTGAAAGATTCCTTTTGTTATTGACATCATATTTCCTGAAAAGTCCTTGTTTCTGAATAATGTCTCCATAAATTTCTGTTGCATGACACTCTTGGGTTCTTTCTTCTTTTATAGAACCCTCCTTAATATTTCTTGTAGTGCCGGCTTGGTGGTCACATACTCTTTTAAACATTGGCAGTCTTGGAAGATCTTTATCTCTCCATCCATTTTGAACGTTAGCCTTGCTGGATAAAGTATCCTTGGCTGCATGTTCTTTTCATTTAGTGCCCTGAATATGTCTGCCAGCCCTTTCTGGCTTGCCAGGTTTATGTGGACAGGTCTGATGTTATTCTGATGGGCTTTCCTCTGTACGTAAGTAATCTCTTCCCCCCAGCTGTTCTCAAGAGCTCCTGTCTAAAATTATAATTCATGAATTTCACAATCAGGTGTCTCAAGGTCTTTCTAGATTTTATGATCTTGGGAGTCCCCTTTCTGCCTCTAGGACATGAACTCTGGTTCCATTCCCAAGACTGGGAAAATTTTTATGGAGAATTTGTTATATTATATCTTCTAGTTTTCTTTCGTTCTCCGCCCCCTCAGGGATTCCAATATTCTGATCTTGGAACGTTTCTTGGTGTCACTTTTTTCTCTAATTCTGTTTCCATGGCTTCTAAGCTGTTTGTTCCAGGCCTCCTCCTGATCCTTTTTCTCTATCAGTTTGTCCTCCAGATCACTAATTCTATCTTCTGCTTCAGTTACCCTAACCTCCAGAGAATTTAGATTAGTTTCAAACTCATTGATAGCATTTTTAAATTCTTCCCTGGTGGCTTTCACTTCAGCCCTATCAATTCCATGTTGTAATTAATGGTTTTATCCATCCTCGCCATTGCCTGGATAATTCTTACCCTGAATTCCCTTTTGAACATACTGTTTATGTCCACATCCAATAGCTCCAATGGACAGGGCACAGCCTCTGACTTTTCCTCTTGGGCATTCCTCTTCCTTTTCATTTTGGTGAGAGATGGCTGAGGGGATGTTGTAGCTGAATATATCAACTGCGATTCAGGCAAGCTGCACACTGGAACGCTTCTGAGCAAATCGGTATCCCCACCACAAATGGAGAAAAAGAAAAAAAGAGAGAAAAAGAGAGAGACAGAGAAAAAAAAAAAGAGAGAGGGAGAATACCCAGCCAATATGGGCCCCAAATTGAAGTTAAAAAGGCATACAAACAAAAACAGACAAAGAAAAAAACCAACAAAATTAAATGACAAGAAAAAAAGAACCCAGCCAGAATGAACCCCAAGAATAAGATTTATATAATACTAGAACAAAAACAAATACACAAAAACACTGACAGAAAAAAAAAAATGAGAGGGTGGTTATAAATCCTCAGTGTGGGTGAGGATGATTAATTTGATTTTTCCTGGATATATCTTGCTATATTTGTTAAAAGACTCAAACTTCCTGACATAAAGGGGGATTAAAACTGGTTTTTATATAAGGGTAGTATTGACTGGGGAAAGAGGATTACCTTGAAGCTTATCTCTATATGGATATTATAAAAAATAGAAAAGCAAAAGAAAAACACATGTATGTGTATTAAAAGAGTTCAAGTTAAAAGGTTATTATGGAATTTATTATATTGAGCCTCTTGTTGTGGATGGTAAGTAGGTTAAAAATTTAAAAAAATATTAAAAAGTACAAGAATAGTGGGAATGAATTAAAAATAAAAGTAGTATCTATGAAATATATACATGCTTTAAGGCAATACTGGGAGCTTAATATCTTTTTTTCCCCTGATATTGGGCTTTTCCAGTTTTATGGGGACACTGAGGTGGTTGTCTTCTGTGTGTTTTTTGTTTGTTTGTTTTGTTTTGTTTTGTTTGGCTGTCTTTCTGGAGGAGGGGTCTGCAGAGTTGTTTTTCAGGCAGTCTTATTTGGGTTGAGTCTTTCTGCCCCTTACGAATGGGCGGGGATCTGTGGAAACCGGTTTTCAGGATTTTGTTCTCTGAAGGGTTTTTTGTTGTTGTTATTTGGTTGTTTGTTTTATTTTCTCTTTGGTGGCTTTTGGTGGTTCTTTGGAGGTTTAGAGGAAAGCAAACTTCACCCAGACCTCCATCTCAGAGAGAAGCCTCAGTCTGTTCCCCTCTGGGTGGTCCAGAGCACACAGACTCCACCCTGCCACCTCCCACCATCAGGGCATATCCCCAGCCACTGTCTCAGGGGTTGCAGGAGCTCTGGCTTGTCTCTGTACACTGGTGCTACTAAAACGGCAATATTGGTCCAGGGAGTTTGCTTCCAGTGGCTGCCTTTGCTGGGTTGCTGTCTGGACAGGTCCAGACTGCCTGAAATATCCCAAACAGAGATAGCGCAATTAGATTTCCACACCCAGAGATAGCATGCTGAGATTTTCTAGCCCCACTGGGGCTGGGACTGTCTAGACTCTAGGCTGGTCCTAGAGACCACTGCCTAGCGTCCACATGTACCTCTCTCAGGGGAGGGTGTGGAGCTCAGTTCAGGCCGAGGTCACACAGCGTGCCTGTAGAGGGCAAAAGGCTGTGGTTCTAGAGAGTGTTGCCTGGTGTCCACTCAGACTTTCTCACTCGAGCACCGGCAGCTCAGAGATCACAGACTGGAGGCTTCACCTCAGTCATTCTGGCATGGGTGGTCCCGGGCGGTGGCCATTCTGGGTCCATGGGCTTAAGCCCATCCCCATGACCACCTGATTCCACCAGTTACCCCTTAAGATATTTTGCTCTTTTTGAGTGCTTTTAACCAGACTCCAGGTTAACACTTGTCCTCAATCACAGGGCACTCGCACATTGATGTATTTCATTCCAAAGGGTCAGTTCTGGTGGCTTCCTCCCCATTCTGTTTATCCTCCGATATCAGTCCCATCATTCAAAACTCTGCTTTACCTCACCATTAGAGTCTTCTGCCCAACAGAGATCCAGAATTGTATAATCTTACATCTCAGGCTGATTTCATGGGTGTTCAGAGTGTTCTGGTAGATAATCAGCTCACTTTACGGGATGGGTTGAAACATCATCTCCTACTTCTCTGCCATCTTGCCCCCTCTACTTAGGTTTATTCTTAAGTATCTTATGACTTTTGGTGCTATTGTAAAAGGAATTGATTCCTTAATTTCTCTTTTTTCAGTCACATTGTTAGTTTATAGAAATGCAAAAGATTTCTGTGCATTGATTTTGTACCTTGCCATGTTGCTAAATTGTTGCATAGGTTCTAAGAATTTGGGGGTGAAGTATTTTGGGTTCTCCACACAAAATATGTCATATTTGAAGAGAGAGAGTTTTACTAATTCTTTGCCCATTTGGATACCTTTTATTTCTTTTTGTTGTCTGATTGCTGAAGCTAGGGTTTCTAATACTATGCTGAACAAAATTGGTGAGTGTGGGCAACCCTGTCATGTTCCTGACCTTAAGAGAAAAGCTCTCAGTTTTTCTCCATTGAGAATTATATTATCTGTAGGCTTTTCATAGATGTTTTTTTATAATATTGAGGTATGTTCCCTCTATCCCTATATTTTAAAGAGTTTTAATCAGGAAAGGACACTGTATTTTGTCAAATGATTTTTTGCATTGATTTAGAGGATCCTATGGTTCTTGTCTCTTATTTTGTTAATGTGATCTATAGCATTGATTGATTTGCAAATTTTGAACCACGATTGCACCCCAGGAATATAACCCATCTGGTCTTGGTGAATAATCTTTTTAATATACTGTTCGATCATATTGGCTAATATCTTGTTGAGTATTTCGGCTTCCACATTCATCAGGAATATTGGCCTGTAAATCTCCTTTTTAATTGAGTCTTTGTCTGGTTTTGGGATCAGGGAAATCATGGCCTCATAGAATGAGATTGGAAATTTTCTTTCCATTTCTATTTTGTGAAACATCTTCAGTAGAATAGGCATGATTTTTTTCTTTAAATGTTTGGTAGAATGAACCTGTTAAGCTGTCCAGCCCTGGACTCTTTTTTTCTTGGGATTTTTTTTTTTAATTAATGTTTCAATTTCTTTGTTTGCTATTACTTTGTTCAGATTGTCTATTTCTTCGTTTTTCAGTCTTGGTAATTTATAAATGTGCAAGGATGCATATGTTTCTTTCAAGTTACCTAGTTTGTTGGCATATAGCTGTGGGTAATAATTTCTAGTAATTGTCTCTATTTCCTTGGTATTGGTCATGATTTCTCTCCTTTCATTCATGATTTGATTAATTTGGGTCCCTTATCTTTTCTTTTAGATAAGTCTGACCAGAAGTTTATCAATATTATTAATTCTTTCAAAGAACCAGCTTCTATTTTATTTTATCAGTTTTGTTTATGGTTTCTACTTCATTGATTTCTGCTCTAATCTTTCTTTTTCTTCTCCTGCTTGGCTAAGGCCTTATTTGCTGTTCTTCCTCCAGGTCCTTAGGTATAAGTTTAGCTTGTACATGTGGGATTTTAATAATTTTTGAGAAAGCTTTGATGGCTATGCACCACCCTCTTAGGACTTCCTTTGCAGTATCCCATAGGTTCTGAACTGCTGTCTTTTTATTTCCATTGGTTTCCATGAATTGTTTAAGTTCCTCCTTAATTTCCTGGTTGACCTATTCATTGTTTAGCAGGATGCTTTTCAACCTACAAATGTCTGAGTACCTCCCAAATTTTTCCTTGTGATTGAGTTTCAGTTTCAAAATATTGTGGTCTGAAGATATGCGGGGAATCATCTCAATCATTTAATATTGGTTGAGTTCTCTTTTGTGACCCAATATGTGAATAATTTTGGAGACAGTTCCATGTGCATTCAAGAAGAATGTGTAATAATACTGTTATTATTAATAATATTGCTATTATTACTATTACTATTATTATTATTATGTGTTATTTTAGGGTGAAATGTTCTATATATATGGTCCATCTGGTCAAGTATGTGAAAGCACTTTTTTCTTTGTTGGTCTTCTGCTTGGATGATCTATCCATTGCTGTGAGTGGAGTGTTGAAGTCTCCTACTATTAATATATCATTATCAGTATTATTCTTTTTTTGGTTGTTAGTGATTTATGTAGCTGCCTGCTGGGGGCATAGATATGTACAGTTGTTACATCCTCTTGTTGGAATAACACTTTAAGTATGATATAGTGTCCCTCTACCTAACTTACTACAGTCTTTGGTTTAGAATGTAATTTGTGTTATGAGAATCACTGTCCCATTTTTTCTTTTGAAGTCCATTGGCATGGTAAATTTTTCTCCATCCCCTCAAGTTAATTTGGTGGTGTCTTTGGTTCAAAATGAGTCCGTTGTGGGATGCCTGGGTGGCTCAGTCTGTTGAACTGCTGCCTTTGGCTTGGGTCATGATCCCAGAGTCCTGGGATCGAGTCCCACATGGGGCTCCTTGCTCAGCGGGGAGTCTGCTTCTCTGCCTGCTCTGCCCACTTGTGCGCATGCTCACTCTCTCTCCCTGACAAATAAATAAATAAAATCTTTTAAAAAAATGAGTCTGTTGTTAACAGCATATGCATGGGTTCTACCTCCTAATCCAATCTGAAACCTTGTGTCTTATGATGGGAATATTTAACCTATTCACATTGAGACTAACTTTTCTTCAATTATTTTTATTAACATATAATGTATTATTTAGCCCAAGGCTACAGGTCTGTGAATCATCAGACTTATACATTTAATAGCACTCACCATTGCACATACCCTCCCAAATGTCCATAAACCAACCACCCTTTCCCTACATCCTTTCCCTCCAACAACCCTCAGCTTGTTTTGTGAGATTAAGAATCTCTTATGGTTTGTCTCCCCCACATCCCATCTTGTTTCACTTTTTTCCTTCCCTACCCCCCAAGCCTCCTGGTCTGCGTCTCAAATTCCTTATATCAGAGAGATCATATGATAATTGTCTTTCTCTGTTTGATTTATTTCTGTCAGCATAATACCCTCTAGTTCCAACCACATTGTTGCAAATGGCAAGATTTCATTTCTTTTGATGGCTGCAATATATATATATATATATATATATATATATATATATATATAATCTCACATCTCACATCTTCATTATCCATTCATATGTTGATGGACATCTAAGTTCTTTCCATAGTTTGGGTATTGTCAACATTGCTGCTATAAATATTAAGATGCACATGCCCCTTTGGATCCCTATATTTGCATCTTAAGGGTAAATACTCAGTAGTGCAATTGCTGGGTCATAGGGTAGCTCTATTTTCAACTTCTTGAGGAAACTTCATACTGTTTTCCAGAGTGGCTGAACTAGCTTGCATTCCCACCAACAGTGTAGGAAGGTTCCCCTTTCTTTGCATCCTTTCCAACATCTGTCATTTCCTGGCTTGTTAATTTTAGCCATTCTGACTGACGTGAGGCGATATCTCATTGTTTTTTTGTTTTGTTTTGTTTTGTTTGTTTGTATGTTTTTTTTTTTTTTTAATTTCTCTGATGCTGAATGATGTGGAGCACTTTTTCATGCGTCTGTTGGCCATCTGGATGTCTTCATTACAGAAATGTATTTTCATGTCTTTTGCCCATTTCTTGATTGAACTATTTGTTCTTTGAGTGTTGAATTTGATAAGTTCTTTACAGATTTTGGATACTAGCCCTTTATCTGATATGTCATTTGCAAATATCTTCTCCCATTCTGTCAGGTTTTTTTGTGTGTGTTTGTTGACTCTTTCTTTTTCTGTGCAAAAGCTTTTGATTGTGGGAGCCTGGGTGTATCAGTCAGTTAAAGCCTCTGCCTTCAACTCAGGTCATGATATCCGGGTCTTGGGATCAAGACCCACATCAGGATCTCTGCTTAGTGGGGAGCCTGCTCTCCTCCAACCTGCCTGCCTTTCTGCCTATTTGTGATCTCTGTCTGTCAAATAAATAAATAAAATCTTTTAAAAAAGAAAGAAAGGCTTTTGATCTTGATGAAGTCCCAATAGTTCATTTTTGCCCTTGCTTCCCTTGCCTTTGGCGATCTTTCTAGGAAGAAGTTGCTGTGGCTGAGGTCGAAGAAGTTGCTGCCTGTGTTGTCCTCAAGGATTTTGATGGGTTCCTATCTCATATTGAGATCTTTTATCCATTTTGAGTCTATTGTTGTGTGTGGTGTAAGGAAATGGTCCAGTTTCATTCTGCATGTGGCTGTCCAATTTTCCCAACACCAGTTGTTGAAAGAGACTGTTTTTTTTTTTCCATTGGACATTCTTTCCTGCTTTGTCAAACATTAGTTGACCAAAGAGTTGAGGATCAATTTCTGTTGAAAAATATGCTGTTTTTGTGCCATTACCATATTGTCTTGATGATTACAGCTTTTAATAGAGCCTGAAGTCTGGAATTGTGATGCCACCAACTTTGGTTTTCTTTTTCAACATTCCTCTGGCTATGTGGGGTCTTTTCTTGTTTCATATAAATTTTTGTATTTTTTCCATTACTTTGAAAAAGAAATCGATGATATTTTGATAGGGATTACATTAAATGTGTACATTGCTTTAGGTAGCATAGACATTTTCACAACATTTGTTCTTCCAATCCATGAGCTTGGAAAGTTTTTCCATTTCATTGTGTCTTCCTCGATTTCTTTATGAGTACTTTATGGTCTTCTGAGTACAGATTCTTTGCCACTTTGGTCAGATTTATTCCTAGGTATCTTGGGAGCAATTGTAAATGGGATTGACTCTTTATTTTCCCTTTATTCTGTCTTGCTGTTGGTGTATAGAAATGCATCTGATTTCTGTGTATTGATTTTACATCCTGACACTTTACTGAATTCCTGTATGAGTTCTAGCAGTTTGGGAGTGGAGTCTTTTGGGTTTTCCACATAAAGTATTATATGATCAGCAAAGAGTGAGAGTTTGACTTCTTTGCTAATTCGATGCCTTTTATTTCTTTTTGTTGTCTGATTGCTGAGGCTAGGATTTCTATTACAATATTTAATAGCAGTGATAATAGTGGACATCTCTGCCATGTTCCTGATGTTACTTAGGGGAAAAATTCTCAGTTTTTCCCCATTGAGAATGATATTCAGTGTGGGTTTTTCATAGATGGCTTTATGATACTGAGGCATGTATCATCTATCCCTACACTTTGAAGAGTTTTGATCAGGAAAGGATGCGGTACTTTGTTCAATGCTTTTTCCAGCATCTACTGAGAGTATCATATGGTTCTTGTTCTTTCTTTTATTAATGTATTACATTACATTGATTGATTTGTGGATGTTGAACCAACCTTGCAGCCCTGGAATAAATCCCACCAGCTCGTGGTGAATAATCCTTTTAATGTATTGTTGGATCCTATTGGCTAGTATTTTGGTGAGAAAATTCGCATCTGTGTTCATCAAGGATTTTGCTCTGTAATTCTCCTTTTCTGTGGGGTCTTTGTCTGATTTTGGGATCAAGGTAATGCAGGCCTCATAAAATGTGTTTGGAGTTTTCCGTCCATTTATATTTATTGGAATACTTTCAGAAGAATAAGTATTAATTCTTTAAAGGTTTGGTAGAATTCCCCTGGGAAGCCATCTGGTCCTGGACTCTTGTTTGATGGGACATTTTTTATGACAGTTTCAATCTCCTTACTGGTTATGGGTCTGTTCAGGTTTTCTATTTCTTCTGAGTTCGATTTTGGTAGCTTGAATGTCTGTAGGAATGCATCCATTTCTTCCAGATTGTGAAAATTGCTGATGTATAGTTGTTCATCATGTATTCTTATAATTGTTTATATTTCTTTGGTGTTGGTTGTGATCTCTTATCTTTCATTCATGATTTTGTTTATTTGGATCCTTTCTCTTTTCTTTTTGATAAGTCTGGCCAGGGGTTTACCAATCTTATCAATCTTATTAATTCTGTCAAAGAACAATCTCCTAGTTGTTGTTTTTTTTTCCTACTGCTTTTTTTGTTTCTATTTCATTTATTTCTGCTCTGATATTTATTATATCTCTTATTCTGCTGGATTTAGGCTTTGTTTGCTGCTCTTTTCCCAACTCCTTTAGGAGTAGGTTAGGTTGAGTACTTGAGATCTTTCTTGTTTCTTGAGAAAGGCTTCTATCACTATATACTTTCCTCTCAGGACTGCCTTTGCTGTGTCCCATAGATTTTGAACAGTTTTGTTTTCATTTTCTTTTGTTTCCATGATTTTTTTTCAATTATTTAATTTCCTGGTTGGCCCATTCATTCTTTAGTAGTGTGCTCTTTAGCTTCTATGTATTTGAGTTCTTTCTACCTTTACTCTTGTGATTGAGTTCTAGCTTCAGAGCACTGGGGTCTGAAAATATGCAAGGAATGATCCCAATCTTTTGGTACTGGTTGATACCATTAATTTGTGACATAATTTGTGACCCAGAATGTGATCTATTCTCGAGAATGTTCCATGTGCACTAGAGAAGAATGTATATTCTGTTGTTTTGGGATGGATTGTTCTGAATATATCTGTGATGTCCATCTGGTCAATGTATCATTTAAAGCTTTTATTTTCTTGTTGTCTTTTCCTTGGATGATCTGTCCATTTCAGTGTGGGTGGGTGTTAAAGTCCCCTACTATTATTGCATTATTGTCAATGTGTTTCTTTGATTTTATTATTTTATTTTATTATATATATCATATACTTGGCTGCTTCCATGTTTGTGGCATACATATTTAAATTTTTTTTTCTTCTTGTAAGTATGATATAGTGTCCTTTCTCATCAATTATAGTCTGTGGCTTAAAATTTAATTTATCTGATATAAGGATTGCCACCCCAGCTTTATTTTGTTGTTCATTAGCATGGTAAATGGTTTTCCATCCCCTCACTTTAAATCTGGAGGTGTCTTTGGGTCTAAAATGAGTTTCTTGTAGACAGCGTATTGATGGGTCTCATTTTCTTATCCATTCTGATACCCTGTGTCTTCTGATTGGGGAATTAAGCCCACTTACATTCAGGGTAACTTTTAAAAGTTACGAATTTAGTTCCATTGTATTGTCTGTAAGATGACTGTTACTGTATGATGTGTCTTTCCTTTTTTGTTCTCCTTCTTTTAGGTTATTGCTTTGCTTTGAGGACAACTTGCAATATTTCCTCTAGTGCTGGTTTGGTGTTTGCAAATTCTTTTAATTTTTGTTTGTTGTGGAAGCTTTTTATCTCTCTATTTTCAATGACAGCCTAGCTGGATACAGTATTCTTGGCCACGTATTTTTCTTGTTTAGTGCTCTGACTATATCATGCCAGTTCTTTCTGGCCTGTCAGGTCTCTGTGGATAAGTCTGCTGCCAATATAATATTTCTATGGTTGTATGTTACAGACTTCTTTTCTCGAGATGCTTTCGGGATTTTGTTTTTGTCACTAAGACTTGTAAGTTTTACTATTAGATGACAGGGTGTGGACCGATTTATTGATTTTGATGGGGGTTCTCTGAGCCTCCTGGATTTTGATGTCTGTTCCCTTTGCCATATTAGGGAAATTCTCTACTATAATCCGCTCCAATATACCTTCTGTCCCTCTCTCTCTTTCTTCTTCTGGGATCCCAAATATTCTAATATTGTTTTTCCTTATAGTATCACTTATATCTTGAATTCTTCCCTTGTGGCCCAGTAGTTGTTTGTCTCTATTTTGTTCAGCTCCTTTATTCTCTGTCATTTGGTCTTCTATATCACTAATTCTCTTCTGCCTCATTTATCCTAGCAGTAAGAGACTCCTTTTTTTTTTTATTGTACCTCATTAATAGCTTTTAAATTTTAACCTGGTTAGATTTTAGTTCTTTTATTTCTCCAGAAAGTGTTTTATTTCTCCAGACAGGATTTCTCTAATACCTTCCATGCCTTTTTCAATTCTGGCTAGCACCTTGATAATCATCATTCTGAACGTTGGTTCTGACATATTGCCAATGTCCATATTGATTAGGTTCCTAGCTCTCCGTACTGCCTTTGTTATTTTTTGTTGTTGTTGTGAGTTTGTCTACCTTGTCATTTTATCTATATATGAATATATGAGTGAGTGAATAAAATACTAAAAGGGTGGCAAAGATCCCAGAAAAATATACATTAACTAAATCAGAAGAGACCTGACACTGGGGGTGAAGAAATGGGAGAAAATAAAAATTATATATATATAGATAGATAGATAGATACATATATATCTACCTATAGATATATATATATCTATACTATGTATATATATATACATATATATGTATATATACACATATATATGTATACATATACATATATATGTGTATATATACATATATATCTATACTATGTGTATATATATACATATATATGTATATATGTATATATATCTATACATAGTATACATATATACATATACATATACATAGTATACATATATATACATAGTATACATATCTATACATATATACATATATATGTATATATACATAGTATAGATATACATATACACAGTATAGATATATGTATATATATCTATACATAGTATACATATATATACATATATACATATATATGTATATATACATAATATAGATATATATACATAGTAGCTTTTTTTATATATATGTATACATAGTAGCTTTTTCTAAGAGACCAGAATATATATATATAGATAGATAGATACATATATATCTAGCTATCGATATGTATATAGATAGATATAGATATATCTATCTATCTATATATATATCTATAGATAGATATATATATAGATATGTATACATATGTATAGATACATGTATATGTATAGATATATATACATATCTATATATATCTATCTATAGATAGATATATAGATAGATAGATATATCTATATCTATCTATATACATATCAATAGCTAGATATATATGTATCTATCTATCTATATATATGTATTCTGGTCTCTTAGAAAAAGCTACTTCCAAAATTTTTAAAGAAGAATAACATATATATGCAAAAATAAGTGTAAACATGGGGCGCCTGGGTGGCTCAGTGGGTTGGGGCCTCTGCCTTTGGCTCGGGTCATGATCTCGGGGTCCTGGGATCGAGCCCCGCATTGGGCTTCCTGCTCAGCGGGGATCCTGCTTCCTCCTTGCTTTCTGCCAGCTTCTCTGCCTACTTGTGATCTCTATCTGTCAAATAAATAAAATCTTAAAAAAAATAAGTGTAAACATGATAAAGGGATGGAATATGACTGTAAAAATGAAAATTAAAAAAAGATTCTAAAAAAGGGATTGATAAGATAAGGTGGTTGGAGAAAGAAAAAAAAATCGAAGGAGGAGAGAATGTCATCAGACTGGAGACTAGAGCAAATCCATGTGCTAGATTTAGGGTATATTTTGATCTATTAGAAGAAATCATATCCTAAAATTTTAAAGAAAAAAATTTATATGTATGCAAAAAAAAATAAGGTTAAGTACAATGAAGGGACAAAATGTACCAATGAAAATTTTAAAATATTTTTAAAAAGGTATTGTTAAGATAAAATTGTTTAAAAAACATTAGAAGAGGAAAGAGGAAAAGTTAAAAAATAGAATAAGAAAAAAATAAAATTTAAAAATTTAACTAAAGGATCTTGGGAAAAAGTCATGAATTTTGTATTGTTTTCCCCTAGCTTTGGAGTTCCACAGTTCTCACTGATCTGTGAACTTGGTCTTGGCTGGATGATCTTGGTGATCTTCTGGGGGAGGGGCATTTTGCCATGATTCTCAAATGTCTTTGCCTGAGGTGGAATTGCACCACCATTGCCAGGGGCCAGGCTAAGTAATCTCAAGTTCGCTCTTGGGAGCTTTTGTTCCCTGAACACTTTCAGTACCACATTGGGGGACAGGAAGGATGATGGCAACCTCCCAATCTCTGTCCGCTTAGGACCTGAGAATTCAGACCTGCTCCTCAGTTCACCCTCAGAGAAAAGCTGTCAAATCCCTCCCATCTCCCTGGTCTCTGGCCGCATTCCATGCTCACCTGGCCTGTGAAATAACATTTCTATCTCTGGTTCTTGGTCTCCTTTGAAACCTCCAAACCCAGTAGTTTCTTGCCACATGCTCCCGTGCCGTTCCTCCCAGAGGAGGAAGGAGGGGGTCTCTCCAGATTTGGCATTTGTGGAGTCCCTGCTTGAAGAAGACTGTGGCTTGGATCATGGCTTAAGGTAACCCTGAGCTGAGGGTTCACCTTGACTCCTGCTCTGTCTCTATAGCTGGCTTACATGCTCCAATACCTGGCAGCTCTGCCACACTCAGACACCCCCAGACTTTCTGTGACCCCATGGGTCCTGAGACCACACTGTCCCTGCAAGAGCTCCACCCCTGATTAGCCTCTGCAGTGATGTCCTCAGTGAAGCAGTCTTCTATAGGTTCTGATTTTGTGCTCCCCTGCTCCACCACTTACAGGGAGGCACCCCTTCCCCATGGTCTATCTTCCCATAACTTCAGATTCACTTCTCTGCATGTCCTACCTTCCAGAAAGTGGTCGATTTTTCTGTTCCTAGATAGAATTTCTGCTCTTCCTCTCCTCTATCTTCTATTGAGTTTTTAGGTGTTTGGAATGATTTGATAACTACCTAGTTGAACTTCTGGGACCTAATTCTGTTTTAGTCTGCTATTCCTCCACCATTTTGCTTCCTGATATATCCATGTGTTTTTTTTTTTTCCAGGAATAACTTTTGAAAGAGATGAATTTAGTGTGATCATATGAGTGTAAAGTCCCTGTTTCTATATATCATCTGTTAATTTCTGGTCTATATTACACTTGAGGTCTTTCTTCTTTTATAAACTCCCCTTTAATATTTCTTGTAAGGATGACTTGGAGATCACATATTCTTTCAGTTTCTGCCAGTCCTGGAAGCTCTTTGTTTCTCTGTCTGTTCTGAATGGCAGCCTTGTTGGATAAAGTATTCTTGCCATGTGTTCTTATCATTTAGTACCCTGAATATGTCTTGCCAGCCCTTTCTGGCTTTCCAGGTCTCTGTGGTTAAATTTGATATTATTCAGCCCTCTATATAAGAAATCTTTCCCCTTAGATTTTCTCAGGATAGCTTCCTTGGCTTTAAGATTTGCAAGTTTCGGGGCACCTGGGTGGTTCAGTGGGTTAAAGCCTCTGCCTTCGGCTCAGGTCATGATCCCAGGGTCCTGGGATCGAGCCCCACATCGGGCTCTCTGCTCTCCAGGGAATCTGCTTCCTCCTCTCTCTCTGCCTGCCTCTCTGCCTACTTGTGATCTGTCTGTCAAATAAATAAATAAAGTCTTAAAAAAAAAAAAAAGATTTGCAAGCTTCACCTAAGGGGTGTTGATCTATTTTTGATTTTGGGAGGGGTCCTCTATGCCTCTTGGACACAGATGCTTGCTTCCTTTCCCAGATTAGGGAAGTTCTCAGCTAGGATTTGTCAAATTTACCTTCTAGTCCTCTCTCTCTCTCTCCAGTCCCTTAGGAATCCCAACAATTCTGACAATGAAATTTTTCATGCTGTCTCTGATCTCTCTATTTTCAAGGGCTATTAGCTGCTTATCCCTATCTTCCTCAGCTTCCTTCCTTTCTATCAGCTTATTCTCTAGATTAATGATCACTCTTCTATTTCATTTTCCTGGCTGTTAGAACATCCAGTTTAGATTGCATCTCATTCATAGCATTTTTAAGTTCAGCCTGATTAGGTCTTATTTATGCCCTTAGAGATTCTATATTGTCACTTTTTTTTCAAGCCTAGGTATTGACTTCATAATTGTTACCATAAAGTCCATTTCTGACATCTTGCTTATATCCATATCCATTAGGTCTTTGGCAGAGGACATTGTCTCTGTTATTTTTTTTTTTTAATTCTTTGTTGGAAGTTCCACCTCCTAGTCATTCTCTCAAGGGATAGTTGAGCAAATGAACAGAGTCCAAAATATTAACCAAATCCCAAGCAAAATTTACCTTAGAAAAAACCCAAAGTGATTGAAAGTTACCACAGATATGCAACCAAAACCAAGGTGATCCAAAAGAATAAAAAAGAAATAAAAAGGGGAGAAGTGCTGGGAGAGATATTATAATCTCTCATTGTGGACAAAGCCGGGTGATTTCCTTGATCAAATGATCTTTGTTCTGTGTGTTAGAAGACGCTATAACCCACCCATGTTGATACAAAAGTTGGGTATTCATCTTTTCTGATGGAGGCGTAATACTCCATTGTGTTTATGAACTATATCTTCTTTATCCATTCATCTGTTCAAGAACATCTTGGCTCTTTCCATAGTTTGACAATTGTCGCCATTACGTCTATTAACATTGGGGTATATATGGACCTTCTTTTCACTGCATCTGTATTTTGGGGGTAAATACCCAGTAGTGGATGGGACTGGAGGAGATTATGCTGAGTGAAATAAGTCAAACAGAGAAAGCCAATTACCATATGGTCTCACTTACTTGTGGAGCATAAGGAATAACATGGAGAACATTAGGAGAAGGAAAGGAAAGGTGAATTGGGGAAAATCAGAAGGGGAGAGGATGCATGAGAGACTGTGAAGTTTGAGAAACAGTGTTTTGGATGGGAGGGGGTGGGGGGTTAGGTGAGCCTGGATCTGAGTATTAAAGAGGGCATATATTGCATGGAGCACTGGGTGTGGTTCATAAACTGAATCTTGGAACACTGAGAAAATTTAAAAAAAAGAACAACAATGACAACAACAACAACAACAACAACAAAATACACTATATCCCAAAATTGCAAAGAATCAGAATATTTGTTTATTTATTTATTTATATCAAGATAAAACTGAATAGAGTGAAAAATGGCCTAGTATGAGGCATAAATCTACAAAACATATATATGAAAGAAATAAAAACTATGAAGTGAATTAAAAACAGTTTTCAAAATAAGAATTTAATTGAAATGGAACAGGGTAAAAAATAGAATAAGAAAAGAAACTAAAAAAGAAATGTTAAATTTTAGCTTGAAGTATAAGCAAGTTGTGAGGGAATACTTGAAGTATAAGCAAGTTGTGAGGGTATCACTATATTATTCCTCCTAGTGCTGGAGTTCTACAGTCCTGTGGGAAATAATCTTGTCATACCCCATGTTTTTCCAGTCTGTCTTCTGGGGGAGAGGCGTATTGGGCTTTTCAGGGATCTTTGCCTGGGTGTAATTGTCTCAGCCCTTGTCAGAGGGATGGGCTTAATGAGTTGGTTGGCTTTGTGGATTTTTTTCCCTAGTGTCTTTCTACTTCTCTTTAGTGGGTCAGAGTAAATATGGCTATGAAGTAATCTCTGGCCCAGAGCCACAATGTCTCAGCAACCCCCCCAAAACAAACAAACAAACAAACAAACAAAAAAACAGAAAACAAAAAACAATCCTCTAAGTGAAACCGTCTCTACCTCTGTGAATACCAAACTCCATAGACTCATGCATTTCATGCCTGCTGTGTTTCTACCAGGGGACTTATGGGAACCCATGAGTGTCTCTGCACTTTGTGGCTTTACAATTGCTAGTGACCATTTGCTTGCCCATGCACCCTCTTCCATAGCTCTCAGGTCACACTAGGTACTACCCTACTGTCCCTTCAGGAGTCACACCTCTCTGAGAGCTGTTGCCCAGTCATCGACATGGGCTCTTTGTGTGCCAAACTGTCAAATCCCACAACTCCCACCAGCTGCACTTCTCCTAAGGGAGTCATGGGGAACCATGAGTATCTCTGTGTTTTGTAACTCCTCAACTTCTAGAGGCCATTGGCTTGGGCATGTACCCTTTTCTGAAGCTCTCTGGTCATGCTGGGTGCTTCTGGATGACATGACCAGTGTCCTTTTGTCAGCCACGCCACCCTAAGAGCTGTCTCTGTCCTGGGCACAAGCAGTTCTATAACTTCTCTAGGATGTTAAATAGCCCACACCATCTAGTCCTTTTCAGGAGCATTGGGTAGAGTGTGGCGTTCCTACCAGCTTGGCTTATGGTTTATGGTGACTGGAGCTGAGAGTTCTTCTGGGCTCCCTGAGCATAACCAGTACACCCACTCCACTACTTGGGCACTCTATCAGTTTAGGCTCCCCCATTCTTTCCGAGTCTCCTGGAATCCTAGGACAAAAATGATCTACCTAGAATTCTGCCCTATCCCTCTCCTGTGCCCTTTTCGGAGAGGCATACTTTGCACTAGAGCAGATTTTCAAGGGTCCCAATTTTTTTGCTCTGGTGTTATATAACTTTCTGGTGGCTGACTTATGGGGGCTCACTTATGTGTGCATCTTCTGTTTTTTTCTCTGAAGATTCAAATTTCCACACCTCCTACCTTGCAAAAAGCAGTAATTTTTCTGTTTCTGGAGATCCAGATAAATCTTCCTACATCTCAGGTTGAATTCATGTTTGGTCAGAATGGTTTGATAGATACCCAGCTAATTTTGAGGAACCAGATGAAAAGAGTTCCACTACTTTGCTTCCATCTTTGCCCCCCATCCCCAAGTTGAGAGTGCCATTCTTAGTCAAGTTTGCCTTAGCTCCAGCGTGGTGGGTCCCTCTCCCAGAAACTCAGCACAGATTGCTGCCTACACCATGTCTCCTAACCAGTGAGTTCTGTATGGCTTCAGAAGTGGTGACCAGTATCATTTTACAAGCAGATCAAGGCACATCTACTTAAAAGTTGCCATTTTCAGGTCAGGGACCAAGTTCTTCCCAAGGAAGTCAAAGATACCCTTTACAGAAGATTATCCTGAGGATAGAACAGACAAAACAGAACACCCCTTGGCACACAGCCCACATGGAGACACTCCCTGAGGCTAGGGTCTCTTCTTCTTCATAAGATTATTACTTTTAGGGGCACCTGGGTGGCTCAGTTCGTTAAGCAGCTGCCTTTAGCTAAGGTCATGATTCCAGGGTCCTGGGATCGAGCCCCACATCGGGCTCCCTGCTTAGCAGAGAGCCTGCTTCTCTCTCTCCCTCTGCCTGCTGCTCTGCTTACTTGTGCTCTCTCTCTGTCAAATAAATAAATAAAATCTTAAAAAAAGATTATTACTTTTAGAAGTAGGAGACTTAAGCTTTTGTAACACAAAGAAGAAGGCAGAGATTTAGACAAAATGTGAAGATGGACAAGTTTATCCCAAATGAAAGAACAAGATAAAGCCACCACTGGAGATGTAAATGAAACAGATATGATTAAAATGCCTGATGGGAGAATTTAAACCAATGATCATAAGAATCCTAACTGGGCTTGAGAAAATAATAGAAGATATCAGTGAAACCATTATTGCAGAGACAAAAGAGATGAAAAAGTATCCATCAGCAATGTAGCGCCTGGGTGGCTCAGTGGGTTAAAGCCTCTGCCTTCAGCTCAGGTCATGATCCCAGGGTTCTGGGATCGAGCCTCGCATCAGGCTTTCTGCTCAGCGGGGAGTCTGCTTCCTCCTCTCTCTCTCTCTGCATGCCTCTCTGCCTACTTGTGATCTCTGTCTGTCAAATAAATAAAATCTTTAAAAAAAAGAATCATTCAGCAATAAATAATGCAATAAAAGATATTGGAAGCTGACTTGATACAATAGACAGCTGTCTGAATTAATCTGAAGAAAGAATTAGTGACCTAGAAGATAAAATAATGGATAACAATGAAGCTGAACAAGAGAATTATGGAACATGAGAATAGACATAAGGATATCATTGATGCCACTAAATTTAATAACATTCATATTATAGGAGTCTCAGGAGAAGAAGAGAGAGAAAAGGGGGCAGAACATTTATTTGATGAAAGAATAGCTAAAAACTTCCCTAATCTGGGGAAGGAAACAGACATCCATATACAGGAAGCACAGAGAACTAACTTCCATCAAAATTAAAAGCAGCAACAACAACAACAGTCCAACACCAAGACATATTATAGTTAAATTTGCAAAATATAGTCATAAAGAGAAAACCTTAAAAGCATCAAGACAAAAGAAGTGAATAAATTTTAAGGGAAAATTCATGAGGCTATCAGGAGATTTCCCAACAGAAATTTGGCAAGACACATGAGAGTGGGATGATGTATTAAAGGGCTGAATGGAAAAATTCTGCAACCAAGAATATTCTATCCGGCAAGGTTATGATTGAGAATAAGAGAGTTACAGAGTCTCCAAGAGAAACTACAACTACAGGAGTTTGTTTCCACTACACCAGCCTTGCAAGAAATATTAGAAGGGAGTCTTTGAGTACAAAGGAGAAACCAAAAGTGACAAAGACAAGAAAGATCTGAGAAAACTCCAGAAATAATGACATGACAATTAATAAAACGGCAACAAATTCATATCTATCAGTGATTACTCAGAATGTTAATGGACTAAATTATCCAATCAAAAGACATAGGATGTCAGAATGTATATAAAAACAAGACACATTTTTATGATGCCTACAAGAGACTCCTTTTAGATCTAAATATACCTGAAAATTCAAAGTGAAGAGATGGAGAAATATTTGTCATGACAACTGGTGTTAAAATAAAAGTTAAAGTAGCAATACTTATATTGGAAAACTAGACTTTCAAAAAAAGACTCTAAGAAGAGATAAATAAGGGTACTGCATAATCATAAAAGGGGCAATCCTACAAGATCTTGTTAGAAATATTTTTGTCCCCAGCATAGGAGCACCCCGATATATAAAACAATTTATAACAAACTTAAAGATACTACTTGATAATAACAAAATAATAGTAGAGGACTTTAATATCCCAATTACATCAGTGGACAGATCATCTAAAGAGAAAACCAACAAGGAAAGAATGGCCTTAAATAACATATTGGACCAGATGGACTTAATAGATACATTCAGAGCATTTCATCCTAAAACAGCAGAATACACATTCTTTTCAAGTGCACATTGAACATTAGCCACAATATATTCCATATTAAGTTACAAAAGTGGCCTCAACATATATAAAATATTGATATCTTACCATGTTACATTTCTGACTACATGCTATGAAACTAGAAGTCAACCCTAGAAAAAAAATTGGAAAACCCATATATGTGGAGGTCAAAGAACATACTACAGGAGCACCTGGGTGGCTTGGTTATTTTAGCATCTACATTCAGCTCCTTGTCCAGCTCCCTGCTTTGTGGGGAGCCTGTTTCTTTCTCTCCCTCTGCAGCTCCCTCTGATTGTGCTCACTCTCCCTCTCTGTCAAATAAATAAATAAAATCTTTAAAAATGCTTCTAAGACATGAGTGGGTTGCAAATGTGATTCCACATTCAGCGACTCAATCAATGTAAAACACCACATTAATAAAAAAAGGGGAAAAACACATATAATCCTCTCAACAGATGCAAAAGAAACATTTGACAAAGTACAACATCCATTCATTATATAAACTCTCTGCAGCAAAGGGATAGAGAGAACATACCTCAACATCATAAAGGCCATTTTTGGAAATTAAACAGCTAATACCAGCCTCAATGGTGAAATACAGACAGCTGCTCCTTTACAGTCAGGCAGAAGACAGGGCTATCCATTCTCATCACTGTTACTTAACATAATAGTAGAAGTCCTAACCTCAACAATCAGACCAAAAATAAATAAATAAATAAATACATACATACATACATAAATAATAAATAAATAAGAAAGGAAAGACATCTGAAATGGCAAAGAAGAAAAGAAATGTTCACAATTTGCAGACAATATGAAACTCTATATAGAAAGCCTGAAGGACCACCAAAAAACTGCTGGAACTGATAAACAAAATCATTAATGCTCCAGTATACAAAATCAACATACAAAAACATGTTGCATTTCTATATTACAAGAATGAGCCAACAGAAAAAGAAATCAAGTAAAAAATCACAATTAAAATTGCTCCCCAAACCATGATGCCTCAGTATGAACGTATCCAAAATGATAAAAGATTTATACTCTGAAAACTGTAAAACACAGATAAAAGAAATTGAAGATGACATAAAGAAATAGAAAAATGTTCCATGTCCATGGATTGTAGGAAAAAAAAATATTGTTAAAACAGTCTATTTTACCCACAGCAATCTACACACTTAATGTAATCCCTGCGAAAATGCCACCAATATTGTTCAGAAAACTAGAATAAACAATCTATTTTTTTTATGAAATCAGGAAAGACTAGACAAAGCAATCTTGAAAATAAAATGCAAACCTGGAGGCATCACAATTCCAGACTTCAAGTTATAATACAAAGCTGTTGTGATTAAGACAGTATAGTACTGGCACAAAAACAAACACATGGATCAGTGGAACAGAATGGAAAACCAGTAAATGAACCTTTAATCATATGGTCAACTAATAGTTGACAAAGCAAGAAAGAGTATCCAATGGGAAACAGTCACTTCAACTAGTCATATTGGGAAAACTGGAGAGTAACATGCAGAAGAATGAAACTGGGCCATTTTCATATACCATATACAGACAGAAAAAAAATTCAAAATGGTTGAAAGATGTAAATGTGAGATAGGAATCCATTATAATCCTAGAGAAGAACACAGGTAGTATTTCTTTGACATCAGCTGTAGCAACTTCTTACTAAATATGTCTCCTGAGATAAGAGAAACAAAAGCAAAAATGAACTCTTGGAACTTAATCAAAATAAATGGTTGTGCACAGCAAAGGAAACAATCAACAAAGCTAAAAGGCAGTCTATGGAATGGGAGAAGATATTTGTAAATGCCAACTATGATAAATGATTAGTATCCAAAATATGTAAACAACTTATAAAACTCAACACCCTAAACACAAATAATCCAGTTAAAAAATGAACAAAATACATGAATAGACATTTTTTCCAAAGAAGACATACAGATGAACAATAGGCAAACAAAAAAATGCTCAACACCCCCATCATCAAGGAAGTACAAATCAAAACTGCAATGAGATGTCACCTCACACCAGTCAAAATGTCAAGAATTAACAACACAGGAAACAGCAGGTGTTCATGAGGATGTGGAGAAAGGAGAATAATCTTTCACTCTTTCTGGGAATGCAGACTGGTGAAGCCACTCTGGAAAACAGTATGGAGGTTTCTCAAAAATTTAAAATAAAACTACCCTGCCACCCAGCATTCATTCTTCCAGGTATTTTCCCAAAGAACACACACACAAAAATAATATTTCAAAGGGATATTTGCACCTTGATGTTTATAAAAACATTATCAACAACAGCCAAATTATGGAAGGAACCCAAATATCCATTGACTGGTAAATGGATTAGGAAGAAGTGGTTGTTTATCTATCTATCTATCTATCTACCTATCATCTGTCTATCATATATATATATATATATATATATATATATATATATATATATACACACACACATATATATATAATCTATCATTGTATCTATCTACCTATCATCTATCTATAGTGGAATATTACTCAGCTATAAAAAGAATGAAACCTTTCCATTTGCAACAACATGGATAGAGCTAGAAGATATTATGGTAAGTGAAATAAATCTGTTGGAGACTCTCAAATACCATATGATTTAAGAAACGGAAGAAATGAACAAAGGGGAAAAAAGATATGCATACCTAGAACAATCACTTAACTATACAGAACAAACTGATGATTGTCAGAGAAGAAGTGGGTGGATGGATCAAGTGCTTAAATAGGGGATGGGGATTAAGGAATGAACTACTTGTGATGAACACTGGGTGTTGTATGGAAGTGTTTAACCAAAATATTGTATTCCTGAAACTAACATTACAATGCATGTTAACTAAGTGGAGATTTAAGTAAAAACTTGAAAAAGAAAGAATGAAATTGGACCCTGTCGGACAACACTTACAAAAGTTAACACAAAATGGATCACAAACTGAAACATAAGACTTGAAACAGGGGCGCCTGGGTGGCTCAGTGGGTTAAAGCCTCTGCCTTCGGCTCAGGTCATGATCCCAGGGTCCTGGGATCGAGCCCCACATCGGGCTCTCTGCTCAGCAGGGAGCCTGCTTCCTCCTCTCTCTCTGCCTGCCTCTCTGCCTACTTGTGATCTCTCTGTCAAATAAATAAATAAAATCTTAAAAAAAAAAATAAAAGACTTGAAACAGTAAAATTACTAGAAGAAACATGGGGGGAAAATCTTAATAGTAGTCTTTGCAAAGATTTTTTGGATATTATGCTAAAAACACAAGCAACAAAACCAAAAATTTACAAATGGGAGTACATCAACCTGAAAAGCTTTTTCAATAGTAAATGAAAGAATCGATGAAATGAAAAGGCAGTTTATGAAGTGGGAGAAAGTATTTGCAAACCACATACTAGATAAGGTTTTAATATCTAAAAATATGTAAGAGAATCCTATAAAATAGTAGCAAATTTTTTAAAAAAAGGAATTAAAAATTGGCAAAGGACATGAAAAGACATTCTTCTAAGGAAGAATAAATGATATAAATGATCAAGTATACAAAAAGGTGCTGAGTATCACCAATCATGGAAATGAAAATCAAACTGTAATGATATATCACATGATACACATTATTTGTCTATTATCAAAATGAAAAGTGAAGACAAGTGTTGGTGCAGGTGTAGAGAGAAGACCCTTGTGCATTATTGGAAGGTATGTAAATGACAACAGCCATTATGGTAAACATTAAAAAGATTTCTCAAAAATTAAAAATAGGTACACCTGGGTGGCTCAGTGGGTTATGCCTCTGCCTTTGGCTCAGGTCATGATCT
>NC_137892.1:11760888-11957156 GCF_963455335.1 Martes martes | reverse complement strand
ACTGAGCATTATGCCACAGGGTTTCTTCCATGCTTTTCTAAATCAAGATTTTCTTCTTTTCATGGCTGAGGAATATTTCATATATGACTGTATAATATTTTATATATATATATTTTTTATATTTGTTGCGTGTACATAAAGTGAATATTTTGAAGAAAGTTTAATATTGCACATTTCAACTCCTTTCCTGAAAGCTGCCTACATAGAGAAAAATGCTTTTTCTCTTCCACTATACTGGCTACATGCTTCTCAGCGAAGTTTTATTCCTCAACTTGTTTGTTTACAATTCTTTCAAATTCCAGTTTTCAAATTCACTTAGTTGGATTGAGAATAATAATGTTTTGCTGCTTCTCAATGCTTCCTGTTTTTTTTTCTTGATCACTCTTTTACTATCCATGCATATGAATAACAGATTCAATGAAGTATACCTTCTTGCAAGACGTTCTCTGGACTTTTTTAATAAGGCTGAACATATTTTCAACTATATACCTTCCCTTGGAAAAGTAATGGACTGAGAAACAAACATGATTTTTCTGGCACCATCTTAGAGGTTTTTGCATGAAATCTATTAACCTGTAGTGATCAGTAACAAGTAGTCCTGGATTCATTCCTTGCACCTCACACCTTTCTCATGAGCTGTTCCAAAATCCTACTGGCCCTCTATAATTAGAGAAATGCCAGACAGTGTCCAGTGCACTTTGATGTTCTCTTTGAAGGCATGCAGATACATTTTCATGTTTTTTTCTAATTTCTTTTCAGTATTCCAGAATTCATTGTTTATGCATCACACCAAGTGCTCCATGCAATACATGCCTTTCATAACACTCACCACAAGTCTCACCCAACCTCCCACCCTACTCACTCCAAAACCATCAGTTTGTTTCTCAGAGTCCATGGTCTTTCATGGTTCATCTCCCCTTCCAATTTCCCCCAACTCCATTCTCCTCTCAATCTCCCCATGTCCTCTGTGTTATTCCTTATGCTCCACAAATAAGCAAAACCATATGATAATTGACTCTCTCTGCTTGACTTATTTCACTCAGCATAATCTCTTCCAGTCCCACTCCATGTTGATACAAATTTGGGTATTAATCCTTTCTGATGGATACATAATACTCCATAGTACATATGGACCACATCTTCCTCATCCATTCGTCCATTGAAGAACATATTGGTTCTTTCCATAGTTTGGCGACTGTAGCCACTGCTGCTATGAACATTGGGGTACAGATGACCCTTCTTTTCACTCCAGTCTGTCTTGGGGTAAATATCCAGTAGTGCAATTGCAGGATCATTGGGTAACTCTATTTTTAATTTCTTAAGGAATAATCACACTGTTCTCCAAATTGGCTGCACCAACTTAGCATTCCCACCAACAAAGGACGAGGTTCCCCTCTCTCCACATCCTCTCCAACACACGTTGTTTACTGTCTCGTTAATTTGGCCATTCTAACTGGTGTAGGGTTGCATTTTAATGTGGTTTTTATTTGAATCTCCCTGATGGCTAGTGATGATGAGCATTTTTTCATGTGCTGATAGACATTTGTATGTCTTCATTGGAGAAGTGTCTGTTCATGTCTTCTGCCCATTTTTTTGACGATAATCAATTTTGTGTGTGTTGAGTTTGAAGAGTTCTTTATAGATCCTGGATATGAGCCCTTTATCTGTATTGTCATTTGTGAATATCTTCTCCAATTCCGTGGGTTGCCTCTTTGTTTTCTTGACTGTTTGTTTTGCTGTGCAGAAGCTTTTGAACTTGATAAGGTCTCAAAAATTCATTTTAGTATTGTTTCCTTTGCCTATGGAGACATATCTTGAAAGAAGTTGCTGTGGCCAATGTCGAAGAGGTTATTGCCTATGTTTTCCTTTAGGATTCTGATGGATTTCTGCCTCCCATTGAGGTCTTTTGTCCATTTTGAGTTTGTCTTTGTATATGGTGTAAGAGAAGGTCGAGTTTCATTCTTCTACACATAGCTGTCCAATTTCCCAGCACCATTTATTGAAGAGACTGTCTTTTTTTCCCTGTATATTTTTTCCTGCTTTGTCAAAGATTATTTGACCATAGGGTTGAGGGTCCATATCTGGGCTCTCTATTCTGTTGCGCTGGTCTAAGTGTCTGTTTTTATGTCAGTACCATGCCATCTTGGTGACCACAACTTTGTAGTAAAGCTTGAAATCAGGCAACGTGATGCTGCCAGTTTTGTTTTTCTTTTTCAACATTTCCTTAGCAATTTGGGGTCTATTCTGATTACATAAAAATTTAGGGATTGTTTGCTCCAGCTCTTTGAAAAATGTTGGTGGAATTTTGATCGGAATGGCATTGAAAGTATAGATTGCTCTAGGCAGTATAGGCATTTTAACAATGTTTATTCTACTGATCCATGAGCATGGACTGGTCTTCCATCGTTTTGTGTCTTCTTCAATTTCTTTCATGAGTGTTCTGTACTTCCTCGAATACAGATCCTTTACCTCTTTGGTTAGGTTTATTCCCAGGTATCTTATGGTTCTAGGTGCTATAGTAAATGGAATCCATTCTCCATTCAAAATGGATGGAGAGATAAAGAGCTTCCAAGACTAGCAAGGGTTAAAAGATTACACTGGAAGAAACATTAAGGGGGGTTCTATAAAAGAGGAAAAAACCCTAGAATATCACCGAACAGAAATTTATGGAGACAATCTATAGTAATAAAGACTTCATAGGTAACATGATGTCAATAAAAACGTATCTCAATAATCATTCGTTACATGAATGGCCTAATTGCATCCATAAAATGGCACGGGGTTGCAGATTGGAGTAAACAAAAGGACCCATCCATATGTTGTCTACAAGAGATGCATTTTGAACCTAAGGTTACATCCATACTGAATGTGAAGGGATGGAGAAGCATCTTTCATGATAACAGGCCTCAAAAGAAGGCTGGAGTAGCAATTCTCTTATCAGATAAATTAGCTTTTAACTAACTGTAGTCAGAGATACAGAAGGACATTATATCATTCTTAAAGAGTCTATCCACCAAGAAGTTCTAACAATTGTAAATGTTTATGTCCCCAATATGGGAATAGCCAACT
Organism: Martes martes; assembly: GCF_963455335.1. Lineage (NCBI taxonomy): Eukaryota > Metazoa > Chordata > Mammalia > Carnivora > Mustelidae > Martes > Martes martes. The sequence goes on along the minus strand of NC_137892.1, from coordinate 11,954,087 downwards.
GCATAAGACAACTGTTAATCAAGATAAAGAGTCATATTGATATGAATACGTTAATAGTAGGGAATCTTAACACACCACTCTCAGTAATAGACAGATCATCAAAGCAGAAAATCAATAAAGAAACAAGAGCATTGAATGACACATTGGACCAGATGGACCTCATAGATAAATGCAGAACATTCCATCCTGAAACAAAAGAATTCTCATTCTTCTTGAGTGTACATGGAACTTTCTCCAGTATATACCACATACTGGGTCACAAATCACGGCTTGACCAATACCAGGAGATTGAGATTTTTCCCTGCATATTCTCAGATCACAATGATTTGAAACTAGAGCTCAACCACAAGAAAATCTTTGGAAGGAATTCAAGTACCTGGAAGCTGAAAACTACATTTGCATGTTTTAAATTGTATAATTTAAATATTGAAACCATATGCACTTTTGACGGTGTCAGAAAATATAGATATAGTAAGCTTTTCTTATTAGATATATAATACTTATGTTTTCTATGAATTTAGAAAATTTGGATTTTTTTGGAAATATCTTTTAAAAGTATATACCTTCACATAGTAATACCCAGAAATCTCACTTTTCCAAATACATTAAGAATTAAATGTACAGGGGCACCTGGTGGCTCTTCCTTCAGCTCAGGGCATGATCCCGGGGTCATGGGATCGAGCCTCGCATTGGTCACTCTACTCAGCAGGGAACCTGATCCCCCCCAACCCTCTTTGCCTGCCTCTCTGCCTACTTGTGATCTATGTCTGTCAAATAAATAAATTAAATCTTTAAAAAATTGCATGTGCAATGAAATATTACTCAGCCATCAAAAAGGATGAGTACCCACCTTTTGCATTGACTTGCAAGGAACCGGAGGGGATTATGCTAAGTGAAATAAGTGAAAGAAAGACAGTCAATTATCATGTGGTTTCACTTACTTGTGGAACATTAGCAACAGCATGGAGGACATTAGGAGAATACAAAATTGGAGGGAGAGAAATCAGAGTGGGAGATGACCCATGAGAGTCTATAGACTTTGTGAAACAAATGGAGAGTTTTAGGAGGGAGGGAGGTGTTGAGATGGGTGAGCCTGGTGATGGGTATGAAGGAGGGCACAGATTGCATGGAGCACTGGGTATTATATGCAAATAATGAATCATGGAACACTACATCAAAAACGAATAATGTACTGTATAGCAACTATCAGAATACAATAAAAAAAGCTAAAAGAATTAAATGTATTATAAAATAGACTTTGTGTGTATTATAATTGAAGGTTTGTTTATAATAGTAAAACCCTGGAACACAGTAAATTTCATCAGTAGGACAATTGATACCTTAAAAAAAGCACAAAAAAAATCCAAACATAAACTGATCCCAGAGTTAAATGAAAAATGTAAAATGATGCTGTAAATGGTTTGATTAAAAAATCTTAAAAACAGAATATTAAGCCTAATAGCAAATTATGTACAAAATCCTAGGGGATGAATTGTGTTTCTCCAAAACCTTTATGTTGAAGTTTTACACCAAGTGCTGCTATATTTGGATATAGAATTTTTATGGTAATAATTAAAATTAAATGAGGTCTCACAGGTAACACCGTTATCTGATAGGATTAGGATTATTATGAAAAGACCCAGGAATGGTCTCCCTCCCTCTCTCTCTTTCCGTCTCTCTCTCTTTCTCTTTGTCTCTGTCTCTGTCTCTATCTGCCATACAAGGACCCAGTGAGAAGGCAGGGAACTTTAAGCCAAGATAAGGGCTTTTACCAGAACCTGTCATTTCTGCACCCTGGCCTTAGACTTCCAGGCTTTGGAACTGTAAGAAAATAAATTCTGTTGCTTAATCTACTCAGTCAATAGCATTTTGTTATGGAAATCTAAGCTGGATAAGACACACAACTTGTATATGCACAAACACATTTTTATGGAGAAAATATTTTAGTAAAAAATAAATAAAATAAAGGTATAAACTAGAAAATTCAAATAAATGTCTTTGGGAACAAAGAAATATACATATAACTTTGAAGCAATTATTTTCTTAAAAGTTGACTGGTGAGGGGCGCCTGGGTGGCTCAGTTGGTTGAGAGTGTATTCAGTTCAGGTCATGATCCTGGAGTCCATGGATCAAGCTCCATATCATGTTCCTCCCTGCCTGGCAGAGAGTCTGTTTCTCCCTCTCTCCCTGCTCCTTCTCTAACTCTCTCCCTCTCAAATAAATAAAAATATATGTTTTTTATAAAAGATAACTGGTGAGCATATGTGCTCTTTTACACTTCACTTTCTATATATTATAGACATAATAAATTTTATGAAAGAAATTCAAATTCAGAAATGAAAAATCATTATAAGTCTTTCAGTTTTTACATAGGTATAAATTATGAGTATCATAAAGTAGTTCAAAATCATGCAATTCATCAAAGATTTCTGATACGGGGCACCTGGGTGGCTCAGTGGGTTGAAACTTCTGCCTTCAGCTCAGCTCATGATCCCAGGGTCCTGGAATCAAGCCCCACATCAGGCTCTCTGCTCAACAGGGAGCCTGCTTCCCCCACCCCCCGCCTGCCTTTCTGCCTACTTGTGATCTCTGTCTGTCAAATAAATAAAGAAAGATCTTTTAAAAAATCCGACATAGATTTGGTCTCTATTATTCTAACCACAAGCAAAACAAAATATGGAAAAATGAAATATTTAGATACTAAAGTATTCATATCAATTAACTATCTAAATATTTGAAGAGCTATATCTGTGTTCGGTCAACAGCTAATATCATGAACACAGTTTCTCTAATGCTTTCTCTCTCTCTCACTCTCTTTTATATTATGTTATGTTAGTCACCATAGAATACATTAGTTTTTGATGTAGTGTTCTATGATTGATTGTCTGCATGTAATACCCAGTGCTCTTTGCAATCCGTGCCCTCAGTACCCATCACTGGGATAAACCCATCCCTCCACCCCTTTCCCTCTAAAACCCTCAGGTTGTTTCCCAGAGTCAATAGTCTCTTATGGTTTATCTCCCCCTCAAGACACACCCCCAAAGGCAAGGGAAACAAAAGTGAAAATGAACTTTTGAGACTTCAACAAGATAAAAAGCTTTCGTACAGCAAAGGAAACAGTCAATAAAACAAAGAGGCAACCCATGGAATGGGAGAAGATATTTGCAAATAACAGTACAGCTAAAGGGCTAATATCCAAGATCTTTAAAGAACTTCTCTAACTCAACAGCCAAAACACCAAATAATCAAGTCAAAAAATGGACAGAAGACATGAACAAACACTTCTCCAGAGAAGACATACTAATGTTATCTCTCTTATTGGTACACTCTATTCTCATATAAATGCTTTCAGAGCAATTGCTTCTGTGACCCAAACCTCTAGAAGTCAATAAAATTTAATTTATCTATTTTATAAAGGAAATACAGTTATTTTCAGTTCATACAATAGTTCCGTATTTCATTTTTGAGAAATTCCATACAATTTTTATTGTAGCAGTACTAGTTACTATCCCAACAGTGTACAAAAGATCTTTTTTCCACATCTGCATCAACACTTTCTAACTCTTTTGATCTAATGCACAGAATTTTGAGTATAGTTAACAGCACTGTTTTCAACTTGAAAATTAAGTAAGTAGTTCTTTTATTCCTACCATGCAAAAAAATAGTAATTAAATTATGAGATGAAGGTACTAGCTAAGTCTATGTTAGTAATCATATCACAGTATATAAGTACTAAGTCTGCATGTTGTAGACCTTAAACATGTACAATGCTATTTGTAATTATGTCTCAAACATTGGAAAAAAAGCAAACATAGTTACATTTCAGCAGAGGATGAGGAAATCCTGTGTGTGGGTTTGTATATTGTAAACAAATTAGTATATGGATGTTCATACCAAAAAATAACTAAACAGCACACTACTTTGACAAAGTAAATAATAATACTAAGTTGTGTGTACCCATACTGTAAGATGTTTTCACAATAGAAAAAGGAAATAATAAAACTTTCCATTTAAAATAATATTTTCAGGGGTGCCTGGGTGGCTCAGTGGGTTAAGCCGCTGCCTTCGGCTCAGGTCATGATCTCAGGGTCCTGGGATCGAGTCCCGCATCGGGCTCTCTGCTCGGCGGGGAGCCTGCTTCCCTCTCTCTCTCTCTCTGTCTGCCTCTCTGCCTACTTGTGATCTCTTTCAAATAAATAAAATCTTAAAAAAATAATATTTTCAAACAAAATTTGTCAACCTTATAATTAGAAACACAGTGTACAATAAAAATCAATATTCTTGTGAGAGAGAAAAGAAAGAACTACTAGCACAGTAAGTCAAAAGTTATTCTGTCTTAAAAAAAATAGAACAAATATAACACAGAGAAAACATTTAAAGGAATTCTGTGTAATTGTATTCAGTCTGAAATTTAAGCCAAGTGATCTTGTATATTTTAAATACCTAATGAGATTGATTTTTTTCATAATGACTCAAGCTTTCTTTGCTATTCTTCCTATATTTATGTCTTCTCTTTTCCATTAATGATATAAATTCAGTATGCAAGTGTATTTACTTCACTTAATGCTTGCTATTTTATTTTAGGATGTGGTTTTCCTTAACTTTTATAAAATCATTTTATACATAAGCTTAAATTTATTTTATAAATAACATGATCATGCATATATTACATTTTTAGAATTAGATTATTTCTTGCCCAACATTATCATTTAATATTTAGAATTTTACCCAAATCACCATCTGTTCCTATTATAACTGACTCATTTAGTTCCTAATTTGGAGCAATGGCATTCGAATTGGTTTGATTAATTTCATATACATCTCTCTTAATTTTTGCCTAGATTGTCCTCAGATTTATTTCATATGATTCCTTTAAAAAAATTGTCACAGCTTCTTATTTACATATACTATGGCTTTCCTTCTAGACTAACTGACATTCATATCCTTGTATACATAGGACTCTTAGTGATACCCTGGAAGTGTATATTCTCTATTATCTCACTTATTAAAAACCTAGAGTCTTTATGTCCATAATTTTGAATACATTTAATTTTTATATAAAGAGGGAAATTATTTTATAAACAGTTTATCTGATTCTGATATATAATATACATTGATACCATTATAACCAAGTTATCTAATCAATTTCTTCTGTGGATAAACTTTATAAATGGTGTTTTTAACACTGCTCAATGTTGTATTAAAAAAATACACATCTCCAGTAGTATGTGACAAATATGAGGCTAGGAAAATTAAAATTGACTTTGAGCACACTGGCAATTCCTCAGAACATACAATGCCTAACCTTTACTGTTTTTTTAGGACATATACTTGTTTCTCAGCTCTTAAGCAAGTAAGGGGCTGGAATTACAAACCAGATTTGTTGTCAGATATACAGATAAAGTGAAAGCATTATAGATTTTCAAAGCTTTTTGTCTTAAATGGAACATGATAAAAAAAAATCAATAAAGATTTCGTTGATCCAGACCTGCTGGCCTTCTCTGTGGTAGTTAAGGTCTGCCATCAGGAAACCTATTTCCAAGATATCTTCATAGTCAGCCAGCACAGCACTTTATCAGGATGTGGGAGATCCCCCTCACAAGTATGTCTGCTACCTTGGAGAAGGGATTATCCCAGGGAGAGGATGTATGAGTGAATGGATAGCATTTTTGTATGCTAAGACACTCCACTGACATTCGAATCCAACTAGCCATATAAATATACATCCAATGGAGCAGCACCAATGATACAATGTGTATCTGTTAAATTTACAACAAGATGTATAAACCAAATAATTTAAAATTATGTGCATTTATATTTGAAAGTATTTTATTTGTGGTTATCAAATAAATTGTACAAAGCAAAGATTTGATAGACATTAGTAGATATCATATCATTGATATTATAAACATTTATATATTTGATGTCATTTTTCACTAAAAATATTTCCAAGGGCCACCTTCGTGACCCTGTTTCTCAGGCTGTAAATGACAGGATTCAGGCTGGGGGCTAACAGAGAATATAACACAGACATAAAGAGGTTCATTGATGTTGGGGATTTTGAGGTTGAACCTAACTATGCAATATATCCAGAAGAGAGGAACAAGGTTACCACAGTTAGATGGGGCATGCAGGTAGAGAAGGTTTTAAACCTGCCTTATGAAGATGGAATTATTAGGACAGTGGACACAATATAAACATAGGAAGCAACCATGAAAGTAAAACATACAAAAGCAAAACAACAACTAACAATAATAAACACATATTCCAGAGTTTGGTCTCCAGAACAAGCAAGTGTGATCAATGATGGAATGTCACAGAAAAATTGATGCACTATGTTTGGCCCACAGAAATGGACAGAAAATGTGCCTGGAACATGAATGGATCCATAGATACACCCACTGAACCAAGATGCTGTCACCATCTGCACACAGGCACCTCTACTCATGATGGCCTCATAGCACAGAGGACAGCAGATGGCAGCATAGCGGTCATAGGACATCACCAGAAGGAAGGCAAAGTCTGTGCCGGCAAAGACAAGAACAAGGCAAACTTGTGAGGCACATCCCACAAAGGAGATGGAATTGTTGTTGTTCAGAGTGTTCATAACAGATTTGGGGACAGTGACAGAGATGTAACAGATATCAATCAAAGACAAATTTTTCAGGAAGAAGTACATGGGTTTTTGTAGATGCTGGTCAATGGTGATGAGGGTGATAATGAGGAGGTTCCCCATCAGGGCCATCAGGTAAACCAGGGAGAAGAATGCAGCATAAAGTCTCTTTAGCACCTGATCATCCGGGAATCCCATGAGCAAGAATTTTGTTATTAGGGTCACATTCATTAATTTCTCAGACATGATGATTTCTTCTTTTTGAAACATAAGAACAATTTTCTTGAATCTTCTGGATATATCTCTTTTTGCTGGTTCTGTTATTCACCGATTGTGAATTTATTCCTGGGGTAAGGCATATCTTGCAAAATATTACTTCTTCAATACATGTAGAAAAAATATTTTAAGATACTCATTAAAATAGATTAGAATGTTTTTTCATGTGATAACCTAAAATTTATATTAAAATAGAGAGATATTACCTCACATATCCATAAATGAGGGATTTTTTTTTTTACTTTGTGGTAATAGATTGAAAAGTAGCAAAGGAATATGGAATAAACTGAAGTAATTTGTTTACTTGTCTTTAGAAAATTACTTTAGTTCAATGTGAACTGTAATCTTCATGTATTTCAAGACTCAGTATGGATAACTAAGAAATTATTTCTCCCTTTAATTATCTCTAACCTTTTATAGCAGAGGTAAGTGGACAGGGGAAAGATGGGTGGAACTAAAATTTATCTTTGTATTTTCTTTCTGTGACAATAATAAAGACTAAGATAATAATTTGCATCTTCAATGTAATCAAGGTTAAATAAAGTCACTAATGTTTATACGAAGGCTTTAAGAAGATCCTATGTGAGCTTTATTTTAAAAGTCAATAAAAAATCCTAGAAATACCTACATATTATTATGATTTATATATTTTGTTTCAATAAGAGCACATGCCTCCTATGTAACTAATAAACAAAATTAAAATACAATGCTGCCTTATTTTCCTGAAGGAAAATGTCAGGCAAAATTGTGAAATAACTTTACCTAGTTAGACATAGCAAGGGAAAGGGAATAACACTTGGAAGTTTATAGTAGATGCATAGGGTTTTGGAAGAAATTCACTTACCTAATAAGAATCAAGTTTCCCTGATTATATAAGTCAATTATTTAAACATCATGGACCTTTAAGATAAAAATGAGCTCAATAAAGGACACTTTCTCACATAGGAAGAAAAGTTGAAAAACTGGATCTATTGCCCAGAAGGATGAAAATTCCTGTTTATTCATTGTTGTTGCTCTGGTTTCCAGTGTTTTGCTGAATGGTAGTCTTTTCTCCAACTGGCAAGTACAGGTTGAAAGGGCATTTATATGGGTCTTGCATTTTTGTGCATGTTTAAAATTGACTAATTAGAATGAGAGCTAATTAACTGCATTAACCATGAGTTCTGATGCTATCTTATGTCATCATAGATGTCATAAAGTCAGAAGTGCAAATAACTAAATCCACTTTGAGATTTTTTTTTTCTTTTTTACCCAGTAGGGCTAACTGCCATGAGACCTTCCAATTAATAAGAATACTGCTAATAGATTTTCTGATACTTAACCTTGTTATGTGATGTGGAAACTTTAGTTTCCTTTTCCATTGCCACTCTTCTTTACTTTCCCTAGGTGGAAAAGTGATTATTTTTTTAAATTTTTGCATTTTGCCATGCATTTATTTTTTTTGTATTTTCCTGTGTATACAAGTGTAAAAAGAATATGCATCAACATAAATGAGCTCTATATTTTTCTACCTACTTATTTTTTATATTTTCCAAAAGCACATACAATACTGTTACAATTTAAGAATGATTAATTGTGGGGGCACCTGGTGGCTCAGTGGGTTAAAGCCTCTGCCTTCGGCTCAGGTCATGATCTCAGTGTCATGGGATCAAGCCCCACATCAGGCTCTCTGCTCAGCGGAGAGCCTTCTTCCTCCTCTCTCTCTCTCTGCCTGCCTCTCTGCCTACATGTGATCTCTGTCTGTCAAATAAATAAATAAAATCTTTAAAAAATAATGATTAATTGTGTAACTAAACTTATTATTCTCCATAGAAATCAAAATGTTTCTCAAAATTAGCCCATATCTGTATAGTAGTAAATGAGTAAAGTGTCATTTTCCAACTTACCTCTTGGCCAGTATATGCAATTTATTTTTATTTATTTTTATTATTTTAATTTTTTTTTAATATTTTTCCAGTGTTCCAAGATTCATTGTTTAGTCATGACAGCCAATGCTCCATGCAATATGCACCTTTCTTAATACTTATCACCAGGCTCACCTAACCCACCACTCTTCTCCTCTCTAAAACCCTCAGTTTGTTTCTCAGAGTCCACAGTCTTTCAAGCATCCTCTCCCATTCCAACTTCCCCCCACTCACTTTTCCTTTACTTCTTCTGATGCCCTCCATGTTATTTCTTATGCTCTACAAATAAGTGAAATCATATGATAATTCACTTTCTCTTCTTGACTTATTTCACTCAGAATAATCTCCTTCAGTCCCATCCATGTTGATACAAAAGTTGGGTATTCATTCTTTCTGATGGAGGCTTAATATTCCATTGTATAAATGGGCCACATCTTCTTAATCCATTCGTCTGTTGAAGGGCAAATTGTCTCTTTCCACAGTTTGACTATTGTGGCCATTGCTGCTATGAACATTGGCATACATATGGCCCTTCTTTTCATTATATCTGTATCTTTGGGTAAATACCCAATAGTGAAATTGTCACATCATTGAGTAGTTTTATTTTTAATTTTTTGAGTAATCTCCACACTGTTTTCCAAATTTGCTGCACCAACTTGCATTCCCATCAACAGCGTAAGAGAGTTCCCCTTTCTCCACATCCTCTCCAACACTTGCTGTTTCTTGTCTTGTTAATTTTTGCCATTCTAACTGGTGTAAGGTGATATCTCAATGTGCTTTTGGTTTGAATCTCCCTGATGGTTAATGATGATGAACATAAGTTGCTTTCTTATACATTAACAATGAAAATATAGAAAGGGAAATTAGAGAATCAATTCCACTTACTATAGTACCAAGAACCATAACATACCTGGGAATAAACCTAACCAAAGAGGTAAAGGATCTGTACTCCAGGAACTACAAAACACTCATGAAAGAAATTGAAGAAGACACAAAAAGATGGAAAAACATTCCAACCTCATGGATCAGAACAATAAATATTGTTAAAATGTCTATACTGCCCAGAGCAATCTATACTTTAAACGTCCTCTCAATCAAAATTCCACCAGCATTCTTCAACATGCTGGGACAAACAATCCTAAAATTTGTATGGAACCAGAAGAGATGCAAATTGCTAAGGACATGTTGAAAAAGAAAAAACAAAACTGGGGGCATCACCTTGCCTGATTTCAAGCTTTACTACAAAGCTGTGATAACCAAGACAGCATGGTGTTGGCATAAAAACAGACACATAGAACAGTGGAACAGAGTAAAGAGCTCAGATATGGACCTTCAACTCTATGGTCAAATAATCTTCAACAAAGCAGAAAAATATATACAGTGGTGAAAAGACAGTCTCTTCAATAAATGGTGCTCTTCAATAAATCTCTTCAATAAATTGGACAGCTATGTCTTGAAGAATGAAACTTGACCATTCTCTTACACCATACACAAAGACAAACTCAAAATGGATAAAAGATTTCAAAATGAGGCAGGAATCCATCAGAATCCTAGAGGAGAACATAGGCAGTAACCTCTTTGACACTGGCCACAGCAACTTCTTTCAAGATATACCTCCAAAGGCAAAGGAAACAAAAGCAAAAATGAATTTTTGTGACTTCATCAAGATCAAAACCTTCTGCACAGCAAAGGAAACAGTCAACAAAACAAAGAGGCAACCCAAGGAATGGGAGAAGATATTCACAAATGACACTATGAAGGCCTGATATCCAAGATCTATAAAGAACTCCTCAAACTCAACACACACCAAACAGATAATCACGTCAAAAAATGGGCAGAAGACATGAACAGACACTCCAAAGAAGACATAGAAATGGCTGACAGAAACACAATTTATTTTTAAATCTTGTGTAATTTGAGTAATTTTAACAAATCAGGAGGTAGGGGTTTTATATAATTTTATCCCCAAAGAACACCAAATATTCCATATGTGTGTGTATATTCCGTGTGTGTGTGTGTGTGTGTATTTGGAATAATATCTCATGTGTGCATATACAATTGTATGTGTGTATGTAGGTATGTATGTATATATGTAACGATATCAAATTTTCTTCACCTGTTAACAGATAATTTTATTGTTTCATGTTTTGACTATTGTGAACAATGCTGTGACAACATGAGATTGAAGACATCTCTATGAAATAGAAATTATATTTCCTTTGGTTATATATCCAGAAGTGGCTTTGCAGAGGATATATACACACACACACACACACACACACACACATATATAACACACATGTATATATATATTATACATGTAATACATATATATGCATATACACACAATTTATATAAATGCATTATATATGTATTATGTATAATGCATATGTATGTGTGTGTGTGTATATATATATATATATATATATATATATATATATATCTTTTGAGGGACCTCCATATTGTTTTTCACAATAGGTCTACAAATTTACATTCCCAATTAGAGTGTACAGGTTTTCTCTCTTCACATACTCCTTGACACATATCTCTTTAATATTTAATAACAGCCATTATAAGTGTGATGTGGTATCTTGCTCCCGAATTTCCTCACATTTCCATCATGGTTATGATGATGAATACATTTTCATATGCCTGTTGACAATTTTCAAATAGTGGTAAATATTTTATCTCATTCCATATGTTGCATTTTTATTTTGTTGAATTTTTTTGCTATGCAGAAATTTGTTAACTTGTCATAGATTCACTTTTTTCTTCTTCTCTTGTCTCTGCTGTTAGTGTAGATTAAAAATAAATAAATAATTTACAAGACCAATATCAAGGGTGTTTTCTCATGTATTTTCTTCCAGTGGGTTTCTGGTTTCAAGTCTTATGTGTAAGTCTTTAATCCACATTGAATAATTTTAATGTATGGTGTAAGTTGTACAGTTTTATGATTTTTCATGTGGATAGCACCATTAATGGAAGACACTATTCTCCATTGTGGATTCTTGTGTTTTGTTTTGTTTTGTTTTGTTTTTAGTTATTGACCATATATGAGTGGGTTTATTTCTGAGTTTACTATACTATTACATTGGTCTATATGTCTCTTTTTCATGCCAGTAACATACTGTTTCATTTACTATAGCTTTGTAATGCAGTGTGAAATTAGAAACTGATTTCTTCATCTTTGTTCTTCTTACTCAAAATTTTCATAGCTATATGGGGTCTTGTGGGTTTCCAAATAAACTCTAGGATTGTTTCTAAGTTCGTGAAAATTGTCATTGGGGTTTTTCATTTTTTAATTTAAATTCAATTCATTGGGGAACAAATGGAATACATGGAGGACATTAGGAGAAGGAGGGGAAAATGAAGGGGATGGAATCAGAGGGAGAAATGAATCATGAGAGACTATGGACTCCAGGAAAGAAATTGAGGGTTTTAGAGGGGAGGGTGTGGGAAGATGTGTTAGCTCAGTGATGGGTATTAAGGAGGGCAATATTGCATGGGGCACCAGGTGTCATATGCAAACAATGAATCATGGATAGATTTTATATCAAAAACTAATGATGTACTGTATGGTGACTAACATAATAATAATAATAATAATGTCAATTAATACAGCTTCAATTCCAGAATTGTGATACCTCCAGTTTTGTTTTTCTTTTTCAAGATTACTTTGGCTATTCGGAACTTTTGTGTTTCCATATGAACTTTAGTATTCTTTATTCCAGTCCTGTGGAAAATGCTGATGGTATTTTGATAGGGATTGTATTGAAGATGTAAATTGCCTTATTTAATATGGAAATTATAACAGTATTTGTGCTGCTAATCCATGAGCATGGATTTTTTCCTTTCCATTTCTTTCTGTCCTCTTAATTTTCTTTCATTGGTGTTTTAGAGTTCTCAGAGTACAAGTCTTTTACTTCTTCAGTTAGGTTTATTCCTAGGTGTCATAGATTCTGGTGCAATTGTAAATGGGATCAATTCCTTGATTTATTATTATGCTGAATCATTATTGTTGTAGAGAAATGTAAGAGATTTCTATAAATTAATTTCTTTATCCTGCTACTTTACTAAATTCATTTTGCAGTTCTAGCAATTCTTTGGTGGAGCATTTTGGGTTTTCTACATAGAGCACCATGTCTTCTTTAAGGAGTCAAAGTCTGACTTTGTCCTAGCTGATGTGGATCACTTTGTCTTTTATTTTTCTTGTCTGATTGCTGAGCCTAGGATTTCCAGTATTATGCTAAATAACAGTGGTGAGAGTGAACATCCCCATCTTGTTCCTTACTATGAAGGAAAGGTCTCAGTTTATCCCCCACTGAGGATATTAGCTGTGGGACTTTTGCATATGGCCTTTATGATGTTATGTTCCTTCTATCCCTACTTTGTTGAGGTTTTTTTTTTTTCTTCAAAAATAGATGTTATATTCTGTCAAATACTTTTTCTACATCTTTCGAGAAGATCACATGGTTCTTTTCTTTTATTTTGTTAATGTTGTGTGTCACATTGATTAATTTGTGACTATTGTACCACCCTTCCAGCCCAAGAGTAAATCTCCCTTGATCATGGTGAATAATTCTCTTAATGTACTGTCGGATTCAATTTGCTAGTACTTTGCTGAGGATTTCTGCATCCTCTTAATCAGGGATATTGGCTTGTAATTCTCTTTTTCAGTGGAGTCCTTCTCTGGTTTTGGAATCAAGGTAGTATTGACCTCAGAATGATTTTGGAAATTTTTCTTAAATTCCACATATGATTGAAATTTCATGGTATTTGTCTTTCTCTGACTGACTTATTTTTCCTAACATAATATTTCTAACTCCATATACCTATATACCATATCTTTATCCATTCATTGATGGATGCACACTTGGGCTTTTTCTATAATTTCTCAATTGTAGATAATGCTGTTATAAACATCATGGTGTGTGTCTCTTTTAATTAATATTTTTGTATTCTTTGTGTAAATATCATGTAATGCAATTGCTGGATGATATGGTAGTTCTTTTTTTATTTTTTTGTTTGTTTTTTACTTTTTGGTGAACATTCATACTGTTTTACAGAATGGCAGCACCAATTTGTATTCCTGCCATAAGTGTAACAGGGTTCCCCTTTCTCCACATTCTTAACACCACCAGTTGTTTCTTGTGTTGTTGATTTTAGCCATTCTGACAAGAATGGGGTGATATTTCATTGTAGTTTTCAATATATTTGATGTTGACCATCTTTTCATATGGCTGTTGGTCTTCTGGATGTCTTCTTTGGAGAGTCTATGCATGCCTTCTGCCCATTCTTTGTTGGATTATTCATTTTTTGGGTGTTAAGTTTTATAAGTTCTTTATATATTTTGGATACTGACTCCTGAAATTTGCGAATATCTCCTTCCTCTCTGTGGGTTCTTTTTTAGTTTTGTTGATGGTTTCCTTTACTGTATGGTAGCTTTTTTATTTTGATGAGGTCTCAATTAATATCAACAAATTTGTGAATTTCCCAATTTTTCTCTTTATGTTTTATCCTGTAGATCTGAAGTTATTAAGATTATTCTCTTCCATATTTTTGCAACATTGTACTGAACATTATAGCTAATGAAATCAGGCAAGCAGAAACAAAAACGAAAACAAAAACAAGACACAGGAAATGAAAAAGTAAGGAGTTTTTCACAGAGAAAATATGTTCAGAAAAATCTTAAGGTCTTTACACAAAAAGCAACTAAAGCTTGTTGCATCAAAAATTATTCATAATAAAATTAGAATATTTTGTAGTAGTAAAAACCAAACAAACAACAACAAAAATGGAACTGGAAAGTTTTAAAAAAATGTTTCATTTATATTATATTATGCATTTATTTGTATCCTCAGGAATTTTGCAAGTTAACTACCAACTATCAGAACATAAGAAGGTGACTGTATTTGGAAGTAGGGCTTTTAAGGAAAAATTGCCTTAAAATGGGGGGACATGTGGGTGTCCTAATCTAATCTGACTACTGTTTTTTTAAGAGTTTATTTATTTGAGAGAAAGAGAGACCAGGCCAGGGGGGAAGAGCAAGGGGGGAGGGCAAAGTGAGAGGGAGATGCAGACACCCCATTGAGCAGGGACCCCCAACATATGACTTGATCCCAGGACCCTGAGATCATGACCTGAGCCAAAGACAGAGGCTTAACTCACTGAACCACCCAGGTGTCCCTGATTCCTGGCCTTAGAAGAAGAGAATAGGACATATAGAATGACATCGTGGGCACTGGTGCACATAGGAATGGTCATTTGAAGAGACAGCGAGAGGGCAGCCATAGGAAAACAAAGAATGGTAACTCTGAAGAAACAACCCTGCCCACACCTTAATTCTAAACTTTTCAACTCCAGAATGTGTGAAAATAATTTCTGTTGTTTAAATTATGCAATCTATGGCATTTCCATATGGCACCAGAGGCCGACTAATACAGATTTGGACCTGAAAATGGAGTATTTAGTGATGAATTTAACAAAACACGTAATCGACTTATGTCTTCAAAATGTAAAACTTGCTAATAGAATTTTTAAACTTTTTTTTTTAAGTGAAAAAATTATATGACCTCCGTTGCTCATTGTACTCAGTGTTGTTAGGATAAAAATATTCTCTACACTGAGCTAGATTAAATTTCAATCAAAAGTTTTCCAAGTGGTTTTGAAATTGCTCAAATGATTTAGAAATTAATATAGTGATGGTCTACGTGTGGGATTCCTTATGGTATTGTTAAATGTGCTGATGATATCAGAAAAATATGAGGATAAGGATAAAGATATAATCCAAACAAACCCATGATGAATGTTCTGGTGTTGATAAGAGATTCCTAGATAACAGAAACCAGATGTGGGAAACACGGAGATTGTGTCATCCAGGATATCGAGAGAGAAAATAATTTAGAGTGAACATTAAACAAATGAATAAATAATTATGCATTTTCTAGAAGATAAGGGGAATATTACTGGATTATATTTGTAAAATAGACTCCACTTTATCTCAACAATAAAGAAGATCCTGTTGATTTTCATTATGATGTTAGCCCTAGGAGGAGACGTGACCCTTACATGCTCATTAGAATGTCACTGACATTTGACAACTGCTAAAGATGTTAGGAAATACAAGTTTTGGGAGAGTTTCTATCCTGGTATCTCTATTCATTAGTTGGAATCTGAAGGAAAGTTATCTCACTGGAGTATGGCTTAAACCCAGGGAGAGAGTAAAGGAAAAATCAATAGGACATTTGGTGGCTCAAGGACTTAAACAAAAATCATATTACTAATGCCAAAGTCAAGATAGTATGTCTCTTAGTGATTCTCACTATTGAAACATAACTGAAATTATTAGACTCAATTTAAAAATTGGTGGATGCACATTTTTTCATGTGTCTGGTAGCCATTTGTATGTCTTCATTGGAGAAGTGTCTGTTCATATCTTCTGCCCATTTTTTGACGTGATTATCTGTTTGGTGCGTGTTGAGTTTGAGGCATTCTTTATAGATCCTGGATATCAACCTTTTGTCTGTACTGTCATTTGCAAATATCTTCTCCCATTCCGTGGGTTGCCTCTTCATTTTGTTGACTGTTTCCTTTGCTGTGCAGAAGCTTTTGATCTTGATGAAGTCCCAAAAGTTCATTTTTGCTTTTGTTTCCTTTGCCTTTGGAGACATACCTTGAAAGAAGTTGCTGTGGTTGATATCAAAGAGGTTACTGCCTATGTTCTCCTCTAGGATTCTGATGGATTCCTGTCTCATGTTGAGGTCTTTTATCCATTTCGAGTTAATCTTTGTGTATGGTGTAAAAGAGTGGTCGAGTTTCATTCTTCTACATATAGCTGTCCAGTTTATTTATTGAAGAGACTGTCTTTTTTCCACTGGATATTTTTTCCTGTTTTGTTGAAGATTATTTGACCGTACAGTTGAGGGTCTATATCTGAGCTCTCTACTCTGTTTCACTGGTCTATGTGACTGTTTTTATGCCAGTACCATGCTGTCTTGGTGATCACAGCTTTGTAGTAAAGCTTGAAATCAGGTAACGTGATGCCGCCAGTTTTATTTTTGTTTTTCAACATTTCCTTAGCAACTCGGGGTCTCTTCTGAGTCCATACAAATTTTAGGATTATTTGCTCCAGCTCTTTGAAAAATACCAGTGAAATTTTGATCGGAATGGCATTAAAAGTATAGATTACTCTAGGCTGTATAGACATTTCATCATCACTAGGCATCAGGGAAATTCAAATTAAAACCACATTGAGATACCACCTTACACCAGTTAGAATGGCCAAAATTAGCAAGACAGGAAACAACGTGTGTTGGAGAGGATGTGGAGAAAGGGAAACCCTCTTAAACTGTTGGTGGGAATGCAAGTTGGTGTAGCCACTTTGGAGAACAGTGTGGAGATTCCTCAAGAAATTAAAAATAGCGCTTCCCTATGACCCTGCAATTGTATTACTGGGTATTTACCCCAAAGATACAGATGGAGTGAAAAAAGGGCCATCTGTACCCCAATGTTCATAGCACCAATGGCCACGGTCACCAAACTGTGGAAAGAACCAAGATGCCCTTCAATAGACGAATGGATAAGGAAGATGTGGTCCATAGAGTCTATGGAGTATTATGCCTCCACTAGAAAGGATGAATACCCAACTTTTGTGTCAACATGGACGGGACTGGAAGAGATTATGCTGAGTGAAATAAGTCAAGCAGAGATTCTCAATTATCATATGGTTTCACTTATTTGTGGAGCATATCAAATAACATGGAGGACATGGTGAGATGGAGAGGAAAAGTGAGTTGAGGAAAATTGGAAGGGGACGTGAACCATGAGAGACTATGGACTCTGAAAAACAACCTGAGGGTTTTGAAGGGGCGGGGGGTGGGAGGTTGGGGGAACCAGGTAGTGGGTATTAGGGAGGGCATGTATTGCATGGAGCACTGGGTGTGGTGCAAAAACAATGAATACTGTTATGCTGAAAATTAAAAATAAAATGAAATAAAATAAATTAAAAAAATAAATAAATAATAAAAAATAAAAATTGGTGGATGCAGATTTAAATGTAAAATGTTACAGGTTTTAGAAGAAAATGAATGTATTAGACTTTGATAGCCAAACACATATAATGAAAAATTAAAGGGATGCTGGTAGGCTTATTCTAATGAGATCCAGTGAGATCTAATCTTTTATCTCAGTGGAAAAAGGACAGCAGTGTCAACTCTCAAATCAAATGGGATATGAGGGCAGAGTCTCAAATGCTTTAGAATTTGAGAAATGAAATTTAGGCACATCTGAAGGTTTTACCTCCTGGAGAATCCCATGTACTTTATAAGGTCCATTTGAACTTGTTTTAAGAACCTTGCACCTTGCTAGAGAAAGAGTTGCCAGAGGTATAGGATGTTAAGGACGCTTTTTCCTCAGAGAACTTGGAGACGGCACAAGGAAAACACATACTGGCGAGTGCATGTCAGAGAAGCTCAATCAAAATTATTGTGAGTTTGATGGGAAGGGGGACACATGAAACAAGAACATAGAGGCATATGGTAAAATTATTTGCAGTTTCCTGGCTCTTCTTATGACTTGAGAATATATTTTCATTTCTTTTTAAGATTTTATTTATTTATTTGACAGAAAAAGAGAGAGAGAGATCACAAGTAAGCAGAGCAGCAGATAGAGGGAGAGGGGGAAACAGACTTCCCGCTAAGCAGAGAGCCTGAAGTGGGACTCAATCCCAGGACCCTGAGATCATGACCTGAGCTGAAGGCAGAGGCTTTAACCCACTGAGCCACCCAGGTGCCCCTATAGTTTCATTTTTAACAGTGTAAAGAGAAACCCCGAATTATTTGTTTATTATTATATTTCATTTACATTTTATTTTATTTTTACTTATTTCTTTTAATTTTAGTAGAAAATTACTTTGAAACTCCTCTCATCAGTCTTTTCCTAAAAACACTATTCTTATTTTTTAAGTATTTATTCAAATTCCACTTAGTTAACATACAGTGCAATATATATAATTATGTATATATACAATGTGCAGTATGTATTTATACATATGTATGTATTATACATATACAGTGTATAATATATATATTACATATGTATGTATTGTACACATAGAGTGTATATATATCACAGTGTAATATTAGTTGTACAACATAGTAATTTACACTTGAATAAAATACCTGGTGCTCATCATAAGTGCTTTCCTTAATCCCCATCACCTATTTCATTCTCTCAACTGCTTCCTACTCTGGTAACCCTCAATTTTTTCTGTATAGTTAAGAGTCTCTCTATTTTTCCTTTGTTCATTTGTTTTGTTTCTTAAATTCCACAGATAATTACATCATATGGTATTTGTCTTTCTTTGATTGGCTTATTTTGCTTAGCATTATCATCTCTAGATTATCCAAGTTGTAAATGACATGATTTCATTCTCTTTTATAGCCAATAATATTCCATTATGTATGTATGTGTGTATATATGTGCATATATATTTATATTCCTCTCTTCCTTTAATCAAAAATTAAATATTAATGTCTTTTAATTCCTATGTGAAGTTCCATTCTCTGTCATTTATTCAATTTTGCATTATTAAATAATGACCTTTCAAAACAAAATATGATATCAAATTATTAGAAAAAATATTTTTATAAGTGATCATTTTTGACAAGGAATTCTTTGCCCAAAGTCCATGAAAGTAATAGAAATATATGTTTTGTCCTTTAGATATGTTGAAGTATTTGATATTGGGGCACATGCGTGGCTCAACTGGATGAGTGTCTGACTCTTGATTTCAGCTCAGGTTATGATTTCAGAGTGCTGGATCAAGCCCTGCTTCAGAGTCCATGCTCAGTAGAGTCTGCTGGAGATTATATCTTTCCCTCCTATTCTCTAAAATAAACAAATAAATAAATAAATAAATATTTAACAAATAAATTTAAAATTATCTGATATTTATAAGCCTGTATTTCTTACATCAAAATGTGACTTTGTATCCCATTACCACAGTAATTTTGTGGAAATGGGTAGCTTCAAAGCACTGTATAACATAAGATGAAAAACTTTTTTTTTGGTTTTATACATTTAACTTAATCAAAATAAACATATTAAACTGTAGGAAATTTCATATTAAATTTAAAAATTGTTTTTGATTATATATAATATTAATAATTGTCTCTGATTACAAAACCTCTAGGGGTGACTCTAAGATGTTAAAATAAATGTTGGTTTTATTAATAAAAAATTACATTCACATGTGAGACAAAGACAGCATTGGTCAAACTGTATGTATATATCTATTTTGCACTTCTCAGAATTATAGATTAATAGGAGTCCAACAAAATGAAACTTGACAGAAGTTGAGAAATCACCACATTGAAAGTAGCAGAAACTACATAAAGAATCAATAGAAAGTCTAAGCCTACTTTTCCGGGTGGAAAAAGGGAAATCAGAGCAGGCACAAAGGAACCTTCAAACTCACTGTCACTTGAAGAAGAAACAATTATTGCTCTTTTTCCAATGCACATTGTGTTGAGGCTGGATTACTCAGAAAATTAAGGCATTTAAATTAAAATGATTGAAACGTTTTCTATAGGTAGAAAAGCCTAAGTAGGATAATGATTATCAATTGCCACTACCTTTAGCTTTCAAGAGAAACTCCATGTCATGGGTTATAAATTTGATGATTGGGAAGATGAGTGATAATGCAGAAGAAATGCACTCATGGACAGGGACTTCTCAAAAGTCTTACTGAGAACAGGGAAAGCCTGATGAGAAAAATTCCACGGATGGTGGAAACGTTTATACATGTAGTACTCAATTAGAACCTTGTGTAACAAATGCTGAGTTTCACTTACAGAGGTTAAGGAAAATTATTACTATTATTATTTTTTTTTTTTAAATTAGAGTGTTCACTGAGAAAGCCACACATATTGTGAGGGGTTGAAACAGGCTGCATGGAGATCTAAAGAAATTGTCACTAAAGTGATACTAAAGTAAAATTAAAGGTGATAAGTATTAAGGAGGACATGTGTCGTGATGAGCATTGGGTGTTATACACAACTAATAAATCATTGAACACTACACCAAAAACTAATGATGTACTCAATGTTGGCTACCTGAACATAATAATGAAAAAAGAAAATAAATAAAGATAAGGAGGATCTGAGGGACAAAAATGACCACAGAACTCCCCAGTGGAGTTTGTGAGTGATCGTGGATTAGAAGTCCAGTGTGAGTCTAAAATGGCAGGACACACAAGAACTAATGATGTATTTTACGGTGACTAACATAACACAATAAAAATTAAAAAAATAAAATGGGAAGAAACTCTGTATTTCTCACATCTCCAATATTTGCTTGTTCTTGGTATTAATTAAATTCTTGCTAGTGTTGCGTGGTAAAAGTCTGCCTTATAGTCTTAAATATTATTCTTTTCACAAGAAAATGGTACTATACATTTTCAAACCAAGTTGCAAAATTACCAGAGGAGCTTTCTGTTTTGTTTTTTGTTTTTTTTAGTAAATATCTTCACAGAAAGAATAGCAAATAATATTGATACTATCTTTTAAAATATTTTATCTATTTATTTGAGAGAGAAAGAGAGCAAGCAACAAAGCATGAAGGGGTGTTGTAGCAAAGGAAGAAGAAGGATCTGACCCCCTGCTGAGCAGGGAGGCCCTAATATAGGCTGGATACAAGGACCCTGGAATCATGACCTGAGCTGAAGGCAGATACTTAAATAACTGAGCCACCCAGGCTCCCCATTGGTGATATTTTCACCAAAAAATAGGTTTTTTTTTTTAAACGCAAACATGGGATAAACCTTAATGTCCCTCAATGAAAAGTGCATAATATATTAGAATATAGACTAACATTAATAATTATTTAAACAGTTTTCAATATCCTACAAAGGAAAATTTATCCATGACTTCTTTTTTTAATTTTTTAATTTTTTTTATTATTTTCTTCAGTGTTCCAAGATTCATTGTGTATGTACCACACCCGGTGCTCCATGAAATACATGCCCTCCTTAAAACCTACCACCAGTCGTACCCAACCCCTGAACACTCTCCCCTCCAAAACCCTTAGTTTGTTTCTCAGAGTCCACAGTCTCTCATGGTTCATCTTCCTCTCCAATCTCCCCCAACTCGCTTCTTCTCTCCAACTCCCAATGATATTTCTTATGTTCCACAAATAAAGGAAACCATATGATAATTGACTCTCTCTGTTTGACTTATTTTACTTAGCATAATCTCCTCCAGTCCCATCCATGTTGATACAAAAGTTGGGTATTCTTCCTTTCTGATGGAGACATAATATTTAAAGGCAAAGGAAACAAAAGTAAAAATGAACTTTTGGGACTTCATCAAGATCAAAAGCTTCTGCACAGCAAAGAAAATTTATCCCTGACTTCTAACCTACATCACATTTACATCAATTAGGATATTTATGCATAATAAATACGCATTGTATTATAATTAGAATCATGTAGCCAATTCTGCAATTCCTGCTGAAATACATTTACTCAAAAATCATTTCAAGTATTGAGTTCGGGAGGGAAGTGGAATTATTTTCATCTTTCACAATGAATGTAAATCTAGTTATATTGGACTGTTATGTTTATAGCTGTTTTATACCTGAATAAACTATGCATATAGATATCCTGGTACTTTA
The DNA here is from genome assembly GCF_963455335.1 of Martes martes. Taxonomy (NCBI): domain Eukaryota; kingdom Metazoa; phylum Chordata; class Mammalia; order Carnivora; family Mustelidae; genus Martes; species Martes martes. Next base: position 11,931,623 of record NC_137892.1, on the reverse strand, counting down.
AATTTTCCAACTATCCCATGATGCTAAAGTATACATGTTTCAAAAACAAAGATGCAAATAATATTTTGTTATTTTAATATAACTTTTTTTCTTTATTCAACAGGTTGCTTTTAATTTTAAAATATAATGAATCAAACGCTAACAATGGAATTCTTGCTTCTGAGATTTACTGAAAGCCGGATGCTATCGAGGCTATATGCTGTGCTCTTCTTACTGACCTACCTAGTGGCCATAGTGGAGAATTTAATTATAATCCTGCTCACAATTCTTGACCAATGCCTCCACACTCCAATGTACTTCTTCCTAAGACATTTATCCTTCCTAGATATGTGTCTCATTTCTGCCACAGTCCCCAAATCCATCCTCAACTCCATCACCTTCACTGTCTCCATCTCTTTTCTGGGATGTGTGTTACAGGTCTTCCTTGTGATACTAATGTCTGGGTCTGAAATTGGCATTCTCACTGTGATGTCCTATGACCGCTATATTGCCATCTGTCGCCCTCTGCATTATGAGGCTGTTATGAGCAAAGAGGTCTGTGTCCAGCTGGTGTTTGTCTCCTGGCTCTGTGGAGGGGCCTTTGGAGTCTTGTACTCAGCTGGGACATTCTCTTTGAATTTTTGTGGGTCCACTGAGATACAACAGCTATTTTGTGATGTGCCTGCCCTGCTGAAGCTCACTTGTTCCATGGAACATGTAACTATTAATGTCAGTGTGGCCATTGGGGTCTGTTATGGATTTTCATGTTTAGTTTGCATTGTGGTCTCTTATGTTTATATTTTCTCCACTGTGTTAAAGATCCCAACCAGAGAGAAGCAGTCCAAAGCCTATTCCACCTGCTTGCCTCACCTCATTGTGGTGAGTACTTTCCTTCTAACAGGTGCTATTGCTTATTTAAAGCCAACCTCTGACAAGCCTTCTATTCCTGACTTGTTCATGTCTGTGTTCTATTCTGTGGTACCCCCAACTTTGAACCCTGTTATCTATTGTCTGAGGAGCAAAGATATTAAATCCGCTCTTCGTAAAGTCCTGTGGAAGGTTGAAAGGAGTGGATTAATGGAAAAATGACTAAAATTGAAGTTAGAAAGTAGGATTTTCTTTTTTATTCCACAATTAACTAACTATTTGGGATTCTTTGTATTAGAGATCAACACATCATGGAGTCTTCTCAGTAATGATCTCAGTTTGTCAATTTCCCCCCCATTTCAGAAAGAGGGAGAGATGAAGCATGAGCAGGGAAAAGGTTCAGAGGGAATGGGAGAAGCAGACTCCAGACTGAGCAGGGAGCCAGATACAGGGCTTGATCCCAGGACCCCAGGATCATGACTTGAGTCAAAGGCAGATGTTTAAGCAACTGAACCTCTCAGGCACCACTCAGATTGTCATTTATAATGGAAAATAATCTCTTATACTCTTTTACTTTCTATCTTAATTATAAAGAAATTATGAAGGTTATTCTGATACATCTTCAGTTATTTGAACTTCTGTGCTGAGCTACATATACATGAGACATGAGGTTCTTAATTCCTTCAAAACTATAATCTTCCATCACATTTCATTCACATTATTTTTAATATCATAGATTTTGCATCAATGTTTTATTTATTTCACTTTATAGCCTTTGTTTTTCAATATATGAATTTGATTGATTAATTGATTTTTAAGTAGGCTCCACACCTATTATGGATCCCAGTATGGTACTTGAACTCAGGACCCTGAGATTGAGACCTGATCTTGGATCCAGAGTCAGTATGCTTAAAATACTGAGCCAACCAGTAACCCTGAAATTTGATTTAAATATAAAATTATTTTGAATAAGTTTTGCAGTTTAAGAGAATGCTCAATTTGCTCAGAAGTTTCAGTTACTTGACGAAAATATGTCTGATAATGGAAGTTATGAAATTCCTCCTATATTTAAAATGATTCTCTTGATCTTGTTTCTTTTGATGAAAATCATTTTCATAATCAGATATTTTATTCTTCTTATGTAAATTAACTTTTACCAAATGTGTTGATGCTAGTTACTGGGTTAATATTTTTTTAGAATGTTGGAATTTATGAAACTAGCATCTCTCTCATTGTGATGAATCCCACATCCACTTTTGCCAGATTTCAGTATCATATAACATTTCAAATAGCTTAAATATTTAAAATTATTTTCATTTTTGGCTGCAGAAAACTGTCTTGACACTTTTATACTTCTCGCTGCTTTCTCCACATACTCTTTATTAAAATATAAATTAATATTTGTGTATTATCTTCACTATATCAGACACTTACTCATGCACCATCTCTACTAATGTTTCCAACCAATGTGAAGTCACACGAATATAGTTAAACAGATGGAAAACGGAGACTGAGAGAAGAGGGATAGCATGTGTCCAAGCTATATGGCTCATAACATAGCGACATAAAAAAATACCTTTCTTGTCTGTAGCAATACTTCTCAATCTCTGTAGACTCATCATTGCATTTCTGAAGCTTATATTACCCTCCTCATGAAATCTTCTACTTGTCATAATCATTCCCATAGTTCAAAGTCTTACTTTAATAAGGCCTTGATATAGAGAATTATGAGAGCCCTTAATTGTACATTTCCCAATCTCTAAATCTTTGTACATAGTTGATGGAAATGGTTTTGAAGCCAATCTACTGAGAATCATACATATAGTCAATTAAAAAACCTTATATATCACTTAAGATAAGCAAATTGATTTAACACACAGCAGCTGTTTTTAAGTGATGCCTATGTGAAAAGTCCATATATAAACAAATTTTGATTTCTTTTTATAGTCCAAATCATAGTTCTCATCATATAATAGTTACATCATCACTTTTCCTTTAACATACTTTTAATATCAATTCATTTTCTCTCCTTTACAAGTACACCACAAAATTAATTATGTATTTTCAGGAAAATAAAATATTCCATTAAATAAATATATAAATTTTGAATGGACACCTATTATAAGAGCATTGATATATGAAAAAAATGTTTATCTTAGAGTTAAGGACATGAAATAGTACATTTTTAAGAAAAATCATAAAAAGTAGGTTGCAAATTATGCAATTATACATATATAGACATAAGAACACAGCCCTATTTTCACTTGGGGTAAAACAGAGTTAATGAACAGTATAAAGAATTAGAACTGAGATTATTTCTTTTGTTTTCTATAAAGAAAGTGACCTGTAACAATTCATGCATCCTTTGGTAATGTAATGTTACAATAATAGAGCTTATTACTTTGACACTTTTTAAAAAATTTATTTATTTATTTTAATAAACATATAATGTATTTTTATCCCCAGGAGTACAAGTCTGTGAATCGCCAGGTTTACACATTTCACAGCACTCATCATAGCACATACCCTCCCCAATGTCCATATCCCCACCACCTTCTCCGGCCCCCCCTCCCCCCAGCAACTCTCAGTCTGTTTTTTGAGATTGAGGCTTTTATGGTTTGTCTCCCTCCCGATCCCATCTTCTTTCATTTTTTCTTTTCCTGCAGCCCAAACCCCCCACATCGCATCCCCACGTCCTCAGATCAGGGAGATAATATGATAGTTGTCTTTCTCTGATTGACTTATTTCGCTAAGCATAATACCCTCTAGTTCCATCCATGTCGTCACAAATGGCAAGATTCCATTTCTTTTGATGGCTGCATAGCATTCCATTGTGTAAATATACCACCTCTTCTTTATCCATTCATCTGTTGATGGACATCTAGGTTCTTTCCATAGTTTGGCTATTGTGGACATTGCTGCTATAAACATTCGGGTGCACGTGCCCCTTCGGAGCACCACGTTTGTATCTTTAGGGTAAATACCCAGTAGTGCAATCGCTGCGTCATAGGGTAGCTCTATTTTCAGTTTTTTGAGGAACCTCCATATTGTTTTCCAGAGTGGTTGCACCAGCTTGCATTCCCACCAACAGTGTAGGAGGGGTCCCCTCTCTCCACATCCTCGCCAACATCTACATTTACTGACTTGTTAATTTTAGCCATTCTGACTGGTGTGAGGTGTATCTCATTGTGGTTTTGATTTGATTTCCCTGATGCCGAGTGATGTGGAGCACTTCTTCATGTGTCTGCTGGCCATCTGGGTGTCTTCTTTGCAGAAATATCTGTTCATGTCCTCTACCATTTCTTGACTGGATTATTGGTTCTTTGGGTGTTGAGTTTGCTAAGTTCCTTATAGATTTTGGATACTAGCCCTTGATCTGATATGTCGTTTGCAAATATCTTCCCCCAATTCTGTCAGTTGTCTTATGGTTTTGTTAACTGTTTCCTTTGCTGTGCAAAAGCTTTTGATCTGATGAAATCCCAATAGTTCATTTTTGCCCTTGCTTCTGTTGCCTTTTGCAATGTTCCTAGGAAGAAGTTGCTGCGGTTGAGGTCAAAGAGGTTGCTGCCTGCGTTCTCCTCAAGGATTTTGATGGATTCCTTTCTCACATTGAGGACCTTCATCCATTTTGAGTCTATTTTCGTGTGTGGTGTAAGGAAATGGTCCAATTTCATTTTTCTGCATGTGGCTGTCAATTTTCCCAGCACCATTTGTTGAAGAGGCTGTCTTCTTTCCATTGGACATTCTTTCTTGCTTTGACGAAGATTAGTTGACTATAGAGTTGAGGGTCTATTTCTGGGCTCTCTATTCTGTTCCATTGATCTATGTATCTGTTTTTCTGCCAGCACCATACTGTCTTGACGATGACAGCTTGGTAATAGAGCTTGAAGTCCGGAATTGTGATGCCACCAATTTTGGCTTTCTTTTTCAATATTCCTTTGGCTATTTGAGGTCTTTTCTAGTTCCATATAAATTTTAGGATTATTAGTTCCATTTCTTTGAAAAAAATGGATGGGATTTTGATAGGGATTGCATTAAATGTGTAGATTGCTTTAGGTAGAATAGACATTTTCACAATATTTATTCTTCCAATCCAGGAGGATGGAACATTATTCCATTTCTTTGTGTCTTCCTCAATTTCTTTTATGAGTACTTTATAGTTTTCTGAGTATAGATTATTTGCCTCTTTGGTTAGGTTTATTCCTAGGTATCTTGTGGTTTTGAGTGCAATTATAAATGGGACTGACTACTCAATTTCTCTTTCTTCTGTCCTGTTGTTAGTGTAAAGAAATGCAACTGATTTCTGTGCATTTACTTTATATCCTGATACTTTACTGAATTCCTGTATAAGTTCTAGCAGTTTTGGAGTGGAGCCTTTTGGGTTTTCCACATATAGTATCCTATCATCTGCAAAGAGTGATAGTTTGACTTCTTCTTTGCCAATTTGGATGCCTTTAATTTCTTTTTGTTGTCTGATTGCTGAGGCTAGGACTTCTAGTACTATGTTGAACAGCAGTGGTGATAATGGACATCCCTGCCGTGTTCCTGACCTTAGCGGAAAAGCTTTCAGTTTTTCTCCATTGAGAATGATATTTGCAGTGGGTTTTTCATAGATGGCTTTGATAATATTGAAGTATGTGCCCTCTATCCCTACACTTTGAAGAGTTTTAATCAGGAAGGGATGCTGCACTTTGTCAAATGCTTTTTCAGCATCTACTGAGAGTATCATAGGGTTCTTACTCTTTCTTTTATTAATGTATTGTATCACATTGATAGATTTGCGGATGTTGAACCAACCTTGCAGCCCTGGAATAAATCCCACTTGGTCGTGGTGGATAATCCTTTTAATGTACTGTTGGATCCTATTGGCCAGTATTTTGGTGAGAATTTTTTCATCTGTGTTCATCAAGGATTTGATCTGTAATTCTGTTTTTTGATGGGATCCTTGTCTGGTTTTGGGATCAAGGTGATGCTGGCCTCATAGAATGAGTTTGGAAATTTTCCTTCCATTTCTATTTTCTAGAACAGTTTCAGGAGAATAGGAATTAATTCTTCTTTAAATGTTTGGTAGAATTCCCCTGGGAAGCCATCAGGCCCTGGACTTTTGTTTGTTTGGAGGTTTATGATGACAGTTTCAATCTCCTTACTGGTTATGGGTTTGTTCCGGTTTTCTATTTCTTCCTGGTTCAGTTGTGGTAGTCTATATGTCTCTAGAAATGTATCCATTTCTTCCAGATTGTCGATTTTGTTGGTGTAGAGTTGCTCGTAGTATGTTCTTATAATCGTTTGTATTTATTTGGTGTTGGTTGTGATCTCTCCTCTTTCATTCATGATTTTATTTATTTGTGTCCTTTCTCTTTTCTTTTTGATAAGTCTGGCCAGGGGTTTGTCAATCTTATTAATTCTTTCATAGAACCAGCTCCTAGTTTTGTTGATTTGTTCTATTGTTTTTTTAGTTTCTATTTCATTGATTTCTGCTCTGGTCTTTATGATTTCTCTTCTCCTGCTGGGTTTAGGCTTTCTTTGTTGTTCTTCCTCCAGCTCCTTTAGGTATAGGGTTAGGTTGTGTATTTGAGATCTTTCTTGTTTCTTGAGAAAGGCTTGTACCGCTATATATTTTCCTTTCAGGATTGCCTTTGCTATGTCCCACAGATTTTGAACAGTTGTGTTTTCATTATCATTTGTTTCCATGAACTTTTTTTTTCAATTATTCCTTAATTTCTTGGTTGACCCATTCATTCTTTAGAAGGATGCTGTTTAGTCTCCATGTATTTGGTTCTTTCCAAATTTCCTCCTGTGATTGAGTTCTTGCTTCAGAGCATTGTGGTCTGTAAATATGCAGGGAATGATCCCAATCTTTTGATACCGGTTGAGACCTGATTTATGACCCAGGATGTGGTCTATTCTGCAGAATGTTCCATGTGCACTAGAGAAGAATGTATATTCTGTTGCTTTGGGATGGAATGTTCTGAATATATCTGTGATGTCCATCTGGTCCAGTGTGTCATTTAAGCCCTTTATTTCCTTGTTGATCTTTTGCTTAGATGATCTGTCCATTTCAGTGAGGGGAGTGTTAAAGTCCCCTACTATTATTGTATTACTGTCGATGTATTTCTTTGATTTTGTTAATTGGTTTATATACTTGGCTGCTCCCATGTTAGGGGCATAGATATTTAAAATTGTTAGGTCTTCTTGTTGGACAGACCCTTTGAGTATGATATAGTGTCCTTCCTCATCTCTTATTATAGTCTTTGGCTTAAAATCTAATTGATCTGATATAAGGATTGCCACCCCAGCTTTCTTCTGATGTCCATTAGCAAGGTACATTGTTTTCCACCCCCTCACTTTAAATCTGGAGGTGTCTTTGGGCCTAAAATGAGTTTCTTGTAGGCAGCATATTGATGGGTTTTGTTTTTTATCCATTCTGATACCCTGTGTCTTTTGATTGGGGCATTTAGCCCATTAACATTCAGGGTAACTATTGAGAGATATGAATTTAGTGCCATTGTATTGCCTGTAAGGTGACTGTTACTGTATATTGTCTCTGTTTCTTTCTGATCTACTACTTTTAAGGTCTCTCTTTGCTTAGAGGACCCCTTTCAATATTTCTTATAGAGCTGGTTTGGTGTTTGCAAATTCTTCCAGCTTTTGTTTGTCCTGGAAGCTCTTTATCTCTCCTTCTATTTTCAATGATAGCCTAGCCGGATATTGTATTCTTGGCTGCATCTTTTTCTCATTTAGTGCTCTGAATATATCATGCCAGTTCTTTCTGGCCTGCCAGGAGTCTGTGGATAGGTCCGCTGCCAATCTAATGTTTTTACCCTTGAATGTTACAGACTTCTTTTCCCGGGCTGCTTTCAGGATTTTCTCTTTGTCACTAAGACTTGTAAATTTTACTATCAGGTGATGAGGTGTGGACCTATTTTTATTGATTTTTAGGGGTGTTCTTAGCATCTCCTGGATTTTGATGTTTGTTCCTTTTGCCATATTAGGGAAATTCTCTCCAATCATTGTCTCCAATATACCTTCTGCTCCCCTCTCTCTTTCTTCTTCTTCTGGAATCGCAATTATTCTAATGTTGTGTCGTCTTATGGTGTCACTTATTTCTTGAATGCTCTCCTCGTGGTCCAGTATTTGTTTCTCTCTCTTTTGCTAGGCTTCTTTATTTTCTGTCATTTGGTCTTCTATGTCACTAATTCTTTCTTCTGCCTCATTTATCCTAGCAGTAAGAGCTTCCATTTTTTATTGCACCTCACTAATAGCTTTTTTGAGTTCAACTTGGTTAGATTTTTGTTCTTTTATTTCTCCAGAAAGGGCTTGTATCTCTCCAGAAAAGGTTTCTCTAATATCTGCTATGTCTTCTTCAAGCCCGGCTAGAACCTTGAGAATCATCATTCTGAACTCTAGATCTGTCGTATTGCCAATGTCCATATTGATTAGGTCCCAGCCTTCGATATTGCCTCTTGTTCTTTTTTTTTTTTTTTTTTTTTTTTTTTTTTTTTGTGGTGAGTTTTTCCACTTTGTCATTTTGTCCAGATAAGATTTGCTTTTTCCTTCTCTGGAATTCTGCTGTTCTTGATGAGTGAAGTTGGTCTTGGCTGGATTTCTTGTTGATCTTCTGGGGGAGGGGCCTGTTGTAGTGATTCTCAAACATCTTTGCCCCAGGCGGAATTGCACCGCCCTTACAAGGGGCCAGGCTAAGTAATCCGCTCAGGTTCTCTTCTGGGAGCTTTTGTTCCCTGAGTGCTTTCTGTAGAGTTCCAGAGGATGTGAATGAAGATGGCAGCCTCCGAATCTCCAGCCCGGAGGAGAGTTCAGGGTCTCACGCCTCAGTGTGCCCTCAGAGAAAGGCACCCAACCGCCCCCGTCTCCCTGGCCTCTGGTCGCACTTGGAGGAAAGCACTCAATCGCTTGCACTTGGAGAAAAGCACCCAGTCACTTCTGTCTCTGTGGCCTCCGGCCACGCTCTGAGCTCACCCAGCCTGTGACTGGTTCAAGGTAACCCTGAGCTGAGAGCTCACTCCTAGGTTCTGTCTGTGTAGCCAGCTTCCCCACTCTAATACCTGCGAACTCTGCAACACTCAGACACCCCCGGTCCTTCTGTGACCCCCCAGGACCTGGAGTTACGCTGACCCTGCATTTAGCCTGACTGACCACGTTTAGCCTAAACTGACCCCCCAGTTTAGCCTTCGGAGCGATGTCCCTCCATGGAGCAGACTTTTAAAAGTCCTGATTTTGTGCTGCATTGCTCCACCGCTTGCCAGGAGCCGGCCCTTCCTCCCTCGGTCTATCTTCCCATCGCTTAGGACTTCTCCACAGGTCCTACCTTTCAGAAAGTGATCGATTTTCTGTTTCTAGAATTGTTGCTCTTCTCTTCGATTTCCTGTTGGATTTGTAGGTGTTCACAATGGTTAGATATGCTATCTAGCTGATCCCCTGCTACCTGATGTCGTCTCAGCCTGCTACTTCTCTGCCATCTTGACTCCTCCCCCCTGCTTTGACACTTTTTGTGAAATCCTTTCTCCATCATCTTGGTCCTCCTTTGCCTACTCCATGGAACTTTAAATTTGCAACATATTATTTTTTCTATATATTTTTATGGTATTATATAGTATAATATACCCGAATGCATTAGATGGAGACATGGCATAATTATTGAGACTGTGCAAGCTTGTAAGTCACTTCTTTCATGACATCCCAGTCCCTTTCCCCTCCAACATTACTAATACAATAATGATTCAGATGAAAATAAGTGGAAATAGTTCTTCTACCTCATTTCAAAAGAAACCCTTTATATATGGAAAACATTTTGTTCTTCATAATTTGAAACAAAACATAATTTGAAACAAAACAGGTGTGATGTTTTTAGAAGACTTCTAAACATTTTTTTATAACTGTGTGGAAAAGTCTGAATTTTGTATGGTGTAAACAGATTTATTTATTATTTTATGACATATTAAAATATTTATTTAAAAGACCCCACAACTGGGGCACCTGGGTGGCTCAGTGGGTTGAAGCCTCTGCCTTCAGCTCAGGTCACGATCTCAGGGTCCTGGGATCGAGCCCCACATCTGGCTCTCTGCTCAGCGGGAAACCTGCTTCCCTTCCTCTCTCTCTGCCTGCCTCTCTGCCTACTTGTGATCTCTGTCTGTCAAATAAATAAATAAAAAAAATAAAAAAAAATAAAAGACCCCACAAGTTGGAATTGAATTAAATATCCAGTACTAGTCATTTGAGTGTTTTCCTACAGAATGCAGCCTTTCATTATGAGCCAGATGCCAGAGATTGTTCAATATGTTAATGCAAGTAGAGGATTAAGAAGATTACATGTAGTTGCCATTTCAATCAACAAATTTAGGAAACATATGTGGTAATAATGATTTGGGACAGTATAACTTGAAGAGTGTACCAGGAGAAAGGACAAGAAAAGACACAAAATTCACAGAAGGTTTTATTTAATTGATTGATTGATTTTTGTCTGTGCATTTGTTTCTTCTTTTATTATTTTATAAATTTTTATGATGCTATTCACCATACACCTTTAGTTTTTGATGTAGTGTTTGATGATTCATTGTCTGCATATAACACTAAGTGCTCCATGCATTCCATGCCCTCCTTAATACTCATCACTGGGTCTTAAAATCATATTTATTGAAAAACTTTAAGAATAGGCTTTTTAGTTAGAGGTGAAAATTCTGCCAATAGACATAAATATTAAGTTAAGGTATCTAGAAATAAGCCATCAAAAAAGCTGCCTATATGCATATATAGTTATTAAGGTGTTGAAATATGACTAATATGGCTGAGGAACTAAGTTAATTAGTTTTGATTAATTTAACTTTAAAAACTGATACTCATTTCAGTTATTGAACATTAAAAAGTATGTTTGAAAATCCTAGGGCAACTGGGTGGCTCAGTCAATATGTCTGCCTTCAGCTCAGGTCATAATCCCAGAGTCCTGGAATCAAGACCCACATCTGACTCCCTGCTCAGTGGGAAGACTGCTTCTCCCTCTCCCACTCCGCCTGCTTGTGTTTCCTCCTCCACTGTTGCTCTGTCAAATAAACAAAATCTTAAAAAAAGAACAATGAAGACATAAGAATCAAAGAAAATATATGTATTGCATTACTTTACAACTGATTGTCTTTTTTCACATAAATATATAAGTGGAATTACATAGAATGAGTGAGATACAATTTGAATGGTAGCTCTGAATAGAAAACACTATTTCAGATGATTCATTCTGAAGATAAAGGGAAATAGAGGTGTGGATAGAGTGGATGTTCAAGAAGGTTGAAATATTTTTTTAATAACACAAAATATAATAGTAACCTGCAAAGGCTATGGTAAAGCCAAGCATTGTGGTTCCCAAATTCATAAATATAAAGAAAAAAACTGGACTGTATCAGTGACAGCTATATAGCTTTCAGCGAAATTTATGACTGTAAAACTCACTCCAAATATATAGAAGTATAAAACTTACCCTTATGAGCATTTTCAGTGTGCTCCCTAAGTGTAAATTAAGGTTGAGCAAATAACTATAATGTGAAGCGATTTCAGTTGTTTAATGGATACTGCAAGGAAATAAAAACCCCTTCCTTCCCTTGTTTATTATTTCAAATATCCAATAGGATAAAAAAATAATAGAGTTCATGGAAAATGGAGGGAGAGATGAACCATGAGAGACTGTGGACTCTGAGAAACAAAATGAGGGTTTCAGAGGGGAGAGGGTGGAGGGTTGTGTGAGCCTGGTAGTGGGTATTAAGGAGGGTACATATTGCATGGAGCACTGGGTGTGATGTATAAACAATGAATCTTGGAACACTAAAAAAATAAAGTTTAAATTAAAAAAGGACAAATAATACATGTACAAAAAATAAAGACTATGGATTTTGTTCAAAATGCAAAAAAAAGAGTAAATCATTACTTAATTCTTTTTTAAGATTTGCATAGCCAAAAATAAATGTGTACATTGAGGGTTGGTTAATCACAGGTTGCTCCCATTCTGGCGTTGTGCACTATTTCTGTCCATCCAACAAATCTCCCCACTTTCATTTGTGCAAATGTCAAAGTGCCCTTTGACAATTAAATCTGAACTTAGTGTGGGAAATTCAGATAGACAAAGCAAATTTTATTAACAACTGTGGACCTCACTTTGGCTAAACAGTCTGCTAAAACAATGCATGCAGTTGTGTATGGTGGTCATCCATAAGATACTGATGAGAATAACTCAAGTCACTATTCAGAACAGGTGATACTGAGTGCATACCACAGTGGCTAAAGACTGAACGCTGGGTTTTGCTCCTGCGTGAATCCCATGCTTGTCTCCTCTTCGTTTCATGATCTTTTGAGATTCTCTGCTTTCATACAACATGCCCAATTCCTCCATCTAGTTAAGGTCTTTTCAGTTCTTTTCCCCATATATTATAATGTCCATACTGTCCAATTTGTCTTATTTTTTTCCTGAAAACTTAACTTTGAGTCATAAATGTTTTGTTCATGGTACTCTTGCTTCTTACATATATTTAAAGAGTTCATTTTGAATAATACAAACTAAAAATGACTGTTCCTCTAGGCAATGGAGCTTTGACCATTCTAAATGACTAAGTATCTCTGATTGATTATAAGGTCTTCAGATGAGAATTGACAGAGAAACACACACACACACAAAATAAATCAAAGCTATCCTATGTATAATAAATCATGATATACATAGTCTACTGCATGAAATGTGAAAGTGAAACTTTCTGTGAGTTGAAAAACTTTCAGTGCTTTTTCCTCTAAGATTATAAATACAGCATATGATTATATATATCTAAACATTTGCATGAATAATACAACATTTTCTACTGTCCCTCTGAATAACATATTACATGGACTTGTTTATGTATGTGTATCAATGCGTGTGCATTTACATATTTTATATTTTTCAAGATAAATAAAATTTGATAGATGATAGATATGGGGAAGATAGATGGTAGATACATTGATCAACAGATAGATCACTTGAAATTTTACTTGTGTAATTTTATCGTTGAATAAAGTCAGAAGAAATGGTTTCACCATGTGTTTTTTTAGATTCCACATAAAAGTGAGATCATACAGTATTTGTCTTTCTCTGTTTCACTAACATCTGACTTCTCACTTAGCATAATTCCGTCAAGATCCATTTCACAAATAACGATATGTTATTTTTATGGCTCAATAAGAATATGTATATAACATATTATTGTCCATTCATCCGTCAATATATACTTAGGTAACAGATACCTGTTTCCATACTTTGGCTAAGTAAAACTATTTAAATGAAATAAAACAGCCATCCTAACCTGTCTAATAAGAATAGCACTGGTCTTTCTAGGAGTGTGATTACTTGTTTAAGGGTTATACATATCATAAAACTAAATAATTTCAAATTGCTTTGTAGTGTGGTTGCATCAACTTTCACTTCAAGTCATCTTCTTATGATAGTTCCTGTGGTTGCAAAGTTTGAGGACCACTTGATGTTTGGTAGTCTTTTTAATTTTAGCCAATGTCATAGACATTTCACTGTGTTTTTAATTTGCACTTGCCTGATAATTGATGGTATTGAATTTGTTTTTAAATGTGTGGTTTCCTCTTTTATAAGTTGCCTATTCATTTTTTTCTATATTGATTTGTAGTAATATTTAAACAATTTGAATAAAATGATGTCGGGTTATGAGTTTTGAGTATCATTTTGTTTCTTATGACTTATTCTTTAAATTGTCTTAATATTCTCTATGAAGAACAGATGTTCTTAATTCAGAGTGTTGAAGTTACTAAAATTGTTCCTTTATGTTAAACATTATATTTACATTCCAAGAAATGATTATTTTCCTAATCTGAACTTTCAAAATTTATATTTTTCAATTCAAATTTATGTCAATTATCTACATGGAATTTATTTTTCATACATCAAATAAGGTAGCCACTACATTTTATTTTAACCATAATGATACAAGTATTGGGTGGGCACCATGTCTTATTTCTGCCTTAAGTTGTCCTCACTTGTGTAACATCTATACATTATAGAGTTTTTATCCTTTCTTCTGCTCTACTTGAAGAAATACCATAGTTTTTTAATATAATTTTATAAGTCCTCATATCTAAAGGAAACTTGTACTTTCTTTACCCTAAACATTTTCCACATAATTTTTATATAAGCTTTCAAACAAGTCTTCCAAGTTTCTTAAAACATAAAGCAAGATTTTATTTATTTATTTATTTGTTTATTTATTCCTTTATTTACTAATTAATTAATTTATTTTAAATAATCTCTATACCCAATGTGTGGCTTGTATGCAAACCTGAGATCAATAGTCAAATGTTCTTATGACTTTGCCAGCCAGATGCCTCAAATAAAATTTATTTTTATCTATAATTATATTAAAGCTTATACTTTCAGAAAGTTGAATATTTACCATTTTTTCACTTATTGTATTTATTATTTTTTTATTATGTTATGTTAGTTACCATACAGTATGTCATTAGTTTTTCATGTAGTGTTCCAAGATTCATTGTTTACATATAGCACCAAGTGCTTCATGTAATACATATCCTCCTTAATACCCATCACTGGGCCCACTTATCCCCACAACTCTCTCCCCTCTAAAACTCTGAGTTGGTTATTCAGAGTCCTCAGTCTCTCATGCTTCATCTCCCCCTCCAATTTCCCCCAACTCCCATCCCCTCTCCTTCTCCCAATGTTCTCTGTGTTATTCCTTATGCTCCACAAGTAAGTGAAACCATATGCCAACTGACTTTTTCTATTTGACTTATTACACTCAACATAATCTCCTCCACTCCCATCCATGTTAATGCAAAAGTTGGGTAGCCATTTCTGGGGTCTGAGTGATATTCCGTCATATATATGGACCACATCTTCTTTATTCATTCTTGTGTTGAAGGGCATCTTGGCTCTTTCCACAGTTTGGCTATTGTGGATATTGCTTCTATGAACATTGGGGTGCATATGGCCTTTCCTTTCACTGAATCTGTATTTTGGGGTAAATACCCAGTAGTGTGATTGCCATGACATAGGGTAGCTCTATTTTTAATTTTTTTGAGGAATCTCCACATTCTTTTCCAAAGTGGCTATATCAACTTGCATTACCACCAACAATTTCTCCAAATCCTCTCCAACATTTGCTGTTTCTCGCCTTGTAATATTTACCATTCTAATTGGTGTAAGGTGGTATCTCATTGTGGTTTTGATTTGGCTAATGTTGATGAACACTGTTTAATGTGCCTGTTAACCATTTGTATATCTTTTCAAGAAGTGTCTGTTCATGTCTTCTGCCCACTTTTTAAAAAAAAAGATTTTATTTATTTTTTATAGAGAGAGACACACTGAGAGAGGGAACACAAGTGGGAGAGTGGGAGAGGGAGAAGCAGGCTTCCTGCCAAGCAGGTAGCCCAATGTGGGGCTCAATCCCAGGACCTTGGGACCATGATCTGAGCTGAAGGCAGACGCTTAATGACTGAGCCACCCAGGTGCCCCTTCTGCCCACTTTTTGTCTTGATTTTTTTTGAGGGGTTGCTGAGTTTGAGAAGTTTGTTATAGATATCAAACTCTCTCTCTTAGCAGATGACATGGTACTTCATATGGAAAACTCAAAAAACTACACCCTCTAATTAGTAGAACTGATACAGCAATTCAGTAATGTGGTAGGATACAAAATCAATGCACAGAAATCAGTTGTTTTCTTATACACTAATAATGAAACTATAGAAAGGGTAATTAAAGAATTGATTTCATTTATAATAGCACCAAAAACCATAAGATACTTTGGAATAAACCTAACCAACAAGGTAAAGGATCTATACTCAAGGAACTCAAGGAACTACAGAACACTCATGAAAAAAATTGAAAAAGACAAAAAGATGGAAAAACATTCCATGCTCATGGGTTGGAAGAATAAACATTGTTAAAATATCTGTACTGCCAGAGCAATCCATACTTTCAACACCATCCCAATCAAAATAACATTGGTATTTTTCAAAGTGCTGGAACAAACAATCCTAAAATTTGCATGTAACCAGAGAAGACCCCGAATTGCCAAAGAAATGTTGAAAACGAAAAACAAAACTGTGGGCATCACGTTGCCTGATTTCAAACTTGTTACAAAGCTGTGATCCCCAAGACAGCATGGTACTGGCACAAACACACACACACAAACCAATGGAACAGTGTAGAGAGCCCAGATATGGACCTGCAACTCTATGTCAAATAATCTTCGACAAAGCAGGAAAAAATAGTGGAAAAAAGACAGTCTCTTCAATAAATGGTGCTGGAAAAATTGGACAGCTATATACAGAAGAATGGAACTTGACCATTCTCTTACACCATGCACAAAGATAAACTAAAAATGGATGAACGAACTCAATGTGAGACAGGAATCCATCAAAATCCTAGAAGAGAATATAAGCAGCAACCTCTTTGACATCGACCACAGTAACTTCTTCAAGACACTTTTGTCTTGAAACACAACACAAGTCGTCTCCAAAGGCAAGGGGAAAAAAATGAACTTTTGGGACTTCATCAAGATCAAAAGCTTCTGCACAGCAAAGGAAACACTCAACAAAACAAAGAGGCAACCCACAGAATGGGAGACGATATTTGCAAATGACATCATAAAAGGCTATTTTTTTCTTCTTTTAGAGATGTTATTTATTTATTTATTTGTTTGTTTGTTTTTACAAGAGAAAGATGTAGAGAGAACAACAGTGAGGGAGGAAGGTCAGAGGGAGAAGCAGGCTCTCTCACCAGGAGCTCCAGGTGGAACTGGATCTTAGGACCTTGGGATCATGAACTGAGGGGAAGTGAGAAGCTTAACTGACTGAGACACCCAGGTGTCCTCCAAATGTATTTTCTATCTCACGAATGTTTTCCCTGATCTTCATTACTCAGTAGATCTCTGGCATTCTTTCTTGCATAAATTTCATTCTCTCAGAAGGACACTTTTTCTCTTTAAGGCACGCTGGTCTGTGTACCCTGAGTTTTTCTGTTTTTTGTTTGTTTTGTTTTTAGGGGTAGGAGATTGGTGTGTTGATTTGAGTCTCCTAATGATAAGATGACAGGAAAGATTAGATGGGAAGAGTATTTATTCTTAGAAGACACTCTCCATAGATTTTTATTACTCCTACACATTTTGCTTGATGTTATGAATGTATGACACTAAAGACACTCACATGAGTTTTTTCTCCTCAGTGTCAGGGTGAACAGCCTTGAAATATGCGATAATTGACTACCCTTCTCTGTCAAAGAAAGAGCAGTCCTAAATTTTGCTTGCTATAAAATAAAGCAATGCTCCTCAGTTCATTTTCTCTCAATTATAATGCAAATCCACCTAACAGGATTGATATATGTTGAAACACTGCATCTCCACTATGGGACTTGGGAGAAAGTGGAAGAATCTTGTATCTTCTGCCAGGATCCATGAAAGGGTAACATCTAACTTATTTCCTTTCAGGAACAATAAAGTTACATTCTAGACAATACATCTATTGTGGGAAGGAGCCAGAAGAGTCACACAGAACAGTCATCCCACAAAGCAAGTCTAACTCATATGAAACAGAGTTGAAAGGAAGTGTAATTAAGTTCTACCGAAGTTCTGGGTAGGTTGGTGGGGAGTCTTTTATTTAAAATCACTCATCACAGGGGTTCTTGGGTGGTGTAGTCAGTTAAGCATCCAACTCTTGGCTTAGCTCAGGTCCTGATCTCAGGGTACTAGGATTGGTCTCCACATCTGGCTCTACACTCAGTGGGGAGTCTGCTTGAGATTCTCTCTCTCTCACTCAACCCCTCCCTCTTGTGCTCTCTCTCTCTCTCTCTCTCTCTCTCAAGTAAATGAATAAAATCTTAAAAAATCACTCATCACAGGAGGTATTTATCTCAAGAATTATTTTGCTTAGTTTACCTGATATGCTTAGATCATCTGTGGGCAGACCATAGACTGTGTGGCATTGATGATGGATTTGAGAATACAGCAGCTGGTGATTTTAGTTATGCTCCCCTCAGTGATCTGAAAGATATATTCCCATAGCTGCTACACTGGATAATATATCCCAGGTAGTCATTATTTTCTTTAAGTTATTCAAGGTATCATGTCATTTTCTTTTGACTTTCCTTCTTGTTAACTAGAAATTCAGTAACTATCTAAATGATGACTTTTGAAACAGATTTATTAAAATTTTATGTTATTTGTTTACTACTCCTAATATATCAGTTTCTTTTATGTTTACATCTTTTTCTCAATTTGTCTTGTCTGGGTGCTGATTTTTTTTTATGTATCAAAGAAATATTTTGGGGTTAAACCTGACATTAGCTCTCACTATTTCTTCATCTTAATTTGACACATTGCCCAAACTAACTGTAGAGGTGGCTGAAAATTTTTCCTCAGCTTTTTCAAAAACTATAGGAGAATCATGAAAAGTAGATGTTACTAGTTTCTGTTGTTAAAATACTGTAACCATAATATACCATACCTCCCCTTATTCAAAACTAATCTCTGAAAGAAAGTGGTTGACAATCAGTTTCTCTTTCCTCTCATCAAATTCAGTCCTGAACCCCTGAAATATGACTTCCGTCTTTAGGTTTAACTTAGAAAATCATTGCTCTATATTTTTTTTTGGCCAGAATATTAAACATTCACTTGTTCAACAAACTGATTTTGATTTCTATTTGCAACATCTTTATTTGGCTTCTAGGATCATTCACCATTGTAAACTTATTCATTCACCACTCTCTAAATTTCTGGTGTTTCTCTTTGAAGGATTTTAGACACTCTGTTTTCTCTAGATTACATATGGTAATTGGTTTAATTAACTTTCATATCTGATAATATCTGTAACCTTATGTGCCTTCTGTACTCTGAAGCAAAAATATGTGTTTTATTTTTTTTTCTTTTATGTATAAAGTTGTTTTACATGCCATGTCTCAAATATTGCTCATTATGCTGCAAATAATCTCCACACTACTAGAATTTACCCCCTTAATCTGCCCCATGACAAATTAAATCTCAGGGAATGTGATCAGTATCCGTTTATTTGTCTAAACCTATAAACAAGGTGTGAGTGTCTATAAGGTCTCTATGTTCTTTGAATCCAATAGGGTTACCATGTATTTTGCACCCCTCAGCATTCAATTATTTAATTAATACTTCTTTTATACCCAATATATGCCAAATATATTTATAAAAAGTGAGCATAATCAGGGAAAAGGTACATTTCTTCAATTTCATGGGGTTTACATTCTATAAAAAATTATAAGCAATACAGAAGTTAATTAGTAGGGATCACAATAATTTCAGATAGTTATGAAGGCTTGCAGTTAAAAAAACACTGTTATCTTCATCATCATCATCACCACAATTCATATTTAGTGTAAAGGAAAAACCTTTCAGTCATATGATAATTGAATAGGGATCTGTTAAATAAAAGGAGAAAATTGATAAATATACTTGTACCCATTCTGTGTAAAGTGAACAACATGTTCAAACTTCAAAGTTAGACAAAATTTGTTTTAGTAACAGAAAAATGCAGTATTTATAGTGCAGAATGATTAAAAGACTAAACTATTAGATGAAATCAGAGAGTTAAAAAATATTACATTCATAGAGAACTTTTAAATATACTAAGAACCTTTTCCACTATTCTTAATTTTTTTAAAGATTTCAGGATCCGAGTGAAATAATTTGACCTTGAGAAGGTCCATGATGGTGGAGGAGTAAGAAACCTTAGTTTCTTCTGGTTCCATGAATTCAGCTAGATTTTGCTCAAGTCATTCTGAACACTAATGAAATCAACTGGAGATCTAAGAAAAGAATAACTGCAACTCTGCGAATAGAAGAGTAGACCACTTTCTGCAAGGTAGGAGTTGAAGAGAAGTGAATCCAAGGCTATATATGTGAAGTTACAACAACAACTGTGGCATGGCCGGCTGACTGCTCTGAGCAGGAGGTCAGCAAGCAGTAGAACCATTGAGACCACCATCCCTCCCCAAGAAGGAGCAGTGCAAGTGTGCATCACAGGAGTCTGCAGGGTTTGGAGACACAAAACAGGGTTGTGTGTCTGATATACAAACAGAGTCACAAGCTGGGTGAGTGCAGGGAGTGGATGGAGACCAGGGAGCCAGGAATTACTGACTGCTTTTCCCTGAGAGCTCACTGAGGGATGGGTCCCCAAGCTCTAGGATCTGGGGATAGAGATTGGGAGGACAATATTTTCATTCTCATCCTCTAAAGCAGCATGGAAAACATTCAGGGAACAAAAATCACATAGAGCAATCCAGCAGATTACATAGCCTGACCCCCTAGCAAGGGCAGTGAAATTCAATCCTGGGCAAGCACACTTGAAAATGAAAGGAGTAGACCCCACGTCCAGAAGTTCAGCAAGAATATCTAGCCAAGACCAAGTTTATTGGGTTTTTGTTTTGTTTTGTTTTTTAAATGTTTTATTTATTTATTTGACGAGAGAAGGAAAACAAACTGTGAGGGAGAGAGAGAGAGAAGGTGACTCTCCATGGAACAGGGAGTCCAATGTGAGGTTTGATCCCAGGAACCTAGGATCACATGACCTGAGCTGAAAGAAGACACTTAAATACTGAGCCACCCAGGTGCCCCAAGACCAAGTTTATTCATCATTGAGAACTGTCAAACTCCAGCTCTAAGAAAAATAGCATATGGAATTCCTTTGTTGTTTTTTCACCCACAATTTATTTTTTCTATTTTTAATTTTTTCTCTTTATTTTTTTCTTTTTTAAAAATTTTTATATATTTATTTATTTTTACTTTCTTCTCAGTGTTCTGGAATTCATTGTTTATGCACCATACCCAGTGGTTCATGAAATATATGCCCTCCACAATACCCACCAACAGGCTCACCCAACCTCCCACCCATCTCCCCTCCAAAACCTTCAGTTTGTTTCATAGGGTCCACATCTCTCATGATTCATCTACCCCCCCAATTTCCCCAACTCACTTCTCTCTAACTCCTTATGTCCTCCCTGTTATTCCTTATTCTCCACAAATAAGCGAAACCATATGATAATTGACTCTCTCTGCTTGACTTATTTCACTTAGCACAATCTCTGCAAGTGCCTTCCATGTTGATACGAAAGATGGGTATTCATCCTTTCTGATGGAGGCATCATACTCCTTGGCATATGTGGACCATATCTTCCTTATCCATTTGTCCATTGAAGGGCATCTTGGTTCCTTCCACAGTTTGGCGACCGTGGTCATTGCTGCTATAAACATTGGGGTACAGATGGCCCTTCTTTTCACTACATCTGTATATTTGGGGTAAATACCCAGTAGTGCAATTGAAGGTTCATAGGGAAGCTCTATTTTTAATTTCTTAAGGAATCTCCACACTGTTCTCTAAAGTGGCTGCACCAACTTGCATTCCCACCAACAGTGTAAGAGGGTTCCCCTTTCTCCACATCCTCTCCAACACACGTTGTTTACTGTCTTGTGAATTTCGGTCCATTCTAACTGGTGTAAGGTGGTATCTCAGTGTGGTTTTGATTTGAATGTTCCTGATGGCTAATGATCATAAACATTTTTTCATGTGTCTGTTAGCTATTTGTGTGTCTTCATTGGATAAGTGTTTATTCATGTCTTCTGCCCATTTTTGACATGATTATCTGTTTCGTGTGAGTTGAGTCTTAGGAGTTCTTTATAGATCTTGGATATCAGCCATTTGTCTGTACTGTCACTTGCAAATATCTTCTCCCATTCCGTGGGTTGCCTCTTTGTTTTGTTGATTGTTTCCCTAGCTGTGCAGAAGCTATTGTTCTTGATGAAGTCCCAAAAGTTCATTTTTGCTTTTGTTTCCTTTGCCTTTGGAGATGTATCTTGAAAGAAATTGCAGTGGCTGATGTAAAAGCGGTTACTGCCTATGTTCTCCTCTGGGATTCTGATGGATTCCTGCCTCATGTTGGTGTCATTTACCCATTTTGATTTTATCTTTGGGTATTGTATAAGAGAATGTTTGAGGTTCAATCTTCTACGCATAGCTGTCCAATGTTCCTAGCACCATTTATTGAAGAGACTGTTTTTTTTCCCCTATATATTTTTCCTGCTTTGTTGAAGATTATATGACCTTAAAGTTGAGGATCCATATCTGGGCTCTCTACTCTGTTCCACTGCCTCTATGTGTCTGTTTTTGTGCCAGTACCATGCTGTCTTGGTGATCACAGCTTTGTAGTAAAGCTTGAAATCAGGAAACGTAATGCCGCTAGTTTTGTATTTCTTTTTCAGCATTTCCTTAGCAATTTGGGGTCTCTTCTGGTTCCATACAAATTTTAGGATTGTTTGCTCCAGCTTTTTGAAAATGCTAGTGGAATTTTGATCAGGATGACATTGAAAATATAGATTGCTCTAAGGAGTATAGACATTTTAACAATATTTATTCTTCTGACCCATGAGCATGGAATGATCTTCCATCTTTTTGTATCTTCTTCAATTTCTTTCATGAATGTTTCATAGTTCCTCAAGTACAGATGCTTTATCTCGTTGGTTAGGTTTATTCCCAGTTATCTTTTGGTTCTTGGTGCTATAGTAAATGGAATCAATTCTCTATTTTCCCTTTCTGTGTTTTCATTGTTATTGTGTAAGAAAGCAACTGATTTCTGTACATTGACTTTGTATCCTGCCACATTAATGAATTGCTTTATGAGTTCTTGTAGTTTGGGAGTGGAGTCTTTTGGGTTTTCCATATAAAGCATCATGTCATCTGTGAAGAGGAGTTTGACTTCTTCATTGCCAATTTGAATACCTTTATTTCTCTTTGTTGTTTGATTGCTGTTGCTAGGACTTCTAGTACTATGTTGAGCAAGAGTGATGAGAGTGGGCAATCTTGTCTTGTTCCTGATCTCAAAGGGAAGGCTGTCAGCTTTTCCCTGTAGAGAATGATATTAACTATGGGTTTTTCATAGTTTTTATGGAGTTGAGGAATTTCCCTCTATTCCTATACTTTGAAGCATTTTAAGCAGGAACGGATGCTGTATCTTGTCAAACGCTTTTTTTACATCAATTGAGAGGGCCATGTGGTTCTTCTCTCTTCTCTTATTGATTTGTTCTATCATATTGATTGATTTGTGAATGTAGAACCACACTTGCATCCCAGGGATAAATCCCACATTGTCATGGTGGATAATCTTTTTAATGTACTGTTGGATACTATTAGCTAGGATCTTATTGAGAATCTTTGCATCCATTTTTACCAGGAATATTGGTCTAATTCTCCTTTATGGTCGTGTCTTTGCCTGGTTTGGAGATCAGGGTAATGTTAGCTTCATCAAAAGATTCTGGAAGTTTTCCTTCTGTTTCAATTTTTTGAAACAGCTTCAAAATAGGTGTTATTTCTTCTTTGAATGTTTGGTAGAATTCCCCAGGGAATAGGTCATTTCCTGGAATCTTGTTTTTTGGGAGGTTTTTGATCACTGCTTCAATCTCATTACTAGATATTGGTCTATTCAGTTGTCAGTTTCTTCCTGATTCAGTTTTGGAAGTTTATAGGTTTCCAGGAATGCATCCATTTCATCTAGGTTGCTTAACTTATTGGCATGTCACTTTTGATAATAATTTCTGATGATTGTTTCTCTTTCATTGGTGTTAGTTATAATCTCTCCCTTCTCATTCATAATTTATTAATCTGGGCCTGCTCACTTTTCTTTTGGATTAGTTTGGCCAATGGTTTGTCAATCTTATTGATTCTTTTGAAAATCATCTCCTAGTTTTGTTGATGCATTCTCCTGTATCTCTAGTTTCTATCTCATTGCTCTCTGTTCTAATCTTGATTATTTCCCTTCTCGTGTGTTGTGTTGGCTTAATTTGTTGTTGAATTTCCAGTTCTTTAAGGTGTGAAGAGATCTGGTGTATTCTGGATTTTTCAAATTTTTGAAGGAGGCTTGGATGGCTATGTATTTCCACCTTAGGACTACCTTTGCTGTATCCCATAGGTTTTGGACAAATGTGTCTTCATTCTCATTCATTTCCATGAATTGTTTGAGTTCTTCTTTGATTTCCTTGTAGGTCCAAACATTCTTAAGCAAGGTGGCCTTATCTTCCAGGTGTTTGAATTCCTTCCGAAATTATTCTTGTGGTTGAGTTCCAGTTTCAAAGCACTGTGGTCTGAGAATAGGCAGAGAATAATCTCAAGCTTTTGGTGTTGGTTGAGTCCTGATTTGTGACCCAGTATGTGGTATATTCTGGCGAAGGTTCCATGTGCACTCAAGAAGAATGAGGGTTCTGTTGTTTGAGGGTGGAATGTTCTGCATATATCTATGAGGTCCATCTGTTTCAATGTGCCATTCAATGTTCTTGTTTCTTTATTGATTTTCTGCTTGGACAATCTGTCTGTTACTGAGAGTGGCATGTAGAATCCCCTATTATTAATGTATTCATTTCAATATGACTCCTTATCTTGATTAACAGTTGTCTTATGTAGTTGGCTGCTCCCATATTGGGGACATATATATTTAAAATTGTTAAATCTTCTTGGTGGATAGACCCTTAAGAAATCATGCCATGTCCTTCTGTATCTCTGACTACACTCTTTACTTTAAAATCTAATTTATCTGATAGTAGAGTCATTACCGCAGCTTTCTTTTGAGACCCATTCGCATGAAAGATGCTTCTCCATCCCTTCACTTTCAGTCTGGATGCGTCCTTAGATTCAGAATGGGTCTCTTGTAGACAACACATGAACAGGTCCTGTCGACTTATCCAATCTTCAATCCTGTGCCATTTTATAGGAGCATTTAGGGCATTGATGTTGAAAGTGATTATTAATAGATACATTTTATTGACATCATATTGCCTGTGAAGTCCTTGCTTATATAGATTGTCTGTATACATTTCTGTTCAATGGCACTCTTGGGTTCTTTCTTCTTCTTTTTTAAAGATGTTATTTATTTGACAGAGAGAGATCAGAAGTAGGCAGAGTAGCAGGCAGAGAGAGAGGGGGAAGCAGGCTCCCTGCTGAGCAGAAAGCCCAATGTGGGGCTCGATCCCAGGACCCTGAGATCATGACCTGAGCCAAAGGCAGAGGCTTAATCCACTGAGCCACCCAGGTGCCTCAGGTTCTTTCTTCTTTTAAGGAGCCCTCCTTAATATTTCTTGGTGGTCACATACTCTTAAACCTTGCCAGTCTTGGAAGCTCTTTATCTCTCCATCCATTTTGAAGATCAGTCTTGCTGGATAAAGTATTTTGGGCTGCATATTTTTTTCTCATTTAATGCCCTGAGTACCTCTTGCCAACCCTTTCTGGCTTGCCAGGTTTCTTTGAAGAGGTCTGACATTATTCTGATGGACCTTCCTCTGTACATAAGGAATTTCTTCCCCCTAGCTGTTTTCATGAGCTCCTGTCTAAAATTATAGTTCTCCAGTTTCACAATCAGGTGTCTCGAGGTCTTTCTGGTTTTCAGGATCTTGTGGGGCACTTTTCTGCCTCTAGGACATGAACACTGGTTCCATTCTCCAGATTAGGAAAATTTTCATGGAAAATTTGTTCAACTATATCCGTTGACTTCTTTCTTTCTCCTCCCCCTCAAGGATTGCAATAATTCTAATGTTGGAATGTTTCATGGCATCATTTATTTCTTTAATTCTGTTTTCATGACTTCTCAGCTGTTTGCTCCAGGCCTCCTCCTTTTTTCTATCTGTTTGTCCTCTAGATCATTAATTCTATCTTTTACCTCAGTTACCCTAGCTGTTAAAGAATTTAGATTAGATTGGAACTAAATGACAACATTTTTAACTTCTTCCCTGGTAGCTTTCACTTCTGCCCTAATCATGTTGTCATTAATGGTTTTCTCCAACCTAGCCATTGCCTGGATAATTGTTACCCTGAATTCCCTTTCCAACATACTGTTTACATCCATATACAATAGCTCTAATGGAGAGGGCACTGTCTCTGTATTTTTCCTCTGTTGGGCATTTCTCCTCTTAGTCATTTTGGTGAGAGATGGCTGAAGAGATGTGTAGCTGAATGTATCAACCATGATCCAGGGAACGTGAACTCTGGAATACTTCTGAGTAATTGGGAGTTCCCACCAAAAAGAAAGAAAAAAGAAAAAAAAGAGAAAGAGAGAGACAGAAAAAAAAATAGAGAGAGAGAGAGAGAGAGAAGACCCAGCCAGAATGGATGTCAAATGTATGATTTAAAAGGTATACAAACAAAACCAGAGAAACAAAAAAGTAAATGAAAAGTAAATGACCGACAAAAGTAAATGACAAGAAAAAAAAAAAAAAAGAAGCTAGGCAAAATGAACCCCAAGTATAACATTTATATACTACTAGAACAAAAACAAATACACAGAAACACTGACAGAAGAAAAAGATGGGAGGGTGGTTATAAATCCTCAGTGTGGGCGAGGAAAATTATTTTGATTCTTCCTGGGTGTATCTTGATATCTTTGTTAAAGGACTCAACTTTCCCAAGATAAAGGAGAATTAAAACTGGTTTATATAGAGGGGTAGTATTGATTGGGCAAAGAAGATTACCTTGAAGTTTATCTATATATGAATAGTTAAAAAAATAGAAAAGCAAAATAAAAACACATGTATATGTATCATAAAAGGTCAAGTTAAAAGGTTAATATGGAATTTTTTCTATTGATCCTCTTGTGATGGTAAATAGGTTACAAAAATTACAAAAAAATGAAAAAGAATGAGAATAATGGGAATTAATTAAAAATAAAAATTGTATTTATGAAATATGCAAGTCTTAGGGTAATACCTTCAGCTTTATATCTTCTTTTCCCCTGATATTGGGGTTTTACAGTTTTATGGGGACCCTGTGGTGGTTGTCCTTTGTTTTGTTGTTGTTGTTTTGTTTTGTTTTGTTTTTTTTGTCTGGATTTCTGGGGGAGGGTTCTGCCACATTGTTGTTCAGACAGTCTTGTTAGGGTTGAGTACTCCTGCCCCCTATCAAGGGGCTGGGCTTTGAGGAACCTGGTTTTTCAGGCTTTTGTTCTCTGGAGGTTTTGTTTTGTTTTGTTTTGTTTTTGTTTTTGTTTTTGTTTTTGTTTTTTCCCTTGGTGGCTTTTGGTGGTTCTTTTGGAGGTTTAGAGGAAAGCAAACTGCACCCAGACCTCAGTCTTAGAGAGACGCCTCAGTGTGTTCTCTTCTGGGTGGTCCAGAGCACACACACTCTCCTCTGTCACCCTCCACTGGCAGAGCACATCCCCACTCACTGTCTCAGGGTTCCCAGGAGCTCAAACGTGTACTCCAGTGCGACTAAAACCACAACAGTATTAGTCCAGATAGCATGCTTCCAGTGGCTGCCTTTGCCTCCACTCTCTGGGCAGATCCAGACCTCCAGAGAGATCCCAACCAGAGATAGCACACTGAGATTTTCATGTTGACCCAGGCTGGGAATTTTCAGACTCTTGCCAGTCCTAGAGAGCAACGGCTAGCACCCACAGAGACCTTTCTCAGGGAAGGTTTTGGAATGCGACTCAGACCATGGTCTCACAGCCTGCATGCAGAGTGCAAAAGCCTGAGGTTCTAGAGAGAACCAGGTGGTGTTCCCACCAGACTCTCTCACATGCACCACCACCAAGAAGCTCTCACATGTGCCAGCAGCTCAGGATCTAGGGCCTGGATGCTTTATCACACTCTGTCTGGGACAGTACCAGTAGTAGTTGTCCTGGGTCTGTGGGCTTAATCCCGTGCCCTTAACCACCTCATTCCACCAATTCCACCCTTAAGATCTTTTGCTCTTTTTGAGTGCTTTAAACCAGACTCCAAATTAATGCTGGTCCCGAATCACAAGGCACTCCCATATTGGGATATTACTTTCCAATGGGTCACTTCTGGTGGCTCCCTCCCCCTTTCGTTTATCTTCTGACATAAATCTGACATTCCCACTCTACTTTACCTGTCTACTGGTGTCTTCTGACCCCATAGAGATCCAGAAGTGTATAATTCTACATCTCAGGTTGATTTCATGGGTGTTCAGAGTGTTCTTGTAGATAATCAGCTCATGTGTATGGACTGGTTTAAACAGCGTCTCCTACTTCTCTGCCATCTTGACCTCCTCTTCTCTCTTTCCTTTTTCAACCAGTCTTATTTTGTCAACTCCTTTTTTAAAATGATCTTTAAAATTTTCATTTTATAGTAACATTCAATCTTTTTTGTATTTAATTTTGTTTTTATAAATATTTAAGTTTTTCCTTCTTTACAATTTTGGGATCCAGTTTTTAATAAGCAGATAAAAATACATACAAGATTCAGTGTACTTCTGTCTTCTGTCCACCTGTCTGATTATATTCTTTCTTTCTTCCCCTCTGATTATATTCTTTCTTTCTCCCCCCACCCCAGTTTTTAAGTCTCATTTGATTTGTTTGTTGTATATTTTCTGGGATTCTTGTTGCCACTTTAATATAATATTTGTTCTCTAATTCATCTATTCTGGACAGAATGACAAGATGGAAAAACTCACCTCATCAAAGGGAAGAGGAGGCAGTACTGTCAGGTACCTAATTAGTATGGATCTAAGTAGCATGTCAGAACTAGATTTCAGAATAATGATTATAAAGATAATAGCTGTGCTTGACAAAAAGCAGAGGAGACTCCAGAGAATCCTTTCTGGATAAGTAAAAGAACTAAAATCTACTCAAGTCAATATAAAAAAAGTTGTTATAGAGATGCAATAAAAAATGGAGGCTCTAAGTGCTAGGATAAATGAGGCAGAAGAACGAATTAGTGATATAGAAGACAAAAGCATGGGGAAAAAGAAGTTGAGAAAAAAGAAGTTGAGAAAAAACTATTAGATAGTGGGAGGAGAAATTGAGATATAAGTGATACCATAAAGCAAAACAATATTAAAATAATTGTTATCCCAGAAAAAGAAGAAAGAGAAAGAGTGGCAGAAGGTATTTTGGAGCAAATTATATCAGAGAACTTCCCTATCTGAGGAAGGAAACAGGCATCCAAGTCCAAAAGACACAGAGGCCCCAATCAAAATCAATAAAAATAAGTCAACACCTGACATATAATAGTGAAACTTGCAAATCACAGAGAAAGAAAAAATCCTGAAAGGAGCTCAAGACAAGAGATCTGTTACCTACAAGGGTGAAATCATTAGACTGACACAAAACCTATCCACTCACACCTGGCCATCCAGAAAGGGCTGGCATGATGTACTCAGGGTGCTAAATAGAAGAATATGTACCCAAGAATGCTTTATACAGGTAAAGTATCATTCAAAATAGGAGAGATAAAAAGCTCCCTGGACAAATAGAAACCAGAAAATTTGTGATCACCAAACCAGCCCTACAAGACATATTAAAAAGGATCCTGTAAAAGGAGAGAGAGCTCAAAATAAGAGAGACCACAAAGGAACAGAGACAATATACAGAAACAGGGACTTATAGGTAGTACACTATAACACTAAATTCATAACTCTCAATAGTTATTCTGAATATAAATGGGATAATTGCTCCAGTAAAAAGACAGGGTAACATATTGGATAAAAAAGCAAGGCCCATCAATATACTGTCTGGATGAGACTCATCTTAGATCCAAGTTATCTTCATACGTAAAGTGAGGTGGTAAAAAAAATTTATCATGTTATTAGATATCAAAAGAATACTAGGGTAGCAATTCTCATATCAGATTTAAACCAAAGACTGTAGTAAGAGATGAGGAAAGACACTATATCATAATTAAAGTGTCTATGCACTGAGAAGATTTAAAAATTGTAAATATTTATGCCCCTAAAATGGAAGAAGCCAACTGTATAAGCCAATTAATAACAATGTTAAGAAACACATCAATAATAATACAATAGCAGTAGGGGACATTAACATCCCAATCACTGCAATGGACAGAATATCTAGGCAGATCAACAAGGGAAAAAAACTCTTGGAATGAGAAGTAGACCAGAGGTGTTTCGCAGATGTATTCAAAATATTCCATCTTAAAGCAACAGAATATACATTCTTCTTGAGTACACCTAGAAAATTCTCCTGAATAGATCACATCCTGTGTCATAAATCAGTTCTCAACACATACCAAAAGATTGGGATTTGGAGCGCCTGGGTGGCTCAGTGTGTTAAGGTTCTGCCTTCAGCTCGGGTGATGATCTCGGGGTCCTGGGATCAAGCCCTGTATCAGGCTCTCTGCTCAGTGGGGAGCCTGCTTCCCTCTCACTCTCTGCCTGCCTCTCTGCCTACTTGTGATCTCTCTCTGTCTGTCAAATAAATAAATAACATCTAAAAAAATTGGGATTATTCCATGCCTATGTTTAGACCACAAGGCTTTGAAACTTGAACTCAATCATAAAGAAAGAGGAAAGAGGAAATTTGGGGGGAAAAATCAAATACATGGAGGCTAAAGTGCATTATACTAGAGAATGAATGGGTTAACCAGAAAATTAATGAAGAATTTTAAAAATTCGGGGAAAAATGAAAATTAAAACACAACTTTTCAAAACCTTTGGGATGCAGCAAAGATGGTCCCAAGATGGAAGTACATAGAAATACAAGCCTTTGTCAAGAAAAAAGAAAGGTCTCAAATGCACAACCAACCTTAGACGTAATGGAACTGGAGAGAGAACAGCAAATAAACCCTAAACCCAGCAGGAGAAGAGAAATAATAAAGATTAGAGCAGAAATCAATGAAATACAAAACAAAAGAACAGTAGAATGGATCAAAGGAACTAGGAGCTTGTTCTACAAATTAAAAGATTGATAAAACTTTGGCAAGACTTACCAAAAATAAAAGAGAAGGGACCCAAATAAATAAAATCATAAATGAAAGAGGAGAAATAAAAAACAACACTGAAGTAATATAAACAATTATAAGAACATATCAAGGGAACTCTACATCAACAAACTAGGCAATCTGGAAGAAATGGATGCATTCCTAGAGAAGAATAAGCTACCATAACTGAACCAAGAAGAAATAGAAACCCTGAGCAGACCCATAACCAGCAAAGAAATTGAAGCAGTAATAAGAAATCCACCAACATACAAGAGTCCAGGACCAGATTGCTTTCCAGGGAAATTCTACCTAAGATTTACTTATTTTTTTTAAAGATTTTATTTCTTTATTGGGAAGAGAAATGGAGAGAGTGCAAGTAGGCAGAGTGTCAGGCAGAGAGACAGGGAGAACCAGGCTCTCCACTGAGCATGGAGCCCGAGTCTGGGCTCGATCCAAGGAATCTGGGATCATGACTTAAGCCAAAGGCAGACACATAACTGACTCAGCCACCCAGGTGCCCCTCTACCAAACATTTAAAGAATTAATACCTATTCTTCTGAAGCTCTTTCAAAAAAAAATAGAAATGGAAAGAAAACCTCAAAACTCATTCTTTGAAGTCAGAATTAACTTGATCCCAAAACCAGACATAGACACCTTCAGAAAAATATAGTAGCTGGTAGGATCCAATAATGCATTAAAAGGATTATTCACCACAACCACATGAAATTTATTCCTGGGCTCTTAAGATGGTTCAACATCTGCAAATCAATCAATGTGATATATCACATTAATAAAAGACAGGACAAGAAACATGATGCTCTTAATATATGCATAAAAAACAAGGGGCGCCTGGGTGACTCAGTGGGTTAAAGCCTCTGCCTTTGGCTCAGCTCATGATCCCAGGGTCCTGGGATTGAGCCCCGCATTGGGCTCTCTGCTCAGCAGGGAGCCTGCTTTCTCCTGTCTCTCTGCCTGCCTCTCTGCCTACTTGTGATCTCTGTCTGTCAAATAAATAAATAAAATATTTTTAAAAATAAAATAAAAAATATATGACAAAACACAACATTCTTTCTTGGTTAAAACTCTCCACAGTGTGGGAATAAAGGGAACATCATAAAATTTCAATATCATAAAAGCCATACAGGAAAAGCCAACAGCAAATATCCTTCTCAATGGAGAAAAAATGAGGTTTATTTCCCCTAAAGTCAGGAACATGGCAGGGATTCCCACTATCACCACTGCTGTTCAACATAGTTCTAAAAACCCTAGCCTCAGCAATCAGAAATAAAAAGAAATAAAACACATATAAATCAGCAAAGAGGAGGTCAAACTCTCACTCTTTGAAGATGACATGATACTCTATGTGGTAAACCCAAAAGACCACCCAAAAATTGCTAGACTCTTGCAGGAATTCAGCAATGTGGAAGGACATAAAATCAATGTGCAGAAATCTGTCACATGTCTATACACAAACAGAGACAAAAGAAATAGAAATGAAGGAGTCAATTCCCTTTACTATTGTACTTAAAACCATATCACACCTAGGAATAAACCTAACCAATAAGGCAAAGGATCTTTACTCAGAAAATTATAGAACACTCACGAATGAAAATGAGGAGAACAAGGAAATGAAAAAGATTTCCATGCTCATGCATTGTAAGAACAAATATTGGTAAAATGTCTATGATACCTAGAGCCATCGGTAGATTTAGTGCAATCCCTATCAAAACATCATCAACTTTTTTTCACAGAATTGAAACATAATTCTAAAATTTTTATGGACAAGAAAAGACCCCAAATAGCCAAAGGTATGCTGAAAAAGAAAACCAAAACTGTTGGCATCACAATTCCAGACTTCAAGCTCTATTAAAAAGCTGTAATCATCAAGAAAGTATGGTATTGGCACAAAAATGGACACATAGAACAGTGAAACAGAATAATAATCCCAGAAATGGGCCCACAACTTCATGGTCAACTAATCTTAAAAAAACAGTTAAGAATACCCAATGGAATTGCATCTTTTCAACAAATGGTGTTGGGAAATTTGGACAGTCCCTAGCAAGAGAATGAAACTGGACCATTTCCTTACACCATTTCCTTACACCATATAAAAAATAGATTAAAATGGGTGAAAGACCTAAATGTGAGACAGGAATCCATCAAAATCCTAGAGGAGAACACAGATAGTACCCTCTTCCACCTCATCCACAGAAACTTCTTGTTAGACAGGTCTCCAAAGGCAAAGGAAACAAAGGCAAAGATGAACTATTGGGACTTCATCAAGATAAAAAGCTTTTGTGCAGGAAAGACCCAGTTGACAAAATCAAAAGACAGCCTACAGATTGGGAGAAAATATTTTCCAATGACAGATCAGATAAAGGGCTAGTATCCAAAATCTCTAAAGAACTTATCAAACTCAGTACAAAAAAACAAATAATGCAACCAAGAAATAGGAAGATGTGAACAGACACTTCTCCAAGGGAGGCATACAAATGGTCAACAGACACATGACAAAAATTTTCAACATCACTCAGCATTAGGGAAATGCAAATCAAAACCACAATAAGATACCTCCTTATACCAGTCAGAGTAGCTAAAATTAACAAGACAGGAAATGCCAAATATTGTCAGGATGTGGAGAAAGGGGAACACTTCTATGCTGTTATTGGAAATGCAAGCTGATACAGCCACTCTAGAAAACAGTATGGAGGTTTCTCCATACTGTTAGAACTACCCGTGATGCCACGATTGCACTACTGGGACTTACTGTAAATATAAAATTGTAGTGATCCAGAGGGGCACCTACACCCCAATGTTTATAGCAACAATGTCCATAATAGGAAAACTACAGAAAGAGCCAGGATGCCCATTGACAAATGAATGAATAAAGAAGCAGTGTATATAGATCAATGGAATATTACTCAACCACCAAAAAAATGAAACTTTGTCATTTGCAATCACGTGGATGGAAATAGATGTTATCATGCTAAGCGAAAAAAGTCAATCAGAGAAAACAATTATATGATATTGCTCTTATGTGAAATTTAAGAAACAAAACAGAGGAACATAGGGGAAGAAAGAAAAAAAAAAAAACAAAATGAAATCAGAGACAGAGATTAACCATGAGATTCTCAATCATAGGAAACACACTTAGTAGCTGTAGAGAAAGGGGGATGGAGGGTGGGCTCACTGGGTTATGGACATTATAGAGGGCCTGTGCTCTAATTAGCATTTGGTATTATATGAGAATGATGAATCACTCAACTCTACCTCTCAAACCTATAATACATTACATGTTAATTAATTAATTTAAACTTAAAAAAATAAAAAAAATCAATAAAGTACCTAACTATTATTGTATTGCTAAAAGTAATAATTTAACCTTCTTTTTTCCGTCTTTGGTTGTTTGCATTCATGTGTTTTTGTTTGTTTATTCATTTGTTTTCCTTTCTTTTGTTTTGTTTTAAATTTAAAATTTTAAAATTAATTTTAAAATTAAATAAAATTAAATATCAGATTTGTTGAATAAGACATACATTTGAGAGATGGTATAGGTGGCTTTTGTGGTAACATTGGAGAATCATAGTGGTGTGAACAGGAAAAGTAGCAAATGATGTAAAGAAATGTTTAGATAGCAGAAATATTTAGAGTAGGAATTGATACTACTTGCTGAAGGGCAGCATTGTGCATTTATAGAATGGTTTCAGCAAAGACAATGACAAGTTTTATATTTTTTTTCTGTTCTTAGAATTCTGTTCTTAGAATTTCAGTGATGTTTACCTTTATTGAGAATGATACATGAGAAAAAAAAGGACATAATGTTCTTGTTGGCTGGATAAATATTTTATTGGTTGGATAAATATTTTGCCGATGTTATATTTGTGATATATATGAAATATTCAATGTGTATTCAGTTTATTTTCAATAATAGTTGAAAATTCAGACTAAATACAAAAGATGGAGGTCTAAATTTGGGCTTTATAACATCCAGATATTCAGAATTCTCTGAAAAAGATGACAAAAAGAAAGCTTTAACCAGATCCTTAGGTTACACTAAAAAGTGGTAGCTGAGCTAAGGAGAAATTCAACACAGGATAAGAAAAGATCACTGTGGGTTAGAAAGCTATGAATGTGTAGTTGTCACAGAAACCTGGAGGAGAGCATGGTCCAAAAGTAGGGAATGGTCAGTGGTGTTGTATGAACACAATAAAAGACTGAGTTACTGCTAGGCATAAGTGAATTCTGCAACTATGATGGCCTTTGGACATTAACAGCAACATGAGCTCTTCCCTGATTCTCCAGTGGTCAACCATTAGGCTTGTACTGACATATCAGCTCCCAGGATTTCCAGCTTTCTAGGACACACTGTGTATTTTGAACTTTCCAAATAATCACATAGGCCAATTTATTAAAATAAATATAAATTCATCCATCTATACATATCTACTTAAATATATATATGTGTATGTGTGTGTGTGTGTGTGTGTGTATATATATATATATATATATATATGTATAGACTTACCTACAAATTAGGTAGATAGATGTTAAATAGATAGATGATAGATAGATAGAAGATAGATAATAGATAGAGCTATCTAT
This sequence comes from Martes martes, assembly GCF_963455335.1. Classification (NCBI taxonomy): domain Eukaryota; kingdom Metazoa; phylum Chordata; class Mammalia; order Carnivora; family Mustelidae; genus Martes; species Martes martes. Next base: position 11,896,437 of record NC_137892.1, on the reverse strand, counting down.
ATATACACACATAATTTGTTCTTTATTTTCTGGAGAATTAGAATACAGAGATCATCCAAAACCTCTTACACAAAGGGAAGGGCATTGTTAGGGAAAAGAGGGACACTGGGAAATGGAGTGGAGACACTTATGTAGACTCAAGATGGAAAACTTGAACCTGAAATCCCTGAACTTTCTTTGATGATGTAACAATTCCACATCCTCCCCCTTATTTGAGAGAATCAACTAACCTGCATAAAGAATTATTCTACTGGTTTCACCTGTGAGAATTCATTACAAGGACTGAAATTCTCTTTTTGTCATGTTTCCAAACTTTCATCTTTTCTTCCAGTGACATAGGGACATTAAGATTCCAGCAGAACAGGGGAAGTAGGAGGAGGCGCCATTTCAACCTATACCCTAAAGTGAGCTGATTACCTACCAAAGAACTCTGATTACCCATGAAATCAGCCTGAGGTAAAAATTATACACGTCTGGATCTCTACGGGGCAGAAGACGCCAGTGGGCAGGTAAAGTGGAGTGGGAACATCGGACTGATATCGGAAGATAAACAAAAGGGGGAGGAGGCCACCAGAGGTGACCCATTGGAAAGTAATACCCCAATACGAGAGTACCCTGTGTCTGGGGACCAGCATTAACTAGGAGTCTGGTTGAAAGCACTCAAAAAGAGCAAAGGATCGCGGGGGGGAGACTGTGGGAATCGGGGTGGTTAGGGACAGGGGCTTAAGTCCCCGGACCCAGGACAGCCACCCCTGGCGCTGAGCCAGAGAGAGTGCAGCGGAGAAACCAGGTCTTGGTCCCTGAGCTGCCAGCACACCTGAGAACGCTTGGGGTCCAGCTCCCGTGAGGGGCTGGGAGCCTCGCCAGCCAGCAGAAACACAGCCTTTTTGCACTCTCCATGCAAGCGCCGAGCCGTGCTATCAGAGCCTGAGACGTGCGAGCCCCACACCCTCAACTGAGAGAGGTGCGTGCAAGCCTGGTGCTCTCGGACCCAGAAAGACCAGGCACTCCCAGCCCGGGCCAGCGGGAAAATCTCAGTGTGCAATCATGGCTTGGAACCTCTATGGTGGTCTGGAACTGCCCAGACAGCCACCACTGTCATGGTTTTGGGTACAAGCAGGAGTTCCTGTGTCCCCAGGGACCATGACTCGGAACCTGCTCTGCCAGTGGCCGAGGGGGAACTTATGTGCTCTGGAGATCCAGAGGGGAACAGACTGAGGTTTCTTTCTGAGAGGGAGATTGGGGTGCAGTTTGCTTTCCTCTAAACCTCCAAAAACCATCAAAAGCTGTCAAGGGGAGAGAAAACAAACGAACAAACATAAAAACCTCCAGAGAACAAAAGCCTGAAAAACCGGTTTCTTCAGAGCCCACCCCTTTGAGGGGGGCGGGAAGACTTAACTCAGGGAAAATTGCCTGAAAACCCACGTGACTGGCCCCTCCCCCAGAAAATCAACCAGAAAAAAAAAAAAAAAAGAAAAAGAGAAAAATAGAGGACAAGAGAACAACCACCACTACTTCATAGATACAACGTTTATTTTGAAATCGTACCCACTATTCTGGTTCATTTTTTTTTCCATATAGATAATTTTTTTACCTATTTGCCATCAGAGTGAGATGTCCAGTGCATGAAATTCTGTAATAACCTTTTAACCTGAACTTTTTGATACATATACCAATGTTTTTCTTTCGCTCTACTTTTTAATTTTTTTTAATTTTAGTCTAGTTTAGTTTATTCTTTTTTTATTTTTATTTTTTAATGTTCATATAGAGTTAAATTTCAAGGTAATCCCATTTCCCCAATCAATACTACCCGTATAGGTAAACCAATTTTTAATCCCCCTTTATCTTAGGAAAGTTGAGTCCTTTAACAAAGATATCAAGATACATCCAAGAAGAATCAAAATAACCTTCCTCACCCACCCTGAGGATTTATAACCACTCTCCCAACTTTTTCTTCTGACACTGTTTCTGTGTATTTGTGTTTGTCCTGATAGTATATAAATCATATACTTGGGGTTCTTTTTGACGAGTTTCTTCCTTTTTTTTTTTTTTTTGCATATATATTTTTTCTTTCTCTTGTCATATACTTTTATCAGTCTTTTTGTTTGTCTTTTTTTATTTGTGTACGTCATAAATCTTACCTTGGGGCCCATTTGGGCTAAACCTTCTCTTTTATCTTTCTTTATTTTTCCTCTCTCTCTCACTCTCTCTCTCTCTTTCTCTCTCTCTCTTTTTCTTTTATTTCTTTTTCTTTTCTTTTTTCTCTCATTCTTTTTTCCTTCGTTTGGCTGGGGACTGCTGATTGCTCAGAAGTGTTCCAGGGTGCACCTTGACTGCACCATAGCTGATACATCCAGTTACATCTGTTCAGCCACCTCTCACCAAAATGACTAGGAGGAGGAATACACAACAGAAGAAAAATTCAGAGGATGGGCCTTCTGCAACAGAGCTAATGGCTATCGACATAGACAACATGTCGGAAAGGGAATTCAGGCTAACAATTATCCAGGTAATAGCTAGGTTGGAGAAAGCCATGGATGACCAAATGGAATTGATTAGGGCAGAACTGAAAGCCACCAGGGATGATGTTCACAATGCTCTCAATGAGTTCCAATCTAATGTAAATTATCTAAAAGCTAGGGTAACTGAGACAGAAGATAGAATTAGTGATGTGGAAGACAAACAGATAGAGAGAAAGGATCAGGAGGAAGACTGGAACAAACAGCTTAGAAGCCACAAAAACAGAATCAGGGAAATAAATGATGCCATGAAACGTTCCAACGTCAGAATTATTGGAATCCCTGAAGGGGAGGAGAAAGAAAGAAGTCTAGAAGATATAATGGACCGAATTCTCCATGAAAATTTTCCCAATCTCACGAATAGAACCAGCGTTCATATATTAGAGGCAGAATGGTCTCCTCCCAAGATTACAGATTCTCGAAAGTCCTCAAGACACCTACTAGTAATAATGAAGAATTATAATTGTAGGCAGGCCACCTTGAAGGCAGCTAGGACAAAGAAGCTCCTTACGTACAGAGCAAAGCCCATCAGAATAACGTCAGACCTGTCCACAGAGACCTGGCAAGCCAGAAAAGGCTGGCAAAATATATTCAGGGCACTAAATGAGAAGAACATGCAGCCAAGAATACTTTATCCAGCAAGACTGACATTCAAAATGGATTGAGAGATAAAGAGTTTTCAAGACCAGCAAAGCTTAAAAGAGTATGCGACCACCTAGTCGACATTGCAGGAAATATTAAGGGGGGTTCTATAAAAGAGGAAAAATACTAAGAATATCATTGAACAGAAATATAGAGACAATCTACTGAAGGAAAAACTTCAAAGGTAACACGATGTCAGTAAAAGCGTATCTCTCAATAATCACTCTCAATGTGAATGGCTTAAATGTGCCCATAAAATGACACAGGGTTGCAGATTGGATAAAACGACAGGACCCATCCATTTGCTATCTACAAGAGACCCATTTTGAACCTAAGGATACACCCAGACTGAAAGGGAAGGAATGGAGAAGCATCTTTCATGCCAATAGGCTTCAAAAGAAGGCTGGGGTAGTGATTCTCATATCAGATAAATTAGATTTTAAACTAAAGACGGTAGTCAGAGATACAGAAGGACACTACATAATTCTTAAAGGGACTCTCCACCAAGATGATCTAACAATTGTAAATATCTATGCCCCTAATATGGGAGCAGCCAATTACATAAGAAAACTATTAATCAAGATAAAGAGTCATTTTGATATGAATACATTAATAGTAGGAGATCTTAACATGCCTCTCTCAGTAATAGATCATTCAAGCAGAAAATCAATAAAGAAACAAGAGCATTGAATGACACATTGGACCAGACGGTCCTCATAGATATTTACAGAACAATCCACCCTAAAACAACAGAATACTCATTCTTCTCAAGTGCACATGGAACCTTCTCCAGAATAGACCACATACTGGATCACAAATCACTGATACCAAAAGACTGAGATTATTCCTTGCATATTCTCAGAACATAATGCTTTGAAACTGGAGCTTAATCACAAGGAAATGTTTGGAAAGAACTCAAACACCTGGAAGCTAAAGACCACCTTGCTTAGATCAACCAGGAGATCAAAGAAGGACTTAAACAATTCATGGATACCAATGAGAATGAAGACACTTGGGTCTAAAACCTATGGGATACAGCAAAGGCTGTCCTAAGGGGGAAATATAGCCATCCAAGCCTCCCTAAAAAATATTGAAATATCCAGAATACACCAGCTGTCTCTGCACCTTAAAGAACTAGAGAATCAACAAGTTCAATCAACTCCACACACAAGAAGGGAAATTATCAAGATTAGAGCAGAGATCAATGAGGTAGAAACTATTGATACAGTAGAATGTAACAATAAACTAGAAGCTAGTTTTTTGAAGGAATCAATAATATCAATAAACCATTGGCCACACGAACCCAAAAGAAAAGAGAGAAAGCCCAAATTAATAAAATTATGAATGAAAAGGGAAAGATCACAACTAACACCAAGGAAGTAGAAACAATCATCAGAAGTTATTATCAACAGTTATATGCCAATAAGCTAAGCAACCTAGATGAAATGGATGCATTCCTGGAAAACTAGAAACTCCCAAAATTGAACCAGGAAGAAATTGACAACCTGAATAGACCGATATCTAGTCACAAGATTGAAGCAGTGATCAAAAACCTCCTGAAAAACAAGAGCCCAGGACCTGACGGATTCCCTGGGGAATTCTATCAAACTTTCAAAGAAGAAATAATACCTATTCTCCTGAAGCTGTTTCAAAAAACTGAAGCAGAAGGAAAACTTCCAGACACTTTTTATGAAGCCAGCATTACCCTGATCCCCAAACCAGGCAAAGACCACACCAAAAAGGAGAATTTCAGACCAGTATCACTGATGAATATGGATGCTAAGATTCTCAACAAGATCCTAGCAAACAGGATCCAATAGCACATGAAAAAGATTATCCACCATGACCAGGTGGGATTCATCCCTGGGTTACAAGGATGGTGCAACATTCGCAAATCAATCCATGTGGCAGAACAAATCAATAAGAGAAGAGAGAACCACATGATCCTCTCAATTGATGCAGAAAAGGCATTTGACAAAATCCAGCATCTGTTACTGATTAAAACGCTTCAAAATATAGGAAAAGAGGAAACATTCCTTAACTTCATAAAATCTATCTATGAAAGACCCACAGCAAATATCATCCTCAATGGGAAAAAGCTTGCAGCCTTCCCGTTGAGATCAGGAACATGATAAGGATGCCCACTCTCACGACTCTTGTTCAACATAGTATTAGAAGTCCTAGCAACAGCAATCAGACAACAAAAAGAAATAAAGGTATCCAAATTGGCAATGAAGAAGTCAAACTCTCTCTCTTCGCAGATGACATGATTCTTTATATCAAAACCCAAAAGACTCCACCCCCAAACTACTAGAACTCATACAGCAATTCATTAATGTGGCAGGATACAAAGTCAATGTACAGAAATCAGTGGCTTTCTTATACACTAACAATGAAAATACAGAAAGGCAAATTAGAGAATCGATTCCATTTACTATAACACCAAGAACCATAAGATACCTTGGAAGAAACCTAACCAAAGAGGTAAAGGATCTGTACTAGAGGAACTACAGAACACTAGTGAAAGAAATTTAAGAAGACACAAAAAGATGGAAGACCATTCCATGCTCTTGGATCAGAAGAATAAACATTGTTAAAATGTCTATACTGCCCAGAGCAATCTATACTTTTAATGCCATTCCGATCAAAACTACACCAGTATTTTTCAAAGAACTGGAGCAAATAATCCTACAATTTGTATGGAATCAGAAGAGACACCAAATTGCTAAGGAAGTGTTGAAAAAAAAAACAAAAACAAAACAAAACTGGGGGCGTAATGTTACCTGATTTCAAGCTTTACTCCAAAGCTGTGATCACCAAGACAACATGGAATTGGCATAAAAACAGACACATAGACCAGTGAAACAGAGTAGAGAGCGCAGATATGGACCCTCAACTCTATGGTCAAATAATCTTCAACAAACCAGGAAAAAAAAATATACATTGGAAAAAGACAGTCTCTTCAATAAATGGTGCTGGGAAATTGGACAGCTATATGTAGAAGAATGAAACTTGACCATTCTCTCACTCTGTACACAATGATAAACTCGAAATGGATTAAAGACCTCAATGTGAGACAGGAATCCATCAGAAACCTAGAGGAGAACATGGGCAGTAACCTCTTTGATATCAGCCACAGCAACTTCTTTCAAGATATGTCTCCAAAGGCAGAGGAAACAAAAGCAAAAGTGAACTTTTGGGACTTCATCAAGATCAAAACTTCTGTACAGCAAAGGAAACAGTCAACAAAACAAATAGGCAACTCATGGAATGAGAGAAGATATTAGCAAATGATAGTACAGACAAAAGATTGACATCCGGGATCTATAAAGAATTTCTCAAACTCAACACACACAAAACTATAATCATATCAAAAAATGGCCAGAAGTTATGAACAGACACTTCTCCAATGAAGACATACAAATGGCTATCAGACACATGAAAAAATGTTCATCATCATTAGCCATTAGGGAGATTCATATTAAAACCACATTGAGATACCACCTTACACCAGTTAGAATGCCCAAAATTAGCAAGACAGGAAACAACATGTGTTGAAAAGGATGTGAAGAAAGGGGAATCCTCTTACACTCTCAGTGGGAATCCAAGTTGGTGCATCCACTTTGGAGAACAGTGTGGAGATTCCTATAGAAATTAAAAACAGAGCTTCCCTATGGCCCTGCAATTGCACTACTGGCTATTTACCCCAAAGATACAGATGTAGTGAAAAGAAGGGCCATCTGTACCCCAATGTTTATAGCAGCAATGGCCACAGTCGCCAAAATGTGGAAAGAACCAAGATGCCCTTCAACGGACGAATGGGTAAGGAAGATGTGGTCCATAGACACTATGGAGTATTATGCCTCCATCAGAAAGGATGAATACCCAACTTTTGTAGCAACATGGACGGGACTGGAAGAGATTATGCTGAGTGAAATAAGTTTATCAGAGAGAGTCAAGTATCATATGGTTTCATTTATTTGTGGAGCACAACAAATAACATAGAGGACATAGGGAGATGTAGAGGAGATGGGAGTTGAGGGAAATTTGAAGGGGAGGTGAACCATGAGAGACTATGGACTCTCAAAAACAATCTGAGGGTTTTGAAGGGGTCGGGGGTGGGAGGTTGGGGGAGCCAGGTTGTGGGTATTAAGGAGCGCAAGTATTGCATGGAGCACTGGGTGTGGTGCAAAAACAATGAATTCTGTTATGCTGAAAAGAAATAGAAAAAACAAAACAAAACAAAGCAAAATCACCAATACATACTGTATAGTAATTAAGTAAGTAAAGTGTCATTCTTCCCACTTATGTCTTGACTACTATACACAATTTATTTTTAAGACTTGTATAATTTGAGTGATGTTAACAAATCATAAAGTAGGAGTTTTATCTTTTTACTTCCAAAGAACACCAAAGGTTATAATTACGTATAGATCATAGAAAAGGATGCGTTTTTCGGTTCATGAGAATCCAGGGGAGAAGTTCAAGTACACAATTAAAGCAAAATACCCAACATAGAATGCATTGAAGAGGTAAAATGCACCAGCTTCACTTTCTCCATGTTACTGCTTCCCCATGGCAGCACAGTTAAGTGTCAAGAGAGATCCCAGAAGTAAATGTGTGACTAAGTACCCATGTGTGGGAAAGAGCCAAAGAGACTCACTTGTCACACCATTCAGAAGACTGAGTTGATTTCCACAAATGAACTGTGGGAAAAGGCTGAAAACAGGGTTAGAAAGGCTCAGAATGCATCAAAAGAGGATGATCCTATTAACCACTTCAAAAACTTCATCATGAAGCACACATGGGCCATCTGTACATGTTACATGCACATCCTTCAGTTGACTTGAGGGCACCCTCCACACTCTGACTATCTCATCCACACACACATCCTGCCTTATAGACAACTCCCTGTATATGTCTCAGAGAGCAAAATGAGTGAGTTTTGCAGATGGCAGGAGAGTATATACAGAAAGATGACTCAATTATTGGGATAAGGATGAACGACATAAACCTGGGCATTCAAAACCACTGCTGGGAAAGCAAATAGGAGGATTCTAGCACCTGTCTCACTTAACATGTTCAAGAGAAAGCATTAAATCTTAATTCCTCCAAAAAAAGAAACAAGAAATGTAGATTATGCATATATAAAGAAAACGTTTGGAAAAACCTTGAAATATCTAGCAGGTTGTAATTTCTGTCTTGATGACATGCATTAAAGACTACAGGACGTACTACTTTTTCTAGTGCAAAACAGTAAAGTAAAACTTTAAGGATGTTGTGCCTGAGGGCCTCAGTTGGTTAGACTTCTGACTCTTTATTTTGGTTTGGGTTATGATCTCATTGTTGTGAGATCAAGTCCTGCATTGGGCTTTATGCTAAGTGAATATTCTACTTGCGATTCTCCCCCTCTGTCCTACTCCTCACTCATGCTCACTTACTCTCACTCTCAAATAAAATAAAATAAAATAAAATAAAATAAAATAAAATAAAATAAAAACAATTTTAAAAAAAAGAACAATGTGCCCAAGAATATACTCAAAGAAAGGAGATAAAACTTTTGAACCCTGAAAAGTATAAAACATTGAAAAAAATTAAAGAAGACATAAAAAGGAAAGATATTGTATGCTAATTGTTGGAAGTAATATTGAAGTGTTCACACTTATCAACAAAATCTACAGAGTCAAAGCCATTGTCAGTACACTTGCAATGGCATCTTTCACAGAAATAACAAAAAAAAAAAAATTAGGCCATGATGATGAATCTCTTACATAGATCTTTGTATGCATCTCTGATTATTCTTTCTTTCTTGATTTTTTATTTTAATTTTAGTACAGTTAAAAAAAATCAATTCCTAAAATATTTACCAAACCAAAAATGACATCAAATACCCAAAGTATTCTTGAGATAGAAGAACAAAACCAGAGATATTTCTATTATTTCAATATATATTACTAAGTTATAGTAATCAAAACTTGATAGTGGCATAAAAACAAACACATTGATTACTGGAAAAGTTTAGGGAATGGGAAAGAAACCCATTCAAAAGTGATCTATTAACTTATTCAAATAGTCAAGAATACACAATAAAGAAAGGATACTCTCCTCCATAAATTGTGGTAGACATATAAAACTAGACAGCTACATGCACAAGAATGAAACTGTGCTAGCATAATATGCCATACGTAAACATTAACTCAAAATGGAGTAGACTTGAACATGAGACCAGAAACCACACAACTCCTGGAAGAAAATACAGGTGGTTAGCTACTTGACATCAGCCTTGGCAATGATTTATTTTACTTGACACCAAAAGCAAAGGTTAAAGAAAGATAAAACAAATAAACATGTTAGACTATATCAAATTTAAAAGCCTCTGTGCAGTAAAGGTAATCATCAAAAAAATGAAAAGCAACACATGATTGGGAGTAAATACTTGAAAATTGTATATCTGGTAAGGATTTAATATACAAAAATATATAAAGAACTTATACAATTCAGTACGAAAAAATAGTTACATTTTTTAAATAATGGGTAGATTTTGGAATAGGCATTTGCTAAAGAAGATATTCAATCAGAACATGAAATATGCTCATCTAGTCACTAAGTATCAGAGAAATAAAAATGAAAACCACAAAAAGTCACCTAATACCTTTAAGAATGGCTAGAATAAAAAAAATAAGATAAATAACAAGTGTTGGCAACGATGTGGAGAAAAGGAACACTTGTGTACTGTGTGTGGTACTATCACTGTTGGAAGCATTATGGTGGTTCCTCAAATGATTGAAAAAATAAATATTATATTTGATATTTCATTATCATATAACAATATTACTCAGCATAAAAGATAAAATCTTGATATTTTGACAACATGAATGGAGCTAGAGTGTATTATGCTAACTAAAGTAAGTTAGACAGTAAAATACAAATAGATGTTTTCAATTATATGTGGAATCCAAAAGACAAAACAAAGAAATAAGCAAAGAAAATACAGAAATAGATTCATAAATATGGTTGTCAGGGAAGAGGCTGTTGGGTGGTGGATAAAATGTTGAAAGTAAAGCAAGAGGCACAAACTCCCAATATAAAATAAAAAGGACATTAGGATGAAAAATACAGCACAGGGAAAATAGTCAATTATATTTTAACAAATTTGTATGCTGACAGATGGTAGCTACACTGACACTTTTGACCCTTTTGTAATGTATACAATTATTGAATCACTGTGCTGTACATTTAAAATTACTATAAAATTTTATCTCAAGAATAATTCAATAAGGAAAAAAAGAAATATGTGTGTGAATCTCCCCAAAAGACTATTAAAGTGAATTAAAAATAAAACACACTGTAAATACATAATACAAATAGAGTAAAATTAAAAAGGATGTAAAAAGTTTTGCTATGCTAACACTAATACAATAGAATCTTGAGTAGCTATCATAATGTTAGGAAAAGCAGACTTTAGAAAAGGAAAACTATCTGGGATAAAGAGGAACATTACCTTATGGTAAGCGGGTCAATGATTTTTGAAGGCATAATAATCATTCATGCATATTTGCCTAACAGTGAGTAGGTATATGTGTGGGAAAACCTCTCAGTTTATATCAAAATGCAAAGAAGTTGAAAAATCCACTATTACTGTTGGATACTGTAACATTGGTCAAATAATTAAGAGATCCTGAATGAAAAACATCAGTAAGACAGTTGAACTGAACAGCAACATCTATCAACTGGATGTAATTTGTATTTCTAGAATATTACAACAGCAACAGAATGTGCATTCATCTCAAATTCATATAGAAATATCACCAAGAGTGAGCCCCGTCTGGGTCATAAAACAAACATTAACAAGTTAAAAAAGTGAAAAACATACAAAATACTCCCTCAAATTATAGCATATTTAAAGTGGAAATCAGGAACAGAAAAACAGCTAGAAAAGCTCTAACACTTAGCGATAAAATAAGAAATACTTTTCTTTTTCAAGTTTTTATTTAAATTCAAATTAGCTAACATACAGTGTAATATTAGCTTAAGGTACAGAATTTAGTCGTTCATCACTTAATATAACATCACTTACATATAACACCCAGGGCTCATTACAACAAGAGATCTCCTTAATACCAGTCACTGATTTAATCCATTATCAACCCACCTCCCCTCCAGCAACCTTCAGTTTTTTCCTATAGTTATAAGTCTGTTATCTGGTTTGCTTCTCTTCACCCACCCATTTTCATGTATTTTGTTTTTTACAATACTGAAATGTGAATAAAATCGTATAGTATTTGTCTTTCTTTCTCTGACTTGTCTTGTTTAACATAATATGCTCTACTTCCATGAACATCACTGCAAATAGCAGGATTGAGTCTTTTTAATGGCTAAGTTAATATATAATTATGCATATTACATATACATATATGTAATCACATCTTTTTTTTTTTTTTTTACCTATTCATCACTTGATAGACATTTGGGCTCTTTCCATAATTTGGCTATTGTTGATAATACTGCGATAATATTGAGGTGCATCCAATTTCAGTCTATTTTCGTGTGTGGTGTATGGAAATAGTCCAATTTCATTTTTCTGCATGTGGCTGTCCAATTTTCCTAACACCATTTGTTGAAGAGGCTGTCTTTTTTTACATTGGACATTCCTTCCTGCTTTGTCAAAGGTTAGTTGACCATAGAGTTGAGGGTCTATTTCTGGGCTCTCCATTCTGTTCCATTGATCTATGTGTCTGTTTTTCTGCCAGTACCATACTGTTTTGATGATGACAGCTTGGTAACAGAGCTTGAAGTCCAGAATTGTAATGCCACATACTTTAGCTTTCTTTTTCAATATTCTTTTGATATTCGAGGTCTTTTCCAGTTCCATATAAATTTTAGGATTATTTGTTCCATTTCTTTGAAAAAAATGGATGAGATTTTGATAGGGATTGCATTAAATGTGTAGATTGCTTTAGGTAGAATAGACATTTTCACAATATTTGTTCTTCCAATCCATGAGCATGGAACATTTTTCCATTTCTTTGTGTCTTCCTCAATTTCTATCATGAGTACTTTATAGTTTTCTGAGTACAGATTCTTTGCCTCTTTGGTTAGGTTTATTCCTAGGTATCTTATGCTTTTGGGTGCAATTGTAAATGGGACTGACTCCTCAATTTCTCTTTCTTCTGTCCTGTTGTTAATGTAAAGAAATGCAACTGAGTTCTGTGCATTGACTTTACGTCCTGACACTTTACTGAATTCCTGTACAAGTTCTAGCAGTTTTGGAGTGGAGCCTTTTGGGTTTTCCACATATAGTATCCTATCATCTTCAAAGAGTGATAGTTTGACTTCTTCTTTGCCAATTTGGATGCCTTTAATTTCTTTTTGTTGTCTGATTGCTGAGGCTAGGACTTCTAGTACTATGTTGAACAGCAGTGGTGATAACGGACATCCCTGCCGTGTTCCTGACCTTAGCGGAAAAGCTTTCAGTTTTTCTCCATTGAGAATGATATTTGCGGTGGGTTTTCATAGATGGCTTTGATAATATTGAAGTATGTGACCTCTACCCCTACACTTTGAAGAGTTTTAATCAGGAAGGGATGCTGCACTTTGTCAAATGCTTTTTCAGCATCTATTGAGAGTATCATAGGGTTCTTATTCTTTCTTTTGTTAATATATTGTATCACATTGATTGATTTGCGGATGTTGAACCAACCTTGCAGCCCTGGAATAAATCCCACTTGGTCGTGGTGGATAATCCTTTTAATGTACTGTTGGATCCTATTGACCAGTATTTTAGTGAGAATTTTCATATCTGTGTTCATCAAGGATTTGATCTGTAATTCTGTTTTTTGATGGGATCCTTGTCTGGTTTTGGGATCAAGGTGATGCTGGCCTCATAGAATGAGTTTAGAAGTTTTTCTTCCATTTCTATTTTTTGGAACAGTTTCAGGAGAATAGGAAATAATTCTTCTTGAAATGTTTGGTAGAATTCCCCTGGGAAGCCATCAGGCCCTGGACTTTTGTTTGTTTGGAGATTTTTGATGACTGTTTCAATCTCCTTACTGGTTATGGGTTTGTTCCGGTTTTCTATTTCTTCCTGGTTCAGTTGCGGTAGTTCTTCCTGGTTCAGTTATGTCTCTAGAAATGTATCCATTTCTTCCCGATTGTCATATTTGTTGGCGTAGAGTTGCTCGTAGTATGTTCTTATAATCGTTTGTATTTATTTGGTGTTGGTTGTGATCTCTCCTCTTTCATTCATGATTTTATTTATTTGTGTCCTTTCTCTTTTCTTTTTGATAAGTCTGGCCAGGGGTTTGTCAATCTTATTAATTCTTTCACAGAACCAGCTCCTAGTTTCGTTGATTTTGTCTATTTTTTTTTTAGTTTCTATTTCATTGATTTCTGCTCTGATCTGTATGATTTCTCTTCTCCTGCTAGGTTTAGGCTTTCTTTGTTGTTCTTTCTCCAGCTCCTTTAGGTGTAGGGTTAGGTTGTGTATTTGAGACCTTTCTTGTTTCTTGAGAAAGGCTTGTACCGCTATATATTTTCCTCTCAGGACTGCCTTTGTTGTGTCCCACAGATTTTGAACAGTTGTGTTTTCATTATCATTTTTTCCATGATTTTTTTCAATTCTTCTTTAATTTCCTGGTTGACCCATTCATTCTTTAGAAGTATGCTATTTAGTCTCCATGTATTTGCATTCTTTCCAAATTTCCTCTTGTGATTGAGTTCTTGCTTCAGAGCATTGTGGTCTGTAAATATGCAGGGAATGATCCCAATCTTTTGATACCGGTTGAGACCTGATTTATGACCCAGGATGTGGTCTATTCTGAAGAACGTTCCATGTGCACTAGAGAAGAATGTATATTCTGTTGCTTTGGGATGGAATGTTCTGAATATATCTGTGATGTCCATCTGGTCCAGTGTGTCATTTAAGGGCTTTATTTCCTTGTTGATCTTTTGCTTAGATGATCTGTCCATTTCAGTGAGGGGAGTGTTAAAGTCCCCTGCTATTATTGTATTACTGTTGATGTATTTCTTTGATTTTGTTATTAATTGGTTTATATAGTTGGCTGCTCCCATGTTAGGGACATAGATATTTAAGATTGTTAGGTCTTCTTGTTGGACAGACCCTTTGAGTATGATATAGTGTCCTTCCTCATCTCTTATTATAGTCTTTGGCTTAAAATCTAATTGATCTGATATAAGGATTGCCACCCCAGCTTTCTTCTGATGTCCATTAGCAAGGTACATTGTTTTCCACCCCCTCACTTTAAATCTGGAGGTGTCTTCCGGCCTAAAATGAGTTTCTTGTAGGTAGCATATTGATGGGTTTTGTTTTTTATCCATTCTGATACCCTGTGTCTTTTGATTGGGGCATTTAGCCCATTAACATTAGGGTAACTATTGAGAGATATGAATTTAGTGCCATTGTATTGCCTGTAAGGTGATTGTTACTGTATATTGTCTCTGTTTCTTTCTGATCTACTACTTTTAGGGTCTCTCTTTGCTTAGAGGACCCCTTTCAATATTTCCTGTAGAGCTGGTTTGGTGTATGCAAATTCTTTCAGCTTTTGTTTGTCTTGGAAGCTTTTTATCTCTCCTTCTATTTTCAATGATAGCCTAGCCGGATATAGTATTCTTGGCTGCATGTTTTTCTCATTTAGTGCTCTGAATATATCATGCCAGTTCTTTCTGGCCTGCCAGGTCTCTGTGGATAGGTCCGCTGCCAATCTAATGTTTTTACCCTTGTATGTTACAGACTTCTTTTCCCGGGCTGCTTTCAGGATTTTCTCTTTGTCGCTAAGACTTGTAAATTTTACTATCAGGTGATGAGGTATGGACCTATTTTTATTGATTTTTTTAAAGATTTTATTTATTTATATGACAGAGATCACAAGTAGGCAGAGAGGTGGAGAGAGAGGAGGAAGCAGGCTCTCCACCTAGCAGAGAGCCCGATGCGGGGCTCGATCCCAGGACTCTGGGATCATGACCTGAGCCGAAGGCAAAGGCTTTAATCCACTGAGCCACCCAGGTGCCCCTATTTTTATTGATTTTGAGGGGCGTTCTTAGCATCTCCTGGATTTTGATGTTTGTTCCCTTTGCCATATTAGGGAAATTCTCTCCAATAATTCTCTCCAATATACTTTCTGCTCCCCTTTCTCTTTCTTCTTCTTCTGGAATCCCAGTTATTCTAATGTTGTGTCATCTTATGGTGTCGCTTATCTCTTGAATGCTCTCCTCGTGGTCCAGTATTTGTTTCTCTCTCTTTTGCTCAGCTTCTTTATTTTCTGTCATTTGGTCTTCTATGTCACTCATTCTTTCTTCTGCCTCATTTATCCTAGCAGTAAGAGCTTCCATTTTATTGCACCTCATTAATAGCTTTTTTAAAAATTTCAACTTGGTTAGATTTTAGTTCTTTTATTTCTCCAGAAAGGGCTTGTATCTTTCCAGAAAGGGTTTCTCTAATATCTGCTATGTCTTTTTCGAGCCTGGCTAGAACCTTAAGAATCGTCATTTTGAACTCTAGATCTGTCGTATTACCAATGTCCATATTGTTTAGGTCCCCAGCCTTCAGTACTGCCTCTTGTTCTTTTTTTTTTGTGGTGAGTTTTTCCACCTTGTCATTTTGTCCAGGTAAGATTTGATTTCTCCTCCTCTGGAATTCCACTGTTCTTGGTGAGTAAAGTTGGTCTTGTCTGGGTTTCTTGTTGATCTTCTGGGGGAGGGGCCTGTTTTAGTGATTCTCAAGTGTCTTTGCCCCAGGCAGAATTGCCCTGCCCTTACCAGGGGCTGGGCTAAGTAATCCACTCGGGTTCGCTTTCATGAGCTTTTGTTCCCTGAGCGCTTTCCGTAGAGTTCCAGAAGACGGGAATGAAGATGGTGGCCTCCCAATCTCCAGCCCATAGGAGCTGAGAGCTCGGGGTCCTGCCCCTCAGTGTGCCCTCAGAGAAAGGCACCCAACCGCCCCCATCTCCCTGGCCTCTGGTCGTGCTTGGAGGAAAGCGCTCAATCGCTTGCACTTGGAGAAAATTGCCCAGTCACTTCTGTCTCCATGGCCTCCGGCCATGCTCTGAGCTCACCCAGCCTGCAACCGGTTCAATATAACCCTGAGCTGAGAGCTCACTCCTTGGCTCTGTCTCTGTAGCTGGCGTCCCCCGCTCTAATACCCACGAACTCTGTGACACTCAGACACCCCCAGTCCTTCTGTGACCCCACGGGACCTGGGGTTACACTGACCCCGCCTGGGCTTCCCCCCAGTTTAGCCTCCGGAGTGATGTCCCTCTGTGGAGCAGACTTTTAAAAGTCCTGATTTTGTGCTCCTTTGCTCTGCCGCTTGCCGGGAGCCGGCCCCTCCCCCCGTGGTCTATCTTCCCATCACTTCGGACTTCTCCGCAGGTCCTACCTTTCAAAAAGTGATCAATTTTCTGTTTCTAGAATTGTTACTCTTCTTCTCTTCAATTTCCCATTGGATTTGTAGGTGTTTGCAATATTTACATAAGCTATCTAGCTGATATCCCGCTACAATGTCGTCTCAGCCTGCTACTTCTCTGTCATCTTGACTCCTCTCCCTAACCTTGTCAAATTCTAATAATTTGAGTGATCTTGGCAACATACAGCTTCACTCTTTCAGCCATTTGATATAATTGAGCTAAGAGAGTAATACTAATTCTTATTCTGAGCCTCTCTTGAGGCATAAAGAATCATTAGATTCCCTCTTTGCATAATCCATTTGTACATTTGTTTAAACTTTCCTATTATTTATTGTCCCCACCTATCATTGATTATTATCCAGTATTTTCCACTTTGGGGAGGGAAATTAGATTCAGCCACTGTACTGCTCCATAGTGCTAAACATCAATGCCAGTATTGCAAAAGCCATCCTCTCAGTGCACCCATAGTATTTATATATGATAGCATAGCATAGGTAGTGAACGAGGGTTTATCTTAAATAATAGGCTGTATGTCTGCCATCATTGTCAACTCTAATTTTTCCAAAGTGGTCAAGCCAAAATCCATTCCATTAAGGACTTAGTAGTTCTGACATAAAGATTCAAAGGTATAGTTGTGGTTTTTGAATTAAGGATCATCTCTTATTCTGGTGTCATGGTTGCAGCACAAGTCTTGGGATCTCTGGTTCCAAGAAGAAAAATAAGGTTGAGGTGATGTAGAAGAAGAAAAGAATTCTATAGTTTTACTGAAATTCTCCAACCCTTGTTCTATCCAATGGGAGATTCCTTTTATCCCTCTTTAGGTTCAGGAATGAAGTGTATGGCAGCCCTTCATGACACCATATCCCCCCATTTCAGACAAGAAGTGTTTCAATTTCCAAGTAGTCACATAAATGTATATTCTCTATCTTTTTCCGTTTTACTCTTACACAACTATATTTCTTTAGTTCCCTACTGAAGGTCACATGGAGGGACCCTGCCCCTTTTAGTTATTCTTTTTAGTGATGAGACTGTGGTCCTCTCATCTCAGGCAATTTGATGCCAAGTTTTGCATGGTCAATTTTTCTTCTCAACCCAGTCCTCCAAACCAGTGTAAATAAAGTAAAATTGGTTTTGTCCCTTCAAAGTTCAAAGGACAAGCAGAGGCTCTTATCAGTTAGTTTAAGCAATCTCTGCAACACCCATAATGTTGGGACCTCTGTTTTGGCTCCATCATTGCCCAATTGACAATATTTCTTTATATAAATTTCCATCCTGCTAAAATGAGTTCTTTGTATGTCCTTTTTTTCCCTCCAAACTCTCATATAAATTATTTTAATTCTCGTTTCAAAAGATTTTATTTATTTGAGAAAAAGAGCATTAGTGGGGTGAGGGCCAGAGAGAGTTGCAGGCTCCCCAGCAAGCAGGGTGCCTCGTGTGGGGTTTGGTACCAAGACTCGGGGATTATGACCTGAGCCAAAGGCAGATGGTCAACTGAAATGAGCCACCCAAAAGCCCCTCACTTTAATTCTTTTAAAGTATCTGTTCTTTCAGCCTAATTTTCCCCTTGGTATTGGCTCTAAGTCTCTAGTTTAGACCACCCAAAATGCAAACTTCATTCAGGATGAAGAGTTTCCTGAACACACTCCTTTACTTTCATTATAGCAAGTCCAAGTAACAATAACCAAGTCATTGTATATTTAGCAAGTTTCTTGTTACTTTTTAAAAGTTTTTATTTAAATTCCAGTTTGTTGACATACAGTATATTAAATTCAGTTGTAAAATACAGTGATTCAGAAATTCCATACAACACATGGTACTCATCACAAGTGCACTCCTTAATCCCCAACATTTATTTAACCTATCCCCCAATCAACGTCTCCTCTGATATCCATCATGTTGTTCTGTATAGTTAAGGGGCTGGTTTTTAGTTTCACCCTCTCTCTCTCTTTTTTTTTCCCACTTTGTTCATTTGTTTTGTTTCTTAAATTCCACACATGAGTGGAATCATGCGGTGTTTGTCTTTCTCTGCCTGACTTATTTCACTTAGTATAACTCTCTGGCTTCATCCATGTATTTACAAATGGTAAGATTTCATTTTTTTATGGATGAATAATATTCTATCATGTATATATACCATATTTATCCATTCACCAACTGATGGACACTTGGGTGTTTCCATAAATTGACTACTATAGACAAAAATGTTATAAACATTGAAGTTGGTGTACCTCTTGAAGTGGTCTTTTGTATTATATGAGTGAATTTCTACTGGGGCAATTGGTGGATCATAGGGCAGTTCTTTTTTTAATATTTTATTTATTTATTTTACAGACAGTGATCATAAGTAGGTAGAGAGGCAGGTGGTGGGGAGCAGGCTCCCCACTGAGCAGACACCCAATATGAGGCACGATCCCAGGACTCTGGGATCATGACCTGAGCTGAAGGCAGAGGCTTTAACCCAGGTCATCCAGGTCCCCCTAGGGCAGTTCTACTCTTTACCTTTTTGTGGAACTCCATGCTGTTTTTCACAGTGGCTGCACCAATTTATATCAACAGTACATGAGTGTCACCCATTATCCACATCTTTACCAACATCTCTTATTTCTTGTGCTGTTGATTTTAGCAATTCTGAGTGGTGCGGAGTGATGTAGCATTGGAGATTTTATTTCTATTTCTCTGATGATCAGGAATGTAGACCATCTATTCATGTCTATTGGTAATCTGGATGTTTTATTTGGAGAAATATGTATTCATGGTTTCTGCAAATTATTTAACTGGATTATTTATTTACTTATTTATTTATTGGTGTTGAATTTTGTGACTTCTTTTTTTTAATTTTTATTTATTTTTTCAATTTCTTTTAAGTGTTCCGGAATTCATTGTTTATGCACCACACCCAGTGCTCCATGCAATATGTGTCCTCCATATACCTCCAATACCAGGCTTACCAAACCTACCAAACCCCATCCCTTCAAAACCCTCAGATTGTTTTTCAGAGTCCACAGTCTCTCATGGTTTATCTCCCACTCCAATTTTCCCCAACACCTTTCTCCTCTTTGTCTCCCCATGTATATGTGTTATTTCTTATGCTCCACAAACAAGCTAAACCATATGATAATTGATTCTCTATGCTTGACTTATTTCACTCAGCATAATCTCTTCCAGTCCCATCCAAGTTGATACAAAAGTTGGGTATTCATCCATTCTGATGAAGGCATAGTACTCTATAGTATATATGGACCACGCCTTCTTTACCCATCCGTCCATTGAAGGGCATCTTGATTCTTTCCACAGTTTGGCAACTATGGACATTGCTGCTATAAACATTGGGGCACAGATGGCCCTTCTTTTCGCTCCATCTGTATCTTTGGGGTAAATACCCAGTAGTGCAATTACAGGGTCATAGGGAAGCTCTATTTTTAATTTCTTAAGGAATCTCCACACTGGTTTCCAAAGTGGCTGCACCAACTTGCATTCCCACCAACAGTGTAAGAGGATTCCCCTTTCTCCACATCCTTTTCAACACATGTTGTTTACTGTCTTGTGAATTTTGGCCATGTTGACTGGTGTAAGGTGGTATCTCAATGTGGTTTTGATTTGAATCTCCCTGATGACTAATGATGATGAACATTTTTTTTTTTTTATGTGTCTGCTAGCCATTTGCATGTCTTCTTTGGAGCTGTGTCTGTTCATGTCTTCTGCCCATTTACTTGATGTGATTCTTTTTTTTTTTTTTTTTTTTTTGTGAGTGTTGAGTTTGAGGAGTTCTTTATAGATCTTGGAGATCAGCTCTTTACATGCAATGTCATTTGCAAATATCTTCTCCCATTCCGTGGGTTGCCTCTTTGTTTTGTTGACTGTTTCCTTTGTTATACAGAAGGTTTTGATCTTGATGAAGTCCCAAAATTTCATTTTTGCTTTTGTTTCCTTTGCCCTTGGAGACATGTCTTGAAAGAAGTTTCTGTGACCAGTGTCGAAGAGGTTACTGCCTATGTTCTCTAGGATTTTGATAGATTCCTGCCTCCTGTTGATGTCTTTTATAAATTTTGAGTTTATCTTTGTGTATAGTTTAAGAGAATGTTCAAATTTCATTCTTCTGTACATAGCTGTTCAATATTACCAGTACCATTTATTGAAGAGACTATCTTTTTTCCACTGTATATTTTTTTCCTGTTTTTTCAAAGATTAGTTGACCATAGACTTGTGGGTCCATATCTAGGCTCTCTATTCTCTTCCACTGGTCTATTCGTTTGTTTTCGTGCCAGTACCGTGCTGTCTGGTGACCACAGCTTTGTAGTAAATCTTGAAATCAGGCAACATGATGCCCCCAGTTTTGCACTACTGGATATTTTCCCCAAAGATACAGATGTAGTGAAAAGAAGGGCCATCTGTACCCCAATGTTCATAGCAACAATAACCACAGTCGCCAAACTGTGGAGAGTCAAGATGCCCTTCAACGGATGAATGGATAAAGAAGATATGGTCTATATATACAATGGAGTATTTTGCTTCCATCAGGAAGGATGAATACCCAACTTTTGTATCAACATGAACAGAACTGTAGGAGATTATGCTGAGTGAAATAAGTCAAGCAGGGAGAGTCAATTATCATATGGTTTCACTTACTTGTGGAACATAAAGAATAAGATGGAGGAAATTGGGAGAAGAAGAGGAGAAGGAATTGGGGAAATCAGAGGGGGAGATGAAACATGAGAGACTGTGGACTCTGAGAATCAAACTGAGGGTTTTGGAGGGGAGGAGGATGTCAAGTTGGGTGAACCTGGTGGTGGGTATTAAGGAGAGCACATATTGCATGGACTATTGGCTGTGGGGCTTAAACAATGAATTTTTGGAACACTAGAAAAATAAAATAAAATTTAAAAAATGATAATACCAGATATTGGCTAATTGAACATAGTAAAAATGAATTCAATAAGTTGTAATGTATCTATTTTAAAAAGCAAATACAGCTATTTTCAGATCATATAATAGTTCCATATTTCATTTTTTGAGAAATTTCCATACAATTTTTATTACACCTGTACTAATTACTACCTCAACATTGTACAAAAATTCTCTTTTTCTGACATCCTCACCAACATTTGGTATCTCTTTTGATCTAATGCACAGTATTTTGAGTAATGTTAACAGCACTGTATTTTTAACTTGAAAATAAGGAAGTAGATCTTTTATATATTCCTATCATTCCAAAAACTAGTAGTTATGTGATGTAATGAAGGTGCTAGCTAAACCCATGTTAGTGATTATATCATAATATATAAGTTTTAAATCAACATATTGTACACCCTGAACTTACACATTTCTATTCATAATTAGATCTGAAGAAATTGGGAAATAAACAAATATAGTTACATTTTAGCAAAGGATGAAGGAATCCTGCATGTCTTTGTACGTTGTATACAAATTAGTATATGAATATTCACACTAAAAAATTTATAAAAAAAACAAAAAACTCTAAACAGCACTATAATTTGACAAAGTAAATAATAATACCAAGTTGTGTGCATCCTTACTGAAAGATTTTTTCACAGTAGAAAAAGACAATAATTAAACTCTCAGGATAAAATAATATTTTCAAAAAAAAATCAACCTTATGATATAATGCACAGCCTACAATAAAAATCAACATATATTCCTGTGAAAGAAGGAATAAAACTACAAGCACAAAAAGTCCAAAAATAATTCTATCTT
The DNA here is from genome assembly GCF_963455335.1 of Martes martes. Taxonomy (NCBI): domain Eukaryota; kingdom Metazoa; phylum Chordata; class Mammalia; order Carnivora; family Mustelidae; genus Martes; species Martes martes. The sequence continues at coordinate 11,874,143 of NC_137892.1, read as the reverse complement.
AAATGAATACACCTAATACACAATAATTAAAACTTTTAAAGGAATTCTGTTTAGTTGGATTCAGTTTGAAATTTGAACCAAGTGATCTGGTTTATATTAGACACCTAATGAGACTGATTTTTTTTTTTTTTTCATGATGACTCAAGCTCTCTTTCTTGTTCTTACCATATTCATGTCTTCTCATTTTCATTAGTGATATAAATTCTGTATGCAAGTCTATTTTCTTCATTTGATGCATACTATTTTCTTTAATAATGTGGTTTTCTTTAATTTTTATACAATATTTATACATAATTTTAAATTTATTCTATAATTAGGATTATAATACATATATTAGCGTTTTTAGGATTAGGTTATTTCTTGCACATTATCATTTAATATTTGAAATATTATCCAAATCATTTATCTATTCTTTTTGTAACTGACCTATTTAGTTCCTAATTTGGGGCAATAGCCTTTGTTTAATTTTTTTCAATTATTTTTAAAATTTCTTTTCGGTGTTCCAGAATTCATTGTTTATGCACCACACCCAGAGCTCCATGCAATACATGCTCTGCATAATACCCACCACCAGACTCACCCAACCTCCCAACCCCATCCCCTCAAAAACCCTCTGAATTGGTTTAGTTAATTCCACATAATATCTCTCCGAAATGTTGCCTAGACTATCCACAGGTATATTCCATACCATTCCTTTACACAAAATTTGTCACAACTTCTCATTTACATAATCTATGGATTTCCTCCTAAACTGACTGAAATTTGTATCATGGTATACACAAAACTACTGGTGAAACCCTGGAATGTGTATACTCTCAACTATCTTGCTTATTAAAAACTTATACTCTTTATGCTCATAATTTTGATATATTTGATCTTTATATAAAAGAGAAATTATTTTATATACAATATATCTGATTCTGATACACAATATGCACTGATATCATTATAACTAAGTTTTCTAATTAATATTTTCCTGGGGATAAATTTTATAAATGGTGTTTTTAACAATGCTTAACATCATATTAGAAAGAAACATGTCTACTGTACAATTTGACAAATATGAGGTTAGGAAAATTACAGTTGATTTTGAGCACACTTGACAATTCTTCAGCACAAACAATGCCTATCCTCTCTTCACTGTGTTTTAGGACATTTCACTGTTTCTGAGCTCTTAATCAAGTAAAGGACTGGAATTAACAACCAAGATTTTTTGTCAGATATACAGATCAAATGAAAGCTTCATAGATTGTCAAATCATTTTTGTCTTAAATAGAACATGATCAAAAGACATCAACAAAGGTTCTGTTGATCCAGATCTGCCGGTATTCTCTGCAGTAAACTCTACCACCAGGAAGCCTATTTCCCAGGTATCTTCATACTCTGCCAGCACAACACTTTATCAGAATATGCGTGATCCCCTCACTAGTATGTGCCTGATACTTGGAGAAAGGATTATCCCAGGGATAGAATGCATGAGTGAGTGGACAGCATTTATACATGCTAAGACACATCACTGACACATCTCAAGCATGAATATTTTTGGGGGGGAAAATTTTTCTTCAATTTTCAGAATCTTTTTTTGTTGTTTCTGTTTCTCACCATATAAATGTAGCGTTCTATTGAACAGCACCAATGACACGATGCATATCTGTTAAACTTACAGCAATGTGTACAAACCAAATAATTTGAAATTATGTGCATTTATATTTGAAAGAATTTTATCTGTGATTACCAAATAACTTGTATAATCCAAAATTTGATACACATTATTAGATATCAGATTCATTGATACTACAAATATTTATATATTCAGTATCATTTTTCATCAAAAATTTTCCCAAGGGCCACCTTCATGTCCCTGTTTCTCAGGCTGTAAATGACAGGATTCAGGCTGGGAGGTAACAGAGAATATAACACAGACATAAAGAGGTTCATTGATGATGAGGATTTTGAGGCTGAGCCTAAATATGCAATAAATCCAGAAGAGAAAAACAAGGTTACCACAGCTAGATGGGGCATGCAGGTAGAGAAGGTTTTAAACCTGCCTTTTGAAGAATTAATTCTTAAGACAGTGGACACAATATAACCATAGGAAGCAACCATGAAAGTAAAACATATAAAAACAAAACAACAACTAATAATAATAAACACATATTCCAGAATTTGGTCCCCAGAACAAGCAAGTGTAAGCAGTGATGGAATGTCACAGAAAAATTGATGCACTATGTTTGGCCCACAGAAATGGACAGAAAATGTGCCTGCAACATGAATGGATCCATAGATACACCCACTGAACCAAGATGCTGTCACCATCTGTGCGCAGGCACCTCTATTCATGATGGCCTCATAGTGCAGAGGACAGCAGATGGCAGCATAGCGGTCATAGGACATCACCAGAAGGAGGGCAAACTCTGTGCCAGCAAAAACAAGAACAAGGAAAACCTGTGAGGCACATCCCACAAAGGAGATGGAATGGTTGTAGGTCAGAGTGTTCATGACAGATTTGGGGACAGTGACAGAGATGTAACAGATATCAATCAAAGACAAATTTTTCAGGAAGAAGTACATGGGGGTTTGGAGATGGTGGTCAATGGTCGTGAGGATGATAATGAGGAGGTTCCCCATCAGTGCCACCAGGTAAACCAGGGAGAAGAATGCAGCGTAAAGTCTCTGTAGCACCTGATCATCAGGGAATCCCATGAGCAAAAATCTTGTGATTAGGGTCACATTGGTTGATTTTTCATGCATGATGATTTTTTTTTTTTTTTTTTTTGAAACCTAAGAAAAATTTTTTCTTGAATCTTCAGAATCTCTTTTTGCTGTTTCGGTTATTCACTGACTGTGAAGTTATTCCTGGGGTAGAGCGTAAGTTGAAAACTATAATTTCTTCAATGCATGTACAAAACAATTATACTGATAGTCATTAAAGTGGATTAGAATGGTCTTTTTCATCTGTTAGCCTAAATTTATGTATTAAATAGAAAAATATTACCTCAAATAGCTGTAAATGAGGTATTTTTAGGCTTTGCTGGAATAGGTTAAAAAGTAGCAGGGAAATTTGGATTAAATGGATAACTTGTTTACTCGATCCTGGAAATTGTTTTAGTTCAATGTGAACTATGATCTTGGTACATTTCTAGACTCAGTATGGATAACTAAGAGATGATTTCTGCCTTCACCTCTCTCTATCCTCATATAGCATAGGTAAGCAGGGAGAGAATAGATGGGTAGAGTTAAAAATGATCTTTCTATTTTTTTCTGTGACAATGATAAAGACTAAGATAATAATTTATACCTTCCATATAATCAAGATTACAATAAAGTCACTAATATATATACAAAGGCTTTAAGAATATACTATGTGAACTTTATTTTAAAAGTGAATAAGAATCCTGGAATCTATTAATATGATTTATGTATTTTTCTTCAATAAAGACACATGCCTATGTAACTAATAAACGAAATTAAAATACAATGTTATCTTATTTTTCTGAGGAAAGTAGAACAAATATGGGTGAAAAAAATTTATCTACTTAGACATATCAAGGGAACTAGAATAACACTAGGAAGCTTACAGTAGATGTACAGAGGTTTGGAACAAATTCACTTACCTAACATAAATCAAGTTTCCCTGATTACAGGTGTCAATTATTTAAATATCATGGAACAGTTTGATAAAAATAAGCTTAATAAAGGACACTTTCTCACATAGGAAGGAAAGTTGAAAAGCTGAACCTATTGTGCAACAGGATTAAAAATTCCTGTTTAAATATTGCTGTTGCTCTGGTTTCCAGTGTGTTCCTGAATGACAGTCTTCTCTCCAACTGGCAAGCACTGGTTGAAAGAGTATTTATACGGGTCTTGCATTTTTGTGCGTGTTTACAATTCATTAATTAGAATGAGCACTAATTAACAGTATTAAACATGATTTCTGATGCCATTTTATATTGTCTTCACAGATAGCACAGACAACATTAAGTCAGAATTTCAAAGAATTAGGTCTGTGTTGAGGTTTTTTTTTTTTTTTTTTTTTTTTCCCCCAGTAGGGTTACCTGCCATGAGACCTTCTATTTAGTAACAAGAATACTTTTAATTAGATATTTGTGACACTTTACATTGTTACATAATGGGTTGATTTTAATTTATAAACCTATGTCAGAAGAAAAGTGATTTGTTGTGTCTTTTTAGTTTGCTACTTTGATTTTTAAAAAATATGCAACTATTGAATCATTGAACCTTAAAACAAAACAAAACTTTTGATGTACTATATTCTGGATAACTGAACAGCAGAATTTAAAAAAGGGAAAATTTAAAAAAAATATTTGTCATAAACAGGATATCATTCCTTATGCCAAATAAAGTATTTATATATATATATAAGATAATGGAGAAATTTAAACGTACTTTTTGATCTCCACTCTGTTTCCATTCCCTCAGGAAAAAGAAAAGTTAATTTTTTTTTTTACTTTTTGCATTTTCCCATGTATTTATTGTTTGCATTTTCCTGTGTATTTGCAATATACAAATGCAAAAAGTATATACATTGGGGCACCTGGGTGGCTCAGTGGGTTAAAGCCTCTGCCTTCAGCTCGGGTCATGATCCCAGTGTCCTGGGATCGAGCCCCGCATCGGGCTCTCTGCTCAGCAGGGAGCCTGCTTCCCCCCTCTCTCTCTGTCTACCTCTCTGCCTACTTGTGATCTCTGTCTGTCGAATAAATAAATTTAAAAAAAAAGTATATACATCAACATAAGTGAGATCTTACATTTCTTTTACCTACTTATTTTGACTTATCACATTTTCCAAAAGCACATATATACTGTTACAATTTAAAAATGATTAATTGCATAACTAAACTCATGATTCTTCATAGAAGTCAAAATGTTTCTCTTTTTAAAAGATTATATTTATTTATATTACAGACAGACATCACAAGTAGGCAGAGGCAGGCAAAGAAGGGGGGAGGAAGCAGGCTCCCTAATGAGCAGAGAGCCCGATATGGGGCTTGATCGCAGGACCCCGAGATCATGACCTGAGATGAAGGCAGAGGCTTCATCCGCTGAGCCACCCAGGTGCCCCAGAAGTCAAATGTTTCTTAATTCAAAATTAGCCATTATATTTACAATAGTAAGTAAAATGCCATTTCCCCACTTATATCTTAGACACTACACACAATTTATTTTCAAGTCTTGAGTAATTTGGGTAATTTTAACAAATCATGGGTTAAGAGTCTTATATCATTTTACCCCCAAAGAACACAAAATTTGACAATTACCTGTAGACAAGAATGCCTTTTTTGGATCATAGGAATCCAGTGAAGAAGTTCAAGCACACCATTAGAGCAAAATAGGCAACACTGAATGAATTGAAGAGGGAAAAGGAAGTGTTTCACTTTATCCATGCCACTGCTTCCCTATAGCAGCACAGATAAGTGTCGAGAGAGATCTCAGAAGTAAGAGTGTGTAAATAAGCACCCATATGTGGGAAACAGCAAAAAAGACTCACTTCTCACCCCATTCATAATACTGGTGATTTCCACAAATTAACAGTAGGGAAAGGCTGAAAACAGAGTTAGAAAGGATTAGAATGCATCAAAAGAAGATGGATCTTATTAACCACTTCAAAGACTCCATCATGAAGCACATACATGGGCCATTTGGTACATGTCACATGTGCATCCTTCAAGTGGCCCTTGGACACCCTCCATGCTCTGCTCATCTCATCCACATGCACATCCTGCCTTACAGACAACTCCCTTAATGTGTCTCAAGGGGCAAGATTAGTGGGTTTTGCAGACAATGAGCATGTATGTACAGACAGATGACCCAGTTCTGTGGGATTGAGATGAAGCACATAAACCTGAGCATTCCAAACCACAACTGGGAAAGTAATCAGGAGAATTCCAGCACCTATCTCACTTTGAATGTTAAAGGGAAGGCATAACATCTTAATTATTCCATAAAAGGAAGCCAGAAATGTAGAGTCTGCATATATGCATATATGAATAAAATGTTTGGAGAAAATGTTTGGAATATCTAGCAAGTCTGACAGATACTTCTGTCTTGATAACACTTATTACAGACTAAAGAAGTGGCCATTTTTTTAAATGCAAGACTGTAAAATAGGACTTCAAGGATGGGGTACCCGAGTAATTCAGCTGGTTAGGTGTCTGATTATTGATTTTGGATTGGGTCATGATCTCATGGTTGTGAGATCAAGTCCTACAGTTGGACTCAAGCTCAGTGCAGAGTCTATTTGAGAAGGTTCTCTACCCGTGTCCCTCTCCCCACTCATGCTCACTTTCTCTCTCTCTCCAAAATAAATAAAATAAAGTAAATCTTCAAAAAAAGAACAAAATGTTCAAAAATAAATTTAATCAAGGGGATAAATTTTTGTACCCTGAAAAGTATAAGACATTGAAAAAGAAGTTAGGGAAGACACACACACAGACACAGACACATGGAAAAATATTCTATGCTTATGGATTGAAGGAAGTAACATTTAAATATTATCCAGGATCTATAAAGAACTCCTCAAACTCAACACACACAAAACAGACAATCATATTAAAAAATGGGCAGAAGATATGAACAGACACTTCTCCAATGAAGACATACAAATGGCTACCAGACACATGAAAAAATGTTCATCATCACTAGCCATCAGGGAGATTCAAATTAAAACCACATTGAGATACCACCTTACACCAGTTAGAATGGCCAAAATTAGAAAGACAGGAAACAACGTGTGTTGGAGAGGCTGTGGAGAAAGGAGAACACTCTTACACTGTGGGTGGGAATGCAAGTTGGTGCAGCCACTTTGGAGAACAGTGTGGAGATTCCTCAAGAAATTAAAAATAGAGCTTCCCTAGGACCCTGCAATTGCACTACTGGGTATTTACCCCAAAGATACAGATGGAGCGAAAAGAAGGACCGTCTGTACCCCAATGTTTATAGCAGCAATGACCACGGTCGCCAAACTGTGGAAAGAACCAAGATGCCCTTCAACGGATGAATGGATAAGGAAGATGTGGTCCATAGACACTAGGGAGTATTATGCCTCCATCAGAAAGGATGAATACCCAACTTTTGTATCAACATGGACAGGACTGAAAGAGATGATGCTGAGTGAAATAAGTCAAGCAGAGAGAGTCAAGTATCATATGGTTTCACTTATTTGTGGAGCATAACAAATAATATGGAGGACAAGGGTAGATGGAGAGGAGAAGGGAGTTGAGGGAAATTAGAAGGGGAGGTGAACCATGAGAGACTAGGGACTCTGAAAATCAACCTGAGCGTTTTGAAGGGGCGGGGGGTGGGAGGTTGGGGGAACCAGGTGGTGGGTATTAGGGAGGGCACGGATTGCATGGAGCACTGGGTGTGGTGAAAAAACAATGAATACTGTTATGCTGAAAAGAAATAAAAAATTAAAAAAAAAAATCTCAGAGCACCTGAGTGGCTCAGTCCATTAAGTGTATGACTTCAGCTCAGGTCATGATCACAAAGTCCTGGGGTTGATCCCCACATTGGGCTCCCTGCTTAGTGGGGAGTCTGTTTCTCCATATCCCTCTGTCTCACTACTTGTGCTTTCGCTCTCATTCATTCTCTCTCTATCTCAACTAAATAAATAAAATCTTTTAAAAAAATTCATGTATTGCATGGAGCACTGGACATTATACACAAACAATAAATCATGGAACACTACATTAAAAATTAATAATGTACTGTATGATGACTAACAACATACTAAGAATAAATACATAAATAAAAATTCAAACTTTTATAAGCTATCTACATATTCAATGACATTGTTAGCAAATTTCCAATGCCGTTTATCACAGAACTAAAAAAAAATTATAAACATGAATCTCTTACATACATCTTTGTATGCATATCTGATGATACTTTTTAAAAATGTATTTTTTTAAATCCCAGCATGGTTAAAAATTTTTAAAAATTAAAAATCCTCAAATATGTACTGAACCAAAAGAAAACCATCCATCAAATATCCAAAATAGTATTAAGAAAGAATAACAAAACTGGAGGAATCTTTATGATTTCACAGTATATTACTAAGGTACAGTAATCAAAACTTGGTATTGGCATAAAAACCGACATAAAAACAGAAAATTATGAAGAAAGGGAAATAAACCCATTCAAAAGTGGTCTATTAATTAATTACAAAATGGTCAAGAATACACAATAAAGAAGGATACTTTTCCATAAATGGTGCTAGACATATAAAAATAGACAGCTACATGCACAAGAATTAAACTGGATCAGTATAATATGCCATATATAAACATTAATTCACAATGGAGTAGATTTGAACATAAGACTTGAAATGATACAACTCCTGGAAGAAAATAGAGACTATTAGCTACTTGACATCAGTCTTGGTGATGATTTGTATTTAATTTGACACAAAAAGCAAAGGTAAAAGAAAGATAAAATAAAAATAAACATGTAGGACTATATCAAATTAAAAAGCCTCTGTGCAACAAAGGAAATCAACAAAATGAAAGGCAGCATATTAAATGGGGGTATATATTTGAAAAAAAATTATATCTAGTAAGGAGTTAATATCCAAAAAAAAAAAATATATATATATATATAAAAGATGGCACAGAAGTAGGAGGTCCTGTTTAAACTGGTCCCCTAAAGGGAGCTAAATATCTATGAGAACACTCTGAACACCCATGAAATCAGCCTGAGATGTGGGATTATACACTGCTGGATCTCTACCAGGGCAGAAGACACCAGTGGAGAGGTAAGCGGAGTGGGAACACTTGGAGTGATATCAGAGGATAAGCAGAAGGTGGAGGAAGCCACTTGAAGAAACACATTGGAGAGCAATACCCCAATACAAAAGTGTGCTGTGGTTAGGGTCCGGCATTAACTTGGAATATGGTTAAAAAACAGTCAAAAAGAGCAAAACAACTTAAGGGACAACTGGTAGAATTGGGCGGTCATGGGCAAGGACCTAAGCCCATGGACCCAGGTTGCCACCACTGGCGACCATCCATGCTGGGGAGAGTGCATCGGAGCCTTCAGTTCCTGGTCCCTGAGCCCACGGCTGTGTGCTGCTTGCACTACTGCTCAGCTGGGCACACTCTTACTCAGGAATGAGGGAGTCTGGTGGGCGCTCTCTAGAAACACACTTTTTGCACCATGTGTACACTGCGTGACTGAGATCTGACTGCCGTCCCCACCTGTACCTGAGAGAATGGTGGTGTGGGCATTAGCCAGTGGTCTCTAGGACAGCCCAAGGGTCTGGATGCTCCCAGCATGTGCCTGAAGGACCTCAGCATGATCTCTGGTTGGGATCCCTCAGCAGCAGCAGCTATGTGACTAAGCGCACCCAGCAGCATGGGCCTGGTCCTCAGACAGCAATCCCAGCAAAGGTAGCCACTAGAAACAGGCTCCCTGGACCAATATCGCTCATTGTTTTGGTGGCATGTGGGTGCAGAAACAAGCAGTCACTTTGGGTGACTGCTGAGATAGTGGCTGGGGTGCATGCATGGCCTGTGGGTTGTTGTGGTGTTCAGTGGAGTGTGCAGAGGGGGAGTCTGTGTGTTCTGGACCACCCAAAGGGGAGCAGACTGAGGCTTCTTTCTGAGGCAGAGGTCTGGGTGCAGTTTGCTTTTCATTAAACCTCTGAAAAGCCACAAAAAGCCGCAAAACCTGCAAAACCAAAGCCAAAGCCAGAACCCAAACCAAACCAAACCAAAACCAAAAACACCCTTGAGAGAAAAGACTGAAAAACCAAACCTAGTTTTTCCACAGAACCCAGACCACTGACAGGGAGCAGGATGACTCAGTGCAAGAAGACTGACCAAACAACAATGCAGCACCCCTCCCCCAGAAACCAAGCCAAAAGAAAAAGAGAACAATGAGTATAGGGTCCCCATAAAACAGTAAAACGCAAACATCAGGGGAAAACAAAATATTAAGCGGCCGGTATTATCCTAAAACCTGTATATTTCATAGATACAACATTTCTTTTTAATTCTTTCCCATGATTCTTGTTCTTTTAATTACTTTAACCTACCTACCATTATAACTAGAGGTTTAATACAACATACTCCATAATAACCTTTAACTTGAACTTTTTTCATACATATATCTGTAATTTTTTAAAAATTTTTAATACATATAGATATAAGCTTCAAGGTAATCCTTTTGTCCCTATTCAATACTACCCTTATATATAAACCAGTTTTAATCTCCCTTTATCTCTGGAAAGCTGATTCCTTTAACAAAGATAACAAGATACATGAAGGAAGAACCAAAATAACATTGCTCCTCCACATCGAGGATTTATATCCACCATCTATTTCTTCTGTCAGTCGTTCTGTGTATTTTTTTTTTCTGTCCTAGAATTATATAAATCTTATTATTGGGGTTCATTTTGGCTGGGATCCTTTTTTTTTTTTTTCTTTCCTGTGACTTACTTTGTCAGTCTTTTTGTTTCCTGTTTTTGTTTATATACCTTATAAATCTTATATTTGGGGCTCATTCTGCCAGGGTTTTCCCTTTTTGTTTCTTTCTCTCTCTCTCTTTCTTTTTAAAATTTTTCTTTCTTTATTTCTTTTTTAAATATTTTATTTATTTATTTGAGAGACAGACATCACAAGTAGGCAGAGAGGCAGGCAGAGAGAGGGGAGGGAGCAGGCTACCTGCTGAGCAGAGACCCTGGATCCTGAGATCATGGCCTGAGCCGAAGGCAGAGGCCTAACCCACTGAGCCACCCAGGTGCCCCTTTATTTTTCTTTCTTTCTGTGTTGAGTTCCAATTGCTCCAAAGCTTTCCAGTGTGCACTTTGCCTGGATCGTTGTTGATATATACAACTATATATCCCCTCAGCCACCTCTCACCAAAATGACTAGGTGGAGGAAAACCCAATAGAGAAAAAATTAAGAGGCTCTGCTGTCTCCATCAGAACTATTGGATATGGACATAAAATGTATGTCAGAAAGAGAATTTAGAGTAACAAATATCTCAACAATGGCTAGGTTGGAGAGAACTATTAGTGACAACATGGATTCTCTAAGGGCAGAACTGAAAGTCACCATGGCAGAAGTTAAAAATGCTATCTGTGAGATCCAATCTAATCTAAATACTCTAAAAGTGAAGGTAACAGAGGCAGAAGATAGAATCAATGATCTTGAGGACAAAATGATAGAGAAAAAGGATCAGGAGGAGGCCTTGAAAAAACAGCTTAGAAGCCATGAAAAGAGAATTAGGAAAATAAAAGATACCAAGAAATGTTCCAATGTCAGAATTCTTAGGATCCCTGAGGGGATGGGAAGAGAAAGACTAGAAGATGTAGTTGAGCAAATTATTGAAGAAAATGTTCCCAGTCAGAGGAATGGATTAAGCATTTGTGTTCTAAAAGCAGAAAGAGTACCCCTCAAGATCAACAAATCTAGAAAGCCCTTGAAGCTCTTGATTGTGAAACTGATGAATCATAATTTTAAACAAGAGTTTCTGAGGGCAGCTAGGGGGAAGAGTTTCCTTATGTACAGAGAAAGGTCCATCAGAATAACCTCAGATCTGTTCACAGAAACCTGGCAAGACAGAAAGGGCTGGAAAGACATAGTCAGGACACTAAATGAGAAGAACATGTAGCCAAGAATACTTTTTCCAGCAAGGTTGACATTCAAAATGGATGGAGATATAAAGAGATTCCAAGACTGGCAAAGTATAAAAGAGTATGTGAACACCAAGCCGGCACTACAAGAAATACTAAGGGGGATGGTGGTGTTCTATAAAAGTAGAAAGAAACCAAGAGTGGTATAGAATATAAATGCACAGAGACAATCTAGAGAAACAAGGACTTCACAGGCAACATGATGTTAATAAAACCATATCTTTCTATAATTACTTTTCAAAATGAATGGTCTAATCCCTCCCATAAAAAGACACAGGGTTGCAGATTTTATAAAACAACAGGACCCATCCATATACAACCTACAAGAGACACATTTGGAAATTAAAGATACATCCAGACTGAAAGTGAAGGGATTGAGTAGAATCTTTCATGCCAATGGGCCTCAAAAGAAAGTTGGTATAGTGATTCTCATGTCAGGTAAATTATAACTTAAACTAAAGACTGTAGTCAGAGATAAAGAAGGGCACTACATCATTCTCAAAAGAACTATAAACCAAAGAGATCTAACAATTGTAAATATGATTGCCCCCATATGGGAGCAGCCAACTATTTAAGCCAACAGTTAAACAAAATAAAGAGCCATATTGATATGATATTAATAGTAGGAGATCTTAACATGCCACTCTCAGTAACAGACAGAACATCCAAGTGGAAAATCCATAAAGAAAAAAGATCTGTAGGCGGGAAAACATGGCGTCTGCTCCTCTCCTGGAGCTGATGAGACTTACAACTGGGAACTCTTTCTCTGCATTCTGGTGACACTTTGTTCTGTTCTTCACTGTCAGGAAACAAAAAGAGCACCCCCTGGACCTAACATCCCACACTCCGGATCTTCCCAGCCGGGTCTCAGGTAAACATTCAAAATGGAGTGGGCCCAGGTGGAACGTAAATTAGTATTTGAACTAAGTTAAGTTTGTTGAGTTAATTAGGATAAACATGTCTTTTGAGTTAACAGTAGTAAATGTGAAACTTAAGAGTTCTTACTTAAAGTCAAATAAGCTCGTGTTTTTTGTTAAAATCTGTGTTAAAATCTGTTGAAATCTGTTAGCAAGGAGATGACTAAACTGATGGTTAATTGTCTGTCTCAAAGTTTTAGTGGGTAATGATCAGAAAGGAGCAGACAATATACAGTAATGGTCACCTTACAGGCAATACAATGGCACTAAATTCATATCTCTCAATAGTTACCCTGAATGTTAATGGGCTAAATGCCCCAATCAAAAGACACAGGGTATCAGAATGGATAAAAAAACAAAACCCATCAATATGCTGCCTACAAGAAACTCATTTTAGGCCCGAAGACACCTCCAGATTTAAAGTGAGGGGGTGGAAAAAAATTTACCATGCTAATGGACGTCAGAAGAAGGCTGGGGTGGCAATTCTTATATCAGATCAATTAGACTTTAAGCCAAAGACTATAACAAGAGATGAAGAAGGAAACTATATCATACTCAAAGGGTCTGTACAACAAGAATATCTAACAATTTTACACCTCTATGCCCCTAATATGGGTGCAGCCAACTATATAAACCAATTAATTTCAAAATCAAAGAAATACATCAAAAATAATACAATAGTAGAAGGGGACTTTAAAACTCCCTCACTGAAATGGACAGGTCATCCAAGCAAAAGATGAAGAAGGAAATAAAGGACTTAAATGACACACTGGACCAGATGGACATCACAGATATATTCAGAACATTCCATCCCAAAGCAACAGAATATACATTCTTCTCTAGTGCACACGGAACATTCTCCAGAATAGATCACATCCTGGGTCACAAATCAGGTCTCAAACAGTATCAAAAGATTGGGATCATTCCCTTCATATTTACAGACCACAATGCTCTGAAGCAAGAACTCAATCACAGGAGGAAATTTGGAAAGAACCCAAATACATGGAGACTAAACAGCATCCTTCTAAAGAATGAATGGGTCAACCAAGAAATTAAGGAATAATTGAAAAAAATCATGGAAACAAATGATAATGAAAACACAACTGTTCAAAATCTATGGGACACAGCAAAGGCAATCCTGAGAGGAAAATATACAGCGGTACAAGCCTTTCTCAAGAAATAAGAAAGGTCTTAAATACACAACCTAACCCTACACCTAAAGGAGCTAGAGAAAGAACAACAAAGAAAGCCTAAACCCAGCAGGGGAAGAGAAATCATAAAAGATTAGAGCAGAAATCAATGAAATAGAAACTAAAAAAACAATAGACCAAATCAACAAAACGAGGAGCTGGTTCTTCGAAAGAATTAATAAGATTGACAAACCCCTGGCCAGACTTATCAAAAAGAAAAGAGAAAGGACCCAAATAAATAAAATTATGAATGAAAGAGGAGAGATCACAACCAACACCAAAGAAACACAAACAATTATAAGAACGTATTATGAACAAATCTAAGGCAACAAATTTGACAATCTGGAAGAAATGGATGCATTTCTGGAGACTTATAAACTACCACAACTGAACCAGGAAGAAATAGAAAACCTGAACAGACCCACAACCAGTAAGGAGATTGAAACAGTCATCATAAACCTCCAAACAAAAGTCCAGGACCAGATGGCTTCCCAGGGGAATTCTACCAAGCATTTAAAGAAGAATTAATACATATTCTCCTGAAACTGTTCCAAAAAAATAGAAATGGAAGGAAAACTTCCAAAGTCATTTTATGAGGCCAGCATCACCTTGATCCCAAAACCAGACAAGGATCATATCAAAAAAGAGAATTACAGACCAATATCCTTGATGAACACAGATACAAAAATTCTCACCAAAATACTGGCCAATAGGTTCCAACAGTACATTAAAAGAATTATTCACCAAGACAAAGTGGGATTTATTTCAGGGCTGCAAGCTTGGTTCAACATCCTCAAATCCATCAATGTGATACAATACATTAATAAAAGAAAGAATAAGAACCATATGATACTCTCAATAGAAGCTGAAAAAGCATTTGACAAAGTCCAGCATCCCTTCCTGATTAAAACTCTTCAAAGTGTAGGGATAGAAGGCACATACCTCAATATTATCAAAGCCATCTATGAAAAACCCCCTGCAAATATCATTCTCAATGGAGAAAAACTGAAAGCTTTTCCGCTAAGGTCAGGAACACGGCAGGGATGTCCGTATCACCACTGCTGTTCAACATAGTACTAGAAGTCCTAGCCTCAGCAATCAGACAACAAAAAGAAATTAAAGGCATCCAAATTGGCAAAGAAGAAGTCAAACTATCACTCTTTGCAGATGATAGGATACTATATGTGGAAAACCCAAAAGGCTCCACTCCAAAACTGCTAGAACTTATACAGGAATTCAGTAAAGTGTCAGGATATAAAGTCAATGCACAGAAATCAGTCGCATTTCTTTACACTAACAACAAGACAGAAGAAAGAGACATTGAGGAGTCAGTCCCATTTACAATCGCACCCAAAACCATAAGATGCCTAGGAATAAATCTAACCAAAGAGGCAAAGAATCTATACTCAGAAAACTATAAAGTACTCATGAAAGAAATTGAGGAAGACACAAAGAAATGGAAAACTATTCCATGCTCGTGGATTGGAAAAACAAATATTGTGAAAATGTCTATTCTACCTAAAGCAATCTACACATTTAATGCAATCCCTATCAAAATCCCATCCATTTTTTTTTCAAAGAAATGGAACAAATAATCCTAAAATTTGTATGGAACCAGAAAAGACCTTGAATAGCAAAGGGATATTGAAAAAGAAAGCCAAAGTCGGTGGCATCACAATTCCAGACTCCAAGCTCTATTACAAAGCTGTCATCATCAAGACAGTATGGTACTGACACAAAAACAGACATATAGATCAATGGAACAGAGTAGAGAGCCCAGAAATGGACCATCAACTCTACGGTCAACTAATCTTCGAAAAAGTAGGGAAGAATGTCCAATGGAAAAAAGACAGTCTGTTCAACAAATGGTGCTGGGAAAATTGGACAGCCACATGCAGAAAAATGAAATTGGACCATTTCCTTACACCACACACGAAAATAGTTTCAAAATGGATGAAGGACCTCAATGTGAGAAAGGAATCCATCAAAATCCTTGAGGAGAACACAGGCAGCAACCTCTTTGACCTCAGCCACAGCATCTTATTCCTGGGACCATCTCCAAAGGCAAGGGAAGCAGGGGCAAAAATGAACTATTGGGATTTCATCAAGATCAAAAGCTTTTGCACAGCAAAGGAAACAGTTAAAAAAACCAAAAGACAACTGACAATGGGAGAAGATATTTGCAAGCGACATATCAGATCAAGGGCTAGTATCCAAAATCTATAAGGAGCTTAGCAAACTCAACACCCAAAGAACAAATAATCCAATCAAGAAATGGGCAGAGGACATGAACAGACATTTCTTCAAAGAAGACATCCAGATGGTCAACAGACAAGTTAAAAAGTGCTCCACATCACTCGGCCTCGGAGAAATACAAATCAAAACCACAATGAGATACCACCTCACACCAGTCAGAATGGCTAAAATTATCAAGTCAGAAAATGACAGATGCTGGCAAGGATGCGGAGAAATGGGACCCCTCCTACACTGTTGGTGGGAAGGCAAGCTGGTGCAACCACTCTGGAAAACATCATGGAGGTTCCTCAAAAAGTTGAAAATAGAGCTACTCTATGACCCAGCAATTGCACTACTGGGTATTTACCCTAAAGATACAAACATAGTGATTGGAAGGGGCATGTGCACCCGATATTTATAGCAGCAATGTCCACAATAGCCAAACTGTGGAAAGAACCTAGGTGTCCATCAACAGATGAATGGATAAAGAAGAGGTGGTATATATACACAATGGAATACGATGCCATCAAAATAAATGAAATCTTGCCATTTGCGATGACACGGATGGACCTAGCGGGTATTATGCTTAGCGAAATAAGTCGATTGGAGAAAGACAACTATCATATGATTTCCCTGATATGAGGAAGTGGAGATGCGACATGGGGGATTTGCGGGGTAGGAAAAAAATAACTGAAACAAGATGGGATTGGGAGGGATACAAACCATAAGTGACTCAATCTCACATAACAAACTGAGGGTTGTTTGGGGGAGGGGGGCCAGGAGAGGGGGTGGGGTTATGGACATTGGGAAGGGTATGTGCTATGGTGAGTGTTGTGAAGTGTGTAAACCTGGCGATTCACAGACCTGTACCCATGGGGATAAAAATACATTATATGTTTATAAAAAAATAAAAAAATAATAATTAAAAAAAGAAAAAAGAGCTGTAAATGACACATTGAACCAGATTGACTTAATTGATATATAAAGGTCATTCCACCCTAAAACTACAGAATATTCATTCTTCTTGAGTGCACATGGAACTTTCTCCAGAATAGAACAACAATCAGGGCTTGACCAATAACAAAAGATTGAGATTATTCCCTGTGTATTCTCAGACAACAAGGCTTTGAACCTGGATCTCAACCACAAGAAAAAGATTGGAAGGAATTCAAACACTTGGAAGCTAAAGATCATGTTGCTCAGAAATGTTTGGATCTGGGGTGTTGGGTGGCTTCGTGAGTTAAAGCCACTGCCTTTGACTCAGGTCATGATCCCCAGGTACTGGGATCAAGCCCCACATCAGGCTTTCTGCCTCACTCTCTGTCTACTTGTGATCTCTGTCTGTCAAATTAAAAAAATAATAATATTTTAAAAAAAGAATGTTTGGATCAACCAGAAAACCAACAAAGAACTTAAACAATTCATAGAAAGCAATGAGAATGAAGACACATCGGTCCAAAACCTATGGGATACAGCAAAGGCAGTCCTGAGGGAGAAAGACATAGCCATCCAAGCCTCACTAAAAAAATTTGAAAAATCCAGGATACATCAGGTCTTTTTACACCTTAAAGAACTGGAAAATTAGCAACAAATTAAGCCAACCCCATGCACAAGATGTGAAATAATCAAGATAAGAGCAGAGATCAATGAGTTAGAAACTAGACATACAGTAGAACACATCAATGAAACTAGAAGCTGGTTTGTTAAGAGAATCTGTAAGATTGATAAATCATGGAACAGATTAATCCAAAAGAAAAGAGAGAAGACCCAAATTAATAAAAGTATGAATGAAAGGGGAGAGATCATGACTAACCCCAAACACATAGAAACAATCATCAAAACTTATTATCAACAGTTACACGTCAATATGTTAAGCAACTTACATGAAATGGATACATTCCTGAGAACCTATAAGTCTCCAAGGCTGAAACAGGAAGAATTTGACAACATGAAGAGAACAGTATCTAGTAATGAGATTGAAGCAGTGATCAAAAACCTCCCCAAAAAACAGGAGGCCAGGATTCCCTGGAGAATTCTACCAAATATTGAAAGAAGAAATAATACCTATTCTTCTGAAGACATTTCAAAAAATATAAACAAAAGGAAAACTTCCAAACTCTTTTTATGAAGCCAGCATTACCCTGAACCCCAAACCAAGCAAATGCCCCCATCAAAAAGGAGAATTTCAGACCACTATCCCTCATGAATATGGATCCTAAAATTCTCAGCAAGATTCTAGATAATAGGATAAAACAGAATATTAAAAAGATTATCCGCCATGACCAGGTGGGATTTATCCATGGGAGGCAAGCGTGGTTCAACATTTGCAAATCAAACAATGCGATAGAACAAATCAATAAGAGAAGAGACAGGAACCACATGGTCCTCTCAACTGAATAAGAAAAAGCATTTGACAAGATACAGGCTTCCTCAATAAAATGCTTCAAAGTATAGGAATAGAGGGAAAATTCCTCAACTTCATAAAATCCATCTATGAAAAAACTACAGTGAATATAATTCTCAATTGGGAAAAGCTGACAGCCTTCCATTTGAAATAAGGAATATGACAATGATGTCCACTCTCACCATGTTGTTCAACATAGTAATAGAAGTCCTAGCAACAGCAATCAGACACAAAAAAAGAAGAAAATGTATTCAAACTGTCATAGAAGAAGTCAAACTCTCTCTCTTTGCAGATGTCATGGTACTTTATATGGAAAACCTTAAAGACTCCACACCCAAACTAATCGAACTCATACAGCAATTCAATAATGTGTCCGGATACAAAATCAATGTACAGAAATCAGTGGCTTTCTTATACACTAACAATGAAACTATAGAAAGGGAAATTAGAGAATCAATTCCATTTACTATAGCACCATGAACTATAAGATACCTGGGAATAAAACTAACCAAAGAGGTAAAGGATCTGTACTCAATGAACTACAGAACACTCATGAAATAAGTTGAAGAAGACACAAAAAGATGGAAAAACATTCCATGCTCATGGATTGGAACAATAAACATGGTTCGGGTATCTACACTACCTAGAGCAAACTACACCTTCAACAGCATCCTGATCAAAATTCCACCGGCATTTTTGAATGTTCAGGAACAAAAAATCCCAAAATTTGTATGGGACCAGAAGAGACCCTGAATTGCTAAGGAAATTTTGAAAAAGTAAAACAAAACTAGGGACATCATGTTGCCTGATTTCAAGCTTTACTATAAGCTGTGATCACCAAGAGAGCAAGAGAGCATGGTCCTGGCACAAAAACAGACACATAGACCAGTGGAACAGAGTAGAGTCTAGATATGAGCCCATAACTCTATGGTCAACTAATCTTCGAATATGCAAGAGAAAATATACAGTGGAGAAAAGACAGTCTTTTCAAAAAATGGTGCTGGGAAAATTGGACAGCTATATATAGGAAAATGAAACTCGACCATTCTCTTACACCATACACAAAGATAAACTTGAAATGGATAAAAGACCTCAACGTGAAGTAGGAATCTGTCAAAATTCTAGAGGAGAATATGGGCAGTAACCTCTTCGACATTGGCTATAGGGATTTCTTTCAAGACATGTCTGCAAAGGCAAAAGAAACAAAAGTGAAAATGAACTTTTGGGACTTCATCAAGATCAAAAGCTTCTGCACAGCAAAAGAAACAGTCATTAAAATAAAGAGTCAACCCACAGAATAGGAGAAGATATTTGCAAGTGACATTACAGACAAAGGGCTGATATCTAAGATCTATAAGGAACTCCTCAAACTCAACACACACAAAACAGATAATCGTGTCATAAATGGGCAGAAGACATGAACAGACACTTCTCCAATAAAGATATTCAAAAGCTAAGAGACACATGAAAAAATATTCATGATCATTAGCCATAAGGGACATTCAAATCAAAACCACATGAGATACCAACTTACACCAGTTAGAATGTCCAAAATTAAAAAGGCAGTAAACAACAAATATTGGAGAGGATGTAGAGAGAAGGGAACCCTCTTCCACTGTTGGTGGGAGTACAAATTGTTGCAGCCACTTCGGAAAACAGTGGAAATTCCTGAGGAGATTTTAGGAGTCAAGATGATGGAGAAGTAGCAGGCTGAGACAACATCGGGTAGCAGGAGATCAGCTAGATAGTTTATCTAACCATTGTGAACACCTACAAACCCAACAGGAAATCGAAGAGAAGAAGAGCAACAATTCTAGAAACAGAAAAATCGATCACTTTCTGAAAGGAAGGACCTGCGGAGAAGTGAATCCAAAGCGACGGGAAGATAGATCCCGGTGGGAGGGGCTGGCTCCCGGCAAGCGGTGGAGCAATGGAGCACAAAATCGGGACTTTTAAAAGTCTGCTCCACAGGGAGACATTGCTCCAGAGGCTAAACCGGGGGGAAACCCAGGCGGGGTCAGCATAACCCCAGGTCCCGCGGTGTCACAGAAGGACCGGGGGTGTCTGAGTGCTGCAGAGCTCCCAGGTATTAGAGCGGCGAAGCCAGTGAGGAGTGAGGAGTGAGCTCTCAGCCCGGGGTTACCTTGTGCTGGTCTCAGGCTGGGTGGGCTCGGAGCGCAGTCAGAGGCCACGGAGATGGAAGTGACCGGGCGCTTTTCTCCAGGTTCCAGCAATTGACTGCTTTCCTCAAGGTGCGACCGCAGGCCAGGGATGTGGGGCAGTTGGGCGCTTTTCTCTGAGGGCACACTGAGGAGTGGAACCCCAAGCTCTCGGCTCCTCTGGGCCGAGAAATTCAGAGGCCACCATCTTCATTCCCGTCCTCTGGAACTCTACGGAAAGCGCTCAGGGAACAAAAGCTCCCAAAAGCAAACCGGAGCGGATTACTTAGCCCAGCCCCTGGCAAGGGCAGTGCAATTCCGCCTGGGGCAAAGACACTTGAGAATCACTACAACAGGCCCCTTCCTCAGAATATCAACAAGAAACCATCCAAAACCAACTTCAGTCACCAAGAACAGCGGAATTCCACAGCAGGAGAAAGCAAATCTTATCTGGACAAAATGACAAGGCGGAAAAACTCACCTCAAAAAAAAAGAACAAGAGGCCATACCGAAGGCTTGAGACCAAATCAATACGGACATTGGTAACGTGACCGATCTAGATTTCAGAACAATTTTCAAGGTTCTAGCCGGGCTCAAAAAAGGCACAGAAGATATTAGAGAAACCCTCTCCAGAGAGATAAAAGCCCTTTCTGGAGAAATAAAAGAACTAAAATCTAACCAAGTTGAAATCAAAAAAGCTATTAATGAGGTGCAATCAAAAACGGAAGCTCTTACTGCTAGGATAAATGAGGCAGAAGAAAGAATTAGTGACATAGAAGACCAAATGACAGAATAAAGAAGCTGAGCAAAAGAGAGACAAACAAATACTGGACCACGAGGAGAGAATTCGAGAGATAAGCGACACCATAAGATGACACAACATTAGAATAATTGGGATTCCAGAAGAAGAAGAAAGAGAGAGGGGAGCAGAAGGTATATTGGAGAGAATTTCCCTAATATGTCAAAGGGAACAAACATTAAAATCCAGGAGATGCTAAGAACGCCCCTCAAAATCAATAAAAATAGGTCCACACCTCGTCACCTGATAGTAAAATTTACAAGTCTTAGTGACAAAGAGAAAATCCTGAAAGCAGCCCAGGAAAAGAAGTCTGTAACATACAAGGGTAAAAACATTAGATTGGAAGCGGACCTATCCACAGAGACCTGGTAGGCCAGAAAGAACTGGCATGATAAATTCAGAGCACTAAACGAGAAAAACATGCAGCCAAGAATACTATATCCGGCTAGGCTATCATTGAAAATAGAAGGAGAGATAAAGAGCTTCCAGGACAAACAAAAGCTGAAAAAATTTGCATACACCAAACCAGCTCTATAGGAAATATTGAAAGGGGTCCTCTAAGCAAAGAGAGACTTAAAAGTAGTAGATCAGAAAGAAACAGAGACAATATACAGTAACAGTCACCTTACAGGCAATACAATGGCACTAAATTCATATCTCTCAATAGTTACCCTAATGTTAATGGGCTAAATGCCACAATCAAAAGACACAGGGTATCAGAATGGATAAAAAACAAAACCCATCAATATGCTGCCTACAAGAAACTCATTTTAGACCCGAAGACACCCCCAGATTTAAAGTGAGGGGGTGGAAAACAATGTACCATGCTAATGGACATCAGAAGAGAGCTGGGGTGGCAATTCTTCTATCAGATCAATTAGATTTTAAGCCAAAGACTATAATAAGAGATGAGGAAGGACACTATATCATACTCAAAGGGTCTGTCCAACAAGAAGACCTAACAATTTTAAATATCTATGCCCCTAACATGGGAGCAGCCAAGTATATAAACCAATTAACAAGGGACCGCGACTGGGAACGTGCTCTGCCAGCAGCCAAGGGGGAATTTATATGCTCTGGAGCACCCAGAGGGGAACAGCCTGAGGCTTCTCTCTGAGAGGGAGGTCTGGGTGCAGTTTGCTTTCCTCTAAACTTCTAAAAACTATCAAAAGCTGTCAAGGTGAGAGAAAACAAATGAACAAACAAACAAAAAAAACGCCAGTGAACAAAAGCCTGAAAAACCGGTTTCCTCAGAGCCCACCCCCTTGAGGCGGGTGGGAGGACTTAACTAAGGAAGCAGTGCCTGAAAACCCATTGGGCAGGCCCCTCGCCCAAAAAGCCAACCAGGAAAAAACAAAACAAAACAAGACAAAACAAAACAAAACAAAACAAAACAACCACAAGAGAACAACCACCACTACTTCATAGATACTACTTTTATTTTTAATTTGTCCCCACTATTCTGGTTCATTTTTTTATGGATAATTTTTTAACCTACTTACCATCACAGTGAGATGTCCAGTACATCAAATTCCATAATAACTTTTTAACCTGAACTTTTTGATACATATACCTGCATTTTTCTTTTGCTTTTCTATTTTTTAATATTTTTTATTTCATTTTAGTTTAGTTTATTCTTTTTTTATTTTTATTTTTTAATATTCATATAGAGTTAAATTTCAAGGTAGTCCCTTTTCCCCAATCAATGCTACCCCTATAGGTAAACCAATTTTTAATCCCCCTTTATTTTAGGAAAGTTGAGTCCCTTAACAAAGATATCAAGATACATCCAGGAAGAATCAAAATAATCTTCCTTGCCCACCCTGAGAATTTATAACCACTCTCCCATCTTTTTCTTTCACCAGTGTTTCTGTGTATTTGTATTTGTCCTGATAATATATAAATCTTATACTTGGGGTTCTTCTTGACAAGGTCCTTTTTATTTTTTTTTTTGTCTTGCTTTTATATATGTATTTTTTTTCTCTTTTCATCTACTTTTGTTAGTCTTTTTGTTTGTTTTTGTTTGTATACCTCATAAATCTTACCTTGGGGCCCATGTGGGCTGGGTCTTCTCTTTTGTTTTATCTTTCTTTTTTTTTTTTTCAGGTCTATCACTCTCTCTCTCTCTCTCTCTCTTTTTTTTTCTTTTTTCTATCTTGCTTTTTTCTTTCATTTGGGTGGGGCCACTTGATTGCTCAGAAGTGTTCCAGGGTGCACCTAGACTGCAGCACGGTCAGTACATCCAGCTACATCCATTCAGCCATCTATCACCAAAATGACTAGGAGGAGGAATGCCCAACAGAAGAAAAATTCAGAGGATGGGCCTTCTGCAACAGAGCTAATCACTATCAGCATAGACAATTTGTCAGAAAGGGAATTCAGGCTAACAATTATCCAGGCAATAGCTAGGTTGGAGAAAGCCATGGATGACAATTTGGAATTGATTAGAACAGAACTGAAAGCCACCAGGGATGATGTTCACAATGTTCTCAATGAGTTCCAATCCAATCTAAATTCTATAAAATCTAGGGTAACTGAGAGAGAAGATGGAATTAGTGACCTGGAGGACAAACAGATAGAAAGAACCAGGAGGAAGCCTGGAACAAACAGCTTAGAAACCACAAAAACAGACTTAGGGAAATAAATGATGCCATGAAACGTTCCAACGTCAGAATTATTGGAATCCCTGAAGGGGAGGAGAAAGAAAGGAGTGTAGAAGATATAGTGGACCAAATTCTCCATGAAAATTTTCCCAATCTCACGAATGGAACCGGCGTTCATGTACTAGAGACAGAACGGTCTCCCCCCAAGATTATAGATTCTAAAAACAATCAAGGTATCTGATAGTAAAATTGAGGAATCATAATTGTAGATACAATCTCTTGAAAGCAGCTAGGACAAAGAGGCTCCTTATGTACAGAGGAAAGCCCTTCAGAATAATGTCAGACCTGTCCACAGAAACCTGGCAAGCCAGAAAGTGCTGGCAAGATATATTCAGGGCACTAAATGAGAAGAACATGCAGCCAAGAATACTTTATCCAGCAAGACTGACATTCAAAATGAATGGAGAGATATAGAGTTTCCAAAGGTTACATTATGTCAATAACAACGTATCTATCAATAATCACTCTCAATGTGAATGGCCTAAATGTGTCCATTAAACGACACAGGGTTGCAGATTGGATAAAATGATGGGACCCATCCATATGTTGTCTACAAGAGACCCATTTCGAACCTAAGGATACACCCAGACTGAAAGTGAAGGGATGGAGAAGCATCTTTCATGTCAATGGGCCTCAGCAGAGGGCCAGTGTAGCGATTCTCATATCAGATAAATTAGATTTTAAACTAAAGATTGTAGTCAGAGATACAGAAGGACACTACATCATTCTTAAAGGTAATATCCACCAAGATGATTTAATAATTATAAATATCTATGTCCCCAACATGGGAGCAGCCTGTTACATAAGAAAACTATTAATCAAGAAAAAGAGTCATAGTGATATGAATACATTAATAGTATGAGATCTTAACACACCTCTCTCAGTAATACCGATCATCCAAGCAGAAAATCAATAAAGAACCAAGAGCATTGAATGACACATTGGACCAGATGGTCCTCATAGATATATACAGAACATTCCACCCTAAAACAACAAAATCTCATTCTTCTCAAGTATACATGGAACCTTCTCCAGAATAGACCACATACTGGGTCACAAATCAGGAGTCAAATAATACCAAAAGATCGCAATTATTCCCTTCATATTCTCAGATTACAATGTTTTGAAACTGGAGTTCAATCACAAGGAAAAGTTTGGAAGGAAATCAAACTCCTGGAAGCTAAAGAACACTTTGCTTAAGAATGCTTTGATCAACCAGGAGATCAAAGAAAAACTTAAACAATTCATGGAAACCAATGAGAATGAAGACATTTCAGTACAAAACCTGTGGTATACAACAAAGGCAGTCCTAAAGGGGAAATACATAGCCATCCAAGCCTCCCTCAAAAAAATTGAAAAATTCAGAATACATCAGCTGTCTCTGCACCTTAAAGAACTGGAAAATCAACAACAATTAAACCAACTCCACACACAAGAAGGGAAATTATCAAGATTAGAGCAGAGATCAATGAGGTAGAAACTAGAGATACAGTAGAATGTATCAATGAAACTAGAAGCTGGTTTCTTGAAAGAATCAATATGATCGATAAACCACACTCTTCCAAAAGAAAAGAGAGAAGGCCTAAATTAATAAAAGTATGAATGAAAAGGGAGAGATTATGAATTATGAATGAAAAGGGAGAGATCACAACTAACACCAAGGAAGTAGAAACAATCATCAGAAGTTATTATCAACAGTTATATGCCAATAAGCTAAGCAACCTAGATGAAATAGATGCATTCCTGGAAAACTATAAACTCCCAAAATTGAACCAGGAACAAATTGACAACCTGAATAGACTGATATCTAGTAACGAGATTGAAACAGTGATCAAAAACCTCCCAAAAAACAAGAGCCCAGGACCCGACGGATTCCCTGGGGAATTCTACCAAACTTTCAAAGAAGAAATAACACCTATTCTCCAGAAGCTGTTTCAAAAAATTGAAGCAGAAGGAAAACTTCCAGACTCTTTCTATGAAGCCAGCATTACCCTGATCCCCAAACAAGGCAAAGACCACACCAAAAAGAATTTCACACCAATATCCCTGATGAATATGGATGTTAAGATTCTCAACAAGATCCTAGCAAATAGGATCAACAGCACATGAAAAAGATTATCCACCATGACCAGGCAGGATTCATCCCTGGGTTTCAAGGATGGTTCAACATTCGCAAATCAATCATTGTGATAGAACAAATCAATAAGAGAAGAGAGAAGAACCACATGGTCCTCTCAATTGATGCAGAAAAGCATTTGACAAAATCCAGCATCTGTTCCTGATTAAAACGCTTCAAAGTATAGGGATAGAGGGAACATTCCTGAACTTCATAAAATCTATCTATGAAAAACCCACAACAAATATCATCCTCACTCGGAAAAAGCTCCCCGCCTTCCCATTGAGATCAGGAACACAACAAGGATGCCCACTCTCACCACTCTTGTTCACCTTAGTATTAGAAGTCCTAGCAACAGCAATCAGACAACAAAGAGAAATAAAAGGTGTCCAAATTGGCAATGAAGAAGTCAAACTTTCTCTCTTCACAGATGACATGATTCTTTATATGGAAAACCCAAAAGACTTCACCCTCAAACTACTAGAACTCATACAGCAATTCATTAATGTGGCAGGATACAAAGTCAATGTACAGAAACCAGTGGCTGTCTTATACACTAACAATGAAAATACAGAAAGGCAAATTAGAGAATCGATTCCATTTACTATAGTACCAAGAGCCATAAGATACCTCAGAATAAACCTAACCAAAGAGGTAAAGGATCTGTACTCATTGCACTACAGAAATCTCATGAAAGAAATTGAATAAGACACAGAAAGATGGAAGACCATTCCATGCTCTTGGATTGGAAGAACAAACATTGTCAAAATGTCTATACTGCCTAGAGCAATCTATACTTTTAATGCCATTCTGATCAAAATTCCACCAATATTTTTCAAAGTGCTGGAGCAAATAATCCTAAAATTTGTATGGAATCAGAAGAGACCCCAAATTGCTATGGAAGTGTTGAAAAACAAAAATAAAACTGGCGGCATCACGTTACCTGATTTCAAGCTTTACTCCAAAGCTGTGATCACCAAGACAGCATGGTACTGGCATAAAAACAGACACATAGACCAGTGGAACAGAGTAGAGAGCCCAGATATGGACCTTCAAATCTATGGTCAAATAATCTTTGACAAAACAGGAAAAAATATCCAGTGGGAAAAAGTCTCTTCAATAAATGGTGCTGGGAAAACTGGACAGCTATATGTAGAAGAATGAAACTCGACCATTCT
This sequence comes from Martes martes, assembly GCF_963455335.1. NCBI lineage: Eukaryota > Metazoa > Chordata > Mammalia > Carnivora > Mustelidae > Martes > Martes martes. The sequence goes on along the minus strand of NC_137892.1, from coordinate 11,846,829 downwards.
CTTACTCCATACACGAAGATAATCTCGAAATGGATAAAAGACCTCAACGTGAGACAGGAATCCATCAGAATCCTGGAGGAGAACATATGTAGTAACCTCTTTGTCATCGGCCACATCAACTTCTTTCAAGACATTTCTCTAAAGGCAAAGGAAACAAAAGTGAAAATGAACTTTTGGGACTTCATCAAGATCAAAAGCTTCTGCACAGCAAAGGAAACAGTGAACAAAACAAAGAGACAACCCACAGAATGGGAGAAGATAGTCACAAATGACAGTACAAACAAAAGATTGATATCCAGGATTCCATCGACATGGATCAGAAGAGTAAACATTCTTAAAATGTCTATACTGGTGAGAGAAATCTATACTTTCAATGCAATCCCAATCAAATTCCCACTGACATTTTTCAAAGTGATGAAAAAATCAATCCTAAAATTTGTATGGAACCAGAAAGACCCTGAATTTTTTTTAAGACCCTGAATTTTTAAGGAAATGTTGAAAAAGAATAACCAAGCTAGAGGCATGATGTTGACTGATTTCAAGCTTTACTACAAAGTTGTGATCACCAAGACAGCATGGTACTGGTACTAAAAGAGACACATAGAACATTGGAACAGAGTAGAGAGCCCAGATATGGACCCTCAACTCTATAGTCAAATAATCTTCAACAAAGTAGGATAAAAATATCCAGTGGAAAAAAAACAGTCTCTTCAATAAAAGGTGCTGGGAAAATTTGTCAGCCATGTATAGAAGGATGAAACTCAACAATTCTCTTACACCATACACAAAGATGAACTCAAAACGGATGAAGGACCTCAATGTAAGAGAGGAATGTATCAAAATCCTAGAGGAGAACATAGGGAGTAACTTCTTCAACACTGGCCAAAGCAACTTCTTTCAAGACATGTCTGCAAAGGCAAAGGAAACAAAAGCGAAAATGAACTTTTGGGACTTCATCAAGAACTTCCTATTCTTTTTAGATTTTGATTATTTATTTGACAGACAGAGATCACAAGTATGCAGAGAGGCAGGCAGGGAGTGGGGGAAGCAGGCTCCCTGCTGAGCAGAGAGTCCAAGGTGGGGCTCGATCCTAAGACCCTGAGATCATGACCTGAGCTGAAGGCAGAGGCTTTAACCCACTGAGCCACCAAGGTGCCCCAAGAACTTTGTATTTTTAAAAGTAAAATATTTCTATAACATTACAAGTTAGAAAATAAAAACCTCACAAGAGAAAGATGAACATATGGGAAGGGGGAAAAAAGAGAGGGATGTAAATCTAAGAAACAGTTAACTACAGAGAGCAAACTGAAGGTTGATGGGCAGGAGAGTGAATGGAGGATGGGCTAAATGGGTGATATTATTAAGCATGTCACTTGTTACAAAGAGCATTGGATGTTATAAGGAAGAGATGAATCATTACATTATACTTCTAAAACCAATATTACCCTATATGTTAACTAACTAGAATTTAAATAAAAACTTGAAACAAAAAAAAAAAATAAAACAAAGCAAAAAGAACTTCTACAACTCAACGTCATGAAATATAAAACAAATAATCAAGTTTAAAAACTGGCAGAGGGCTTAGGTAGACATTTTTCCAAAGAAAAGATACAGTTGTTCAACAGACACATGAAAAGACATTCAATATTACTATCAACAGGAAAATGCAAATCAAAATCACAAAGAGATTTTTCAGGATGGTCAGAACACCTGTCAGAATGGCCAGAATAAAAAAAAAAAAAACAAACAAACAAACAAAAAAAACAAGAAATAACAAGTATTTGTAAATATGCGGATCAAAAGGAACCATTAAAACCTGTTGCTGAAAATGTTAATTGGTACAGCCACTGTAGAAGGCAGTATGGGAGTTCATCAAGATAATAAAAATAGAGTTACCATATGATCCAGTGATTTTGCTACTGGGTATTTACCCAATGAAAATAAAAATGCTAATTTAAAAATATATGCAATGTCCTGTGTTTAATGCAACATTATTTAAAGTAGTGAAGATGTCTGGGGAGCCGAGGTTGTTCAGTCCATTATCATCCAACTTTTGGTTTTGGCTCAGGAACCTGAGATTAAACCTCATGTGAGGCCCCACACTCAGTGTGGCGTCTGGTTGGTATTTTTTCTCTCTGTTCTTCCTGCTTATGTGTGCAGCTATTTCTCCCAATCTGTCTCTAAAATAAATAAATCTTTAGGGGCGCCTGGGTGGCTCAGTGCGTTAAGGCCTCTGACTTCAGCTCCTGTCACCATCCCAGGGCCCTGGGATAAAGCCCCGCATTGGGTTCTCTGCTCAGCGGGGAGCCTGCTTCCTCCTCTCTGCCTGCCTCTCTGCCTACTTGTGGTCTCTGTCAAATAAATTTAAAAAAATCTTTAAAATAAATAAATCTTTAAAAGAACTCAAGGTGTGGAAAACTCAAATGGCCATGATTTCATAAATGCATAAAGAAAGGTTGTATGAGGCACCTGGGTGGCTCAGTGGGTTAAGCCCCAGCCTTTAGCTCAGGTCATGATCTTGGGGTCCTAGGATCAAGCCCCACATCAGGCTCTCTGCTCAGCAGGGAACCTGATTCCCTCTCTCCCTCTGCCTGCCTGTCTGCCTACTTGTGGTCTCTTTCTATCTGTGAAATAAATAAATAAGATCTTAAAAAAAGAAAAGCATATATGTATATGATTTTCTTTTTATATATTCTTATATATATATTCTTTTTATATATTATTTATATATTATATATCTTAAAAAAGAAGAGCATATATATATTATATATCTTAAAAAAGAAAGCATATATATATTATATATTATATATATTATATATATCTTAAAAAAAGAAAAGCATATATATATATATATATATAGGCTCCCTTATTAAGATTATATATCTTAAAAAAAGAATATATATATTATATATTAAAAAAGGAGCATATATATATGTGTATATATATATTTATATTCTTATATATATTCTTTTTATATGTTCTTTATATATTATATATCTTAAAAAAAGAAGAGCATATATATATATATATGCTCTCTCTCTATATATATATATGCTCTTCTTTTTTTAAGATATATAATATATAAAGAACATATAAAAAGAATATATATATAAGAATATATAAAAAGAAAAGCATATACATATATGCTTTTCTTTTCTTAAGATATATATATGCTTTTCTTTTTTTAAGATATATTATATATATATATTTTTTAAGATATATAATCTTAATAAGGGAGCCAATTCTAATTAGCTAATGCTATATATATATAATATATATATATATATGCTCTTCTTTTTTTAAGATATATAATATATAAAGAACATATAAAAAGAATATATATATAAGAATATATAAAAAGAAAAGCATATACATATATGCTTTTCTTTTTTTAAGATTATATATATGCTTTTCTTTTTTTTTTTTTTTTTTTTTTTTTAATTTTTTTTTTTTTAATTTTTTATTTTAATAAACATATAATGTATTTTTATCCCCAGGGGTACAGGTCTGTGAATCATCTGGTTTACACATTTCACAGCACTCATCATAGCCCATACCCTCCCCAATGTCCATTTCCCCACCACCCTCTCCCGTCCCCCTTCCCCCCCGCAACCCTCAGTCTGTTTCTTGAGATTGAGTCTTTTATGGTTTGTCTCCCTCCCAATCCCATCTTTTCATTTTTTCTTTTCCTACCTCTCCCCAAACCCCCCCACCTTGCATCTCCCCTTCCTCATATCAAAGAGATCATATGATAGTTATATTTCTCCGATTGACTTATTTCGCTAAGCATGATACCCTCTAGTTCCATCCACGTCGTCGCAAATGGCAAGATTTCATGTCTTTTGATGGCTGCATAGTATTCCATTGTGTATATATACCACATCTTCTTTATCCATTCATCTGTTGATGGACATCTAGGCGCTTTCCACAGTTTGGCTATTGTGGACATTGCTGCTATAAACATTCGGGTGCACGTGCCCCTTCGGAGCACCACGTTTGTATCTTTAGGATATATACCCAGGAGTGCAATTGCTGGGTCGTAGGGTAGCTCTATTTTCAGTTTTTTGAGGAACCTCCACACTGTTTTCCAGAGTGGTTGCACCAGCTTGCATTCCCACCAACAGTGTAGGAGGGTTCCCCTCTCTCCGCATCCTCGCCAGCATCTGTCATTTCTTGACTTGTTAATTTTAGCCATTCTGACTGGTGTGAGGTGGTATCTCATTGTGGTTTTGATTTGTATTTCCCTGATGCCGAGTGATGCGGAGCATTTTTTCATGTGTCTGTTGGCCATCTGGATGTCTTCCTTGCAGAAATGTCTGTTCATGTCCTCTGCCCATTTCTTGACTGGATTATTTGTTCTTTGGGTATTGAGTTTGATAAGCTCTTTATAGATTTTGGATACGAGCCCTTTATCTGATATGTCGTTTGCAAATATCTTCTCCCATTCTGTCAGTTGTCTTTTGGTTTTGTTTACTGTTTCCTTTGCTGTGCAAAAGCTTTTGATCTTGATGAAATCCCAATAGTTCATTTTTGCCCTTGCTTCTGTTGCCTTTGGCGATGTTCCTAGGAAGAAGTTGCTGCGGTTGAGGTCAAAGAGGTTGCTGCCTGCATTGTCCTCAAGGATTTTGATAGATTCCTTTCGCACATTGAGGTCCTTCATCCACTTTGAGTCTATTTTCGTGTGTGGTGTAAGGAAATAGTCCAATTTCATTTTTCTGCATGTGGCCGTCCAATTTTCCCAGCACCATTTGTTGAAGAGGCTGTCTTTTTTCCATTGGATATTCTTTCCTGCTTTGTCGAAGATTAGTTGACCATAGAGTTGAGGGTCTATTTCTGGGCTCTCTATTCTGTTCCATTGATCTATATGTCTGTTTTTGTGCCAGTACCATACTGTCTTGATGATGACAGCTTTGTAATAGAGCTTGAAGTCTGGAATTGTGATGCCACCGACTTTGGCTTTCTTTTTCAATATTCCTTTGGCTATTCGAGGTCTTTTCTGGTTCCATATAAATTTTAGGATTATTTGTTCTATTTCTTTAAAAAAAATGGATGGGATTTTGATAGGGATTGCATTAAATGTGTAGATTGCTTTAGGTAGAATAGACATTTTCACAATATTTGTTCTTCCAATCCATGAGCATGGAATATTTTTCCATTTCTTTGTGTCTTCCTCAATTTCTTTCATGAGTACTTTATAGTTTTCTGAGTATAGATTCTTTGCCTCTTTGGTTAGATTTATTCCTAGGTATCTTATGGTTTTGGGTACGATTGTAAATGGGACTGACTCCTCAATTTCTCTTTCTTCTGTCTTGTTGTTAGTGTAAAGAAATGCGACTGATTTCTGTGCATTGACTTTATATCCTGACACTTTACTGAATTCCTGTATAAGTTCTAGCAGTTTTGGAGTGGAGCCTTTTGGGTTTTCCACATATAGTATCATATCATCTGCAAAGAGTGATAGTTTGACTTCTTCTTTGCCGATTTGGATGCCTTTAATTTCTTTTTGTTGTCTGATTGCTGAGGCTAGGACTTCTAGTACTATATTGAACAGCAGTGGTGATAACGGACATCCCTGCCGTGTTCCTGACCTTAGCGGAAAAGCTTTCAGTTTTTCTCCATTGAGAATGATATTTGCGGTGGGTTTTTCATAGATGGCTTTGATAATATTGAGGTATGTGCCTTCTATCCCTGTACTTTGAAGAGTTTTAATCAGGAAGGGATGCTGCACTTTGTCAAATGCTTTTTCAGCATCTATTGAGAGTATCATATGGTTCTTACTCTTTCTTTTATTAATGTATTGTATCACATTGATGGATTTGCGGATGTTGAACCAACCTTGCAGCCCTGGAATAAATCCCACTTGGTCGTGGTGAATAATCCTTTTAATGTACTGTTGGATCCTATTGGCCAGTATTTTGGTGAGAATTTTCGCATCTGTGTTCATCAAGGATATTGGTCTGTAATTCTCTTTTTTGGTGGGATCCTTGTCTGGTTTTGGGATCAAGGTGATGCTGGCCTCATAGAATGAGTTTGGAAGTTTTCCTTCCATTTCTATTTTTTGGAACAGTTTCAGGAGAATAGGAATTAATTCTTCTTTAAATGTTTGGTAGAATTCCCCTGGGAAGCCGTCTGGTCCTGGACTTTTGTTTGTTTGAAGATTTTTGATGACTGTTTCAATCTCCTTACTGGTTATGGGTCTGTTCAGGTTATCTATTTCTTCCTGGTTCAGTTGTGGTAGTTTATACATCTCTAGAAATGTATCCATTTCTTCCAGGTTGTCAAATTTGTTGCCATAGAGTTGCTCGTAGTATGTTCTTATAATTGTTTGTATTTCTTTGGTGTTGGTTGTGATCTCTCCTCTTTCATTCATGATTTTATTTATTTGCGTCCTTTCTCTTTTCTTTTTGATAAGTCTGGCCAGGGGCTTATCAATCTTATTAATTCTTTCAAAGAACCAGCTCCTAGTTTTGTTGATTTGTTCTATTGTTTTTTTAGTTTCTATTTCATTGATTTCTGCTCTGATCTTTATGATTTCTCTTCTCCTGCTGGGTTTAGGCTTTCTTTGTTGTTCTCTCTCCAGCTCCTTTAGGTGTAGGGTTAGGTTGTGTATTTGAGACCTTTCTTGTTTCTTGAGAAAGGCTTGCACTGCTATATATTTTCCTCTCAGGACTGCCTTTGTTGTATCCCACAGATTTTGAACTGTTGTGTTTTCATTATCATTTGTTTCCATGAATTTTTTCAATTCTTCTTTAATTTCCTGGTTGGCCCATTCATTTTTTAGAAGGATGCTGTTTAGTCTCCATGTATTTGCGTTCTTTCCAAATTTCCTCTTGTGATTGAGTTCGAGCTTCAGAGCATTGTGGTCTGAAAATATGCAGGGAATGATCTCGATCTTTTGGTACTGATTGAGACCTGATTTATGACCCAGGATGTGGTCTATTCTGGAGAATGTTCCATGTGCACTAGAGAAGAATGTATATTCTGTTGCTTTGGGATGGAATGTTCTGAATATATCTGTGATGTCCATCTGGTCCAGTGTGTCATTTAAGGCCTTTATTTCCTTGTTGATCTTTTGCTTAGATGATCTGTCCATTTCAGTGAGGGGAGTGTTAAAGTCCCCTGCTATTATTGTATTACTGTCGATGTATTTCTTTGATTTTGTTATTAATTGGTTTATATAGTTGGCTGCTCCCATGTTAGGGGCATAGATATTTAAGATTGTTAGATCTTCTTGTTGGACAGACCCTTTGAGTATGATATAGTGTCCTTCCTCATCTCTTATTATAGTCTTTGGCTTAAAATCTAATTGATCTGATATAAGGATTGCCACCCCAGCTTTCTTCTGATGTCCATTAGCATGGTACATTGTTTTCCACCCCCTCACTTTAAATCTGGAGGTGTCTTCGGGTCTAAAATGAGTTTCTTGTAGGCAGCATATTGATGGGTTTTGTTTTTTTATCCATTCTGATACCCTGTGTCTTTTGATTGGGGCATTTAGCCCATTAACATTCAGGGTAACTATTGAGAGATATGAATTTAGTGCCATTGTATTGCCTGTAAGGTGATTGTTACTGTATATTGTTTCTGCTTCTTTCTGATCTACTACTTTTAGGGTCTCTCTTTGCTTAGAGGACCCCTTTCAATATTTCCTGTAGAGCTGGTTTGGTGTTTGCAAATTCTTTCAGCTTTTGTTTGTCCTGGAAGCTCTTTATCTCTCCTTCTATTTTCAATGATAGCCTAGCCGGATATAGTATTCTTGGCTGCATGTTTTTCTCGTTTAGTGCTCTGAATATGTCATGCCAGTTCTTTCTGGCCTGCCAGGTCTCTGTGGATAGGTCCGCTGCCAATCTAATGTTTTTACCCTTGTATGTTACAGACTTCTTTTCCCGGGCTGCTTTCAGGATTTTCTCTTTGTCGCTAAGACTTGTAAATTTTACTATCAGGTGACGAGGTGTGGACCTATTTTTATTGATTTTGAGGGGCGTTCTTAGCATCTCCTGGATTTTGATGTTTGTTCCCTTTGCCATATTAGGGAAATTCTCTCCAATAATTGTCTCCAATATACCTTCTGCTCCCCTCTCTCTTTCTTCTTCTTCTGGAATCCCAATTATTCTAATGTTGTGTCGTCTTATGGTGTCACTTATCTCTCGAATCCTCTCCTCGTGTTCCAGTAGTTGTTTGTCTCTCTTTTGCTCAGCTTCTTTATTCTCTGTCATTTGGTCTTCTATGTCACTAATTCTTTCTTCTGCCTCATTTATCCTGGCAGTGAGAGCTTCCATTTTTGATTGCACCTCATGAATAGCTTTTTTGATTTCAACTTGGTTAGATTTTAGTTCTTTTATTTCTCCAGAAAGGGCTTTTATCTCTCCGGAGAGGGTTTCTCTAATATCTTCTATGCCTTTTTCGAGCCCGGCTAGAACCTTGAGAATTGTCATTCTGAACTCTAGATCTGTCATGCTACCTATGTCTGTATTGATTAGGTCTCCAGCCTTCGGTACGGCCTCTTGTTCTTTTTTTTGAGGTGAGTTTTTCCGCCTTGTCATTTTGTCCAGGTAGGATTTGCTTTCTCCTGCTGTGGAATTCCGCTGTTCTTGGTGACTGAAGTTGGTTTTGGATCGGTTTCTTGTTGATCTTCTGGGGGAGGGGCCTGTTGTAGTGATTTTCAAGTGTCCTTGCCGCAGGCGGAATTGCACCGCCCTTGCCAGGGGCCGGGCTAAGGAATCCGCTCGGGTTTGCTTTCGGGAGCTTTTGTTCCCTGAGCGCTTTCCGTAGAGTTCCGGAGGACGGGAATGAAGATGGCGGCCTCCCAGTCTCCGGCCCGGAGGAGCCGAGAGCTTGGGGTTCCGCTCCTCAGTGCGCTCTCAGAGCAAAGCGCCCAACAGTCCCGCCTCCCTGGCTTGCGGTCGCGCCTCGAGGAAAGCAGTCAATTGTTGGAGCTGGAGAAAAGCGCCGGGTCGCTTTTGTCTCCGTGGCCTCCAGCCGCGCTCCGAGCCCACCCAGCCTGCGACCAGCACAAGGTAACCCTGGGCTTAGAGCTCACTCCTCGGCTTTGTCGCTATAGCCGGCTTCCCCGCTCCAATACCTGCGAGCTCTGCGGCACTCAGACACCCCCAGTCCTTCTGTGACCCCGCGGGTCCTGGGGTTATGCTGACCCCGCCTGGGTTTCCCCCCAGTTTAGCCTCTGGAGCGATGTCTCCCAGTGGAGCCGACTTTTAAAAGTCCCGATTTTGTGCTCCGTCGCTCCGCCGCTTGCCGGGTGCCGGCCCCTCCCCCCGGGGTCTATCTTCCCGTCGCTTTGGATTCACTTCTCCGCAGGTCCTACCTTTCAGAAAGTGATCGATTTTCTGTTTCTGGGATTGTTGCTCTTCTTCTCTTTGATTTCCCGTTGGATTTGTAGGTGTTCACAATGGTTAGATAAGCTATCTAGCTGATCTCCTGCTACCTGATGTCGTCTCAGCCTGCTACTTCTCCGCCATCTTGACTCCTCCTGCTTTTCTTTTTTTTAAGATATATAATATATATATATTTTTAAGATATATAATCTTAATAAGGGAGCCAATTCTAATTAGCTAATGCTAAGGGAGCTAATGCTAAATGAAATTAATCTGTGAAAGACAAGTACCATATGATTTTACTCATATGTGGAACATAAGCAACAAAATAAATAAGGGGGACAAATAGACAAAAAAAAAGCAGTTTTTTTAAAAAATTTTAAACGTTTTATTTATTTATTTGACAGAGAGAGATCACAAGTAGGCAGAGAGGCAAGAAGAGAGTGAGGGGGAACATAGGCTCCCCAGTGAGCAGAGAGCAGGATCAGGGGTTCCATCCCAGGACCTTGAGATAATGACCTGATCATGACCTGAGCCAAAGGCAGAGGCTTAACCCACTGAGTCAACCAGGTCCCCCCGCCCCAAGAAAAAGGCTTTTAAATACACAGAACAAATTGATGGTTGCCAGAAGTAGGAGGGTGGATGGGTAGAAAAACAAAGGGAATTAAGAGTACTTATCTTGGCAAGCAGTGATGTATTTGATTATATTACATATAATGTATTTAATTATAGAATCATTATGCTGTACAGTAGCACATAATATAACACTGTATCTTAATTAAACTTGAATAAAAAATAAAAATGCAACTTAATATAGCAAAATTAATTAAATATTTACTTATATGACCAATAACCTAGAAATAATCCATATTTTGAACAGCCATCTAAGAACTACGGAATTCGCATTTATCATTAGACTGCTGTGTTATACAGTGAAAATATATTTTTCAAAAAATTGTATTTCACTCATAATGGCACATATAATACCACTCTTCATTATCCACTCATCTGTCAATGGATATCTAGGCTCTTTCCATATTTTGGCTTGTGAACATTGCTGCTATAAATTAAACATTGGGGTGCATGTGCCACTTCAAATCACTATTTTTGAGTCACTATTTTTGTATCCTTTGGATAAGTAACTAGTAGTGCAATTGCTGGGTCATAGGGTAGCTCTATTTTTTTTTTTTTTAAAGATTCTATCTATTTACTTGACAGAGAGAGTAGGCAGAGAGAGCAGGCAGAGAGAGTAGGCAGAGAGAGAGGGGGAAGCAGGCTCTCCGCTCAGCAGGGATGCTGAGGCAGATGCGGGGCTCGATCCCAGGACCCTGAGATCATGACCTGAGCTGAAGGCAGCAGCTTAATCCACTGAGTCACCAGACGTCCCTCTATTTTTTACTTATTAAAGTTGATCCATACTATTATTTAAGTTGTTTAAGTTAATCCATACTATATTCCAGAGTGGAGGCATTAGCTTGCATTCCTACCAACAGTGTAAGAGATTCCCCTTTCTCTGCATGTCTGTTGTTTCCTGAGTTGTTCACTTTAGCCATTCTGACTGGTATGAGATTGTATCTTATTGTGTTTTTTGTTTTTCTTTTTTTTTTTTTTTTTAGATTTTATTTATTTATTTGACAGATAGAGATCACAAGTAGGCAGAGATGCAGGCGGGGGAGGGGGAGAGCAGGCTCCCTGCTAAACCTGATGTGGGGCTTGAACCCAGGACCCTGGGATCATGACCTGAGCCAAAGGAAGAGGCTTTATCCCACTGAGCCCCAGGCACTTACTATGTTTTTAATTTTTATTTCCCTGATGCAAAATTATGAATAGTGTGTGTGTGTTTGTGTGTGTGTGTGTGTGTGTGTCTGTTAGGCATTTGCATGTCTTCTTACAGAAATGTCTGTTCATGTATTTTGCCCATTTCTTCACTGGATTATTTGTTTTTTGGGCATTGAGTTTGATAAGCTCTTTAAAGATTCTGGATACTAGCCTTTATCTGATATATCATTTATGATTATTTTCTCCCACTTCTCAGGTTGCTTTTAGTTTTGGTTTTGTTTTGATTCTTTCCTTTGCTATGCAAAATCTTTTTATCTTTTTAAAGACTTTATTTATTTATTCATAAGGGAGAGTCAGAAGGAGAAATAGTTACCACACAGAGCAGGAGCAGGATGAGGGACTCGATCCCAATACTCTGGGATCACAACCAGAGCCAAAGGCAGACGCTTAACCCACTGAGTCCCCCAGGCGTCCATGAAAGGCTTTTTATCCTGATGAAGTCCTAATAGTTCATTTTTTGTTTTTATTTTCCTTGTCTCTGGATATGTGTCTAGGAAGAAATTGTGCCCAAAGTCAAAAAGGTTACTGCCTATGTTGTTCCCTAGGATTTTGATGGATTCCTGTCTCAAATTTATGTCTTTAATCCAATTGAGTTTAATTTTGTGTATGACATGAGAAAGAGGTCTAGGTGCATCTTTCTTATTGTGGCTATCCAATTTTATATGTGAGTTCTAGTTCAGATATCTTACCTATACATCTTACATCTCTATTGATTAAATCTCTGGCAGTGAGTACCACCTGCTCTTCTTTCTTTTGGGTGAATTTCTCCATCTCATCATTTTGGCTAGAAAAGACAAAAATAAAGACAAAGAAAACAACAACAACAAAACAATAATGAACTTTAGGAACTCTGACTGGTGTATGCTGTGTATACTCTGTTTTTGGATTTTGACTGCTCTTTCCCACTGGCCCACCCTCTACAGAGTTCCTCCATGCTTGTAGTGGGGACTATTGGGAGTTTTAACTAGGTATGGTTTAATTTGTTTGCTAAGATAAGCCTGGAAAAGGAAAAAAAAAAAAAAGCTGATTAAAATCAAGAGAAATGGAAAAGGAACAAAAACAGACAAACAAAAGATATAAGCCTAATTTTAAAGAATAAGAAAGAAAGAAGGAAAAAAAAAAGAGCAAGGAAAGAACAACAAAAAAAAAGTATATATGATGCCTGATCTGAAAAATAAAAGAAGGAAACATACAAACAAATGAGCCAACAAATGAGCAACTAATTTATAAATATAAATATTAAAAATATTTATATTTATAATTATATATTTTATATATTATATTATATATTTATATTATAAATATGAGTATTAAAATATAATTTATAAACCTGATACTAAAAAGATAAGGAGGAAAAATAAAAGAAAGCTATGTATATGTATATAAAATAAAAGATTAAAAATTAAATAAGAAGACAGTAGGGGCACCTGGGTTGCTCTGCTTCTGGCTCAACTCATTGTCCCATGGTCCTAGGATGGAGTTCCGTTTTGGGTTCCCTGCTCAGTGGAATCCATCTCCCTGCTGGCCCCCACTTGTGCTTTCCTCTGGCTCTCTTTATCTCTCAAATAAATTAATAAAAGCTTTTTAAAAAATTAAAAGAAATTTATTTTTTTTTAATTTAAAAAGATACAATAAATAAGCAAGCCTGCTCCAGTTTCTGCTAGAAGCTTATGTTTTCGAGTGCTCTTTAATCAGTAGACTTGGTACATCAGGGGAACCTGTGTTTGTCTTCTGAGGGAGAGGCCTGGCTGTCTCACAATCTGACTTGTCCTTGTAAATATTCCCCTACCTGGTGCCAGGGGCAGTGTTTAGTAAAAGGGACTCCAGCCTCTGGTGAAGGCACTCTGTTTCTCTCTGCAATCCTTCTCTGCTGGTAGACTGAGGTGGGGGTTGGGGTGTGTAGGGTGGTGGAGCAGAAAGATAACTTTCTCATCCCAGCCTCTTATCCCTGGGAAGGGTAACCCTTGGCCACCACGCTTCAGGAGTCCATCTTAGAAATGGAAACAATCTCCTGTCTCCCAGGATTTGTCATTTCCCTGCCCTTAACTTCTCTCCAGCTCCCTAGGCATGCCCAGAGCCACATATCTCCTGTATTTTACCTCTGGCTGGTGGCTGGGATTTGAAACTCCAAGTTTTAAAGGGCTTGGCAAAGTGCAGACCCACTCACCTCCTCAGGAAGAGACTCTCTGTGTGCCCAGCACTATTCTGTTCCACAAAAACAGTCACACGATGACATTCTTTCACACTTTGTTGAAGGTAATTGACCATATACTTGTGGTCTCATTTCAGTGTTTTCTATTTGTCTATTTTTCTGCCAATACTAAAATGTCTTCATCCTTACCACTTTGTAATATAACTTGAAGTCCAAAATATGATGATTCCAGCTTTGCTTTTCTTTTTTAAAGTTGCTTTTATCATTCAGGGTATTTTATCTCTCCATACACATTTTAGGGTTGTTGGTTCTAACTTTGTGTAAACTGTAAACTGCCATTAGTATTTTGATAGGAATTGCATTAAATATGTAGATTTTGGGGGTAGTATAGGCAATTTAACAATATTTGTTCTTTCTATCCATACACATGGGATGTCTTTTTTATTTCTTTGTTTTCTATTCAATTTATTTTTGTGTTGTTGTTGTTGTTGTTGTTATTTTCAATTAGTCAACACACATCATATCATTAGTTTTTGGTGTAGTGTTCAACAATTCATTAGTTGCAATATACAGTAGTGAAGCTTGCAAATCTTACAGTCAGAGAAACTCTCTTCAGAGTAGCTAAGGGGAAGAAGTTTCTTACATACAGAGGGAAGAACATCAGAGTAGCATCAGACCTATCACAGAGACCTGGCAAGACAGAATGGTCTGGCAAGACATATCCAGGGTACTAAATGAGAAGAACATGCAACCAAGAATACTTTATCCAGCAAGGCTGTCATTAAAAACAAATAGAGATAAACAATTTCCAGGACAAGCAGAAACCGAAAGAATATATGACCACCAAATTGACTCTTTTATCAGTGTTTTATAGTTTTGAGAGTACAGGTCTTTCACCTATTTGGTTAAGTTTATTCTAATGTATCCTGCTTTTTGTTGCAATTGTAAATGAAATTATTTCCTTAATTTGCCTTTCTGCTGCTTCATTATTGGCATATGAAAATGCACCAGAGTTTTGTACACTGATTTAGTATCTTGTGTCTTTACTGAATTTGTGTATCAGTTTTAGCAATTTTTTGGAGGAGTCATTCAAGGGTTCTGTATAGAGTGTCATGTTATCTGTAAATTGCTGAAGTTTTACTTCTTCCTTGTCTATGTGGATGACTTTTATTTCTTTTTTGTTGTCTAATTACTGTGGCTAAGACTTCCAGTACTGTGTTAAATGACTGATTTAGGAGTGGCCATCTCTGTCTTGTTCTCAACTATAAAGGAAAATCTTTCAGGCTTTTCATCTTGATTATAATTAACTATGGATTTTTTTACATATAGCTTTTATAATGTTGAAATATGTTCCCTCTAAACCTACTTTCCTGAGGGTATTCATCATGAATGAATGTTGTTCTTTGTCAAATGCTTTTTCTGTATCTATTAAAATGACCATACGTTTATTATTCTTTCATTTATTAATGTGGGGTTTCATGTTGATTGCTTTCAAATATTGAACCAAAATTGCAACCTAGGAATAAGTCACACTTGATTTGGGTCCAGGATTCTTTTATTTGTTGGATTTAGTTGGCTAGTATTTGTTGAGAATTTTTACAACCATGTTCATTAGGGATTATGGACTGTAGTTCTCTTTTTTAAAGGAGTTGTTTTCTGGTTTGGAATATGGGTAATGCTGTCTTATAAAATGAAAAGGACATTTTACTTTCTTTTCTAATTCTTGAATATTTTGAGAAGACCAGATGTTAACTTTTTTTAATTTTTATTTTATCCCATCTATTTATTTGTTTGTTTTTTGAGAGAGAGGAAGAGTGTGAGCTGGGAGGGGCAGAAGGAGGAGAGAGAGAATCTTAAGCATACTCAGTGCTCAGTGTGGAGCCTGACATGGGGTTCAATCTTAGGACACTGAGATCATGACCCGAGCCAAAATCAACAGTCAGGTGCCTAGCTGGCTGAACCATCCAGGTGCCCTGGCATTAACTCTTTTTAGATATTTAGTAGAATTCTCCTGTAAAGCCATCTGCCCTTGGACTTTTTTTTTGTGTGTGTGTGTGTAGCAGATTTTTTATTCCTGAATCAATTTCTTGATGATTATCAGTCTGTTCACATTTACTATTTCTTTCTGTTTCAGTTTTTGTAGTTTATATGTTTCTAATAATGTATCCATTTTTCTCTAGGTTTCCAGATGTTTTGGCATAGTTTTTCATACTATTGTCTATAACTGTTTGTATTTCTGTGGTGTTGCTGTTTTTTTCCTCTTTCTGTTTTTTCCTCTTTCATTTATGATTTTATTTATATGGGTCCTTCATGTATTTCATCAATGTTCTTTTTAATACTTTAAGTTTTAACTTAAATTCTAGTTTGACATATAGTGTAATACTAGTTTCAGGAGTGGAATTTAGTGATTCCTCACTTACATATAAAACCCAGTGTTTATCACAACAGTTGTGATACCTATCACCCATTCAACCCATTTCCTGCCCACCTACACTCCAGTGACCATCACCTTGCTCTATATAGTTAGGATTCTTTTTTATCATTTGCCTCCCTCTCTTTTTTGTTTTTATTTCCTCTACTTTCATCTGATTTGTTTCTTAAATTCCACATATGAGTGAAATTATATGGTAATTGTCTTTCTCTGGTTGACTTATTTCACTTTTCATGAGAAAGTGTAGAGTCTCAATTGGTACATTTTGAAAGCAGAAACTATTATTGACCAGTTGCCATTTAGTAAGAAGTATTCTTATTTTCATGAGGTGTTGATTGATTTTGCACTCAATCAGTAGAGTACATATGTGGGTTAGTTACATAGAGCTCCCCAAGTTTGCTTATATCTTTCTTTCTTTCTTTCTTTTTAAATAAGTGTAACAGTATTCTGTTAAAGGTGTTATTAACCCATTTATTGGGCCACCTAATATATAACAATACATTGATCCCATTATAAAATGCATAACATCTAAATAATATCTAAGTTATATGCAAAAATGGTTCTTATTTCAATTCAAATATTTTTGTCTATAGTTTTATTTAGGATGTTGACTGTTTTATGACATGACTAATGTATTAAGGTAATCATTACCTTAGAAAGAAAAAAATAAATAAGTAAAATAAAATTATAGTGTTATATCACTAAACACTTATCATTAGGATTTAAAATAAAGATTTCTAATCCAACCATTGCTTATGCATAACACACCAGAGACAAACCTGAGGCCCCAGGCTCTGGACACTGTATGATCCTTTCTTAAAGTTCATATAAATAAAACCATTAATAGTAAATAAAACCACTTATTTAATAAATAAATAAAACAAAATCATTTCTTTCAGGAAATAGAAACCTAACTGGCCTTACTAACACAGAGAAGAAGGTGGAGTCATGGACAAAATGCCCAAATTGAGGAATTTGTCTCAAATAAAAGAATAAAATCAGACCATGACCAGAATTCTAAGCTAAACAGATATAATTAACATGCCTGAGGGAGAATTTAAAGCAACAATCATGAGGATATTCACTATACTTAATAAATGAATAGAAAAAATTGGTAGACACATAACACAGATATAAAAGACTTAAAAATCAATTCGAAGTGAAAGATTAAAGAAACAAGATGGGAAATAAGTTTGATGCAATGAACAGCAGGCTGGAAGAAGCAGAGGAACAAATTAGTGATATAGAAGACAAATACTGGAAAATAATAAAGCTGAACAAATGAGAGAAAGAAGAATTATGTATCACAAAAATAGACTTAGGGAATTCATGGCTCCATCAAAAATAATTACATGTGTATTATAGGAGTCCCAGAAGAGAGAGAAATGCAGAAGACGATTTATTTGAGGAAATAATAGCTGAAAACTTCCCTAATCTGGGAAAAGAAACAGATATCCAGATACAGGAGACAAAGAGAATGCCCAACAAAGTCAACAAAAGCAGGATTTCACCAAGACATATTGCAACTAAATTTCCAACATAAAGTGAAAAAGAAAAAAAAAATCAAACTAGAAAGACAAAAGAACTCCTTAACTTATAAGGGAATACCCATAAGGATATTTGAAGATTTTATTCAACAGAATCATGGCAAGTCAGAAGAAAATGCCATGCTATATCCCAAGTGCTGAACTGAAAAAAAAATCTGAAGCCAAGTATAGTCTATTCAGCAAGGTTATCATTTGGAATAGAAAGTGAGGTAATGAATTTCCAGAAAAACAAAACCAAAGGTAAATGGGACAGAATAGAAAACCCAGAAATAAACTCAGTATTATATATTCAATTAATATTCCAAAAACAGGGAAGAATATCCAATGGGAAAATATAGTCTTTCCTAAATGATGTTGTGAAATTTGGAAAGCAGCATGCAAAAAAGTAAATTCAAAATGGATTAAAGACCTATATGTGAAAACTATATTTAAACTGATGACTTTCTCTTTAGACATTGCTTGAGATGTGTCTCGAAATTCCTTTTTTTAAATTTTTATTTTAAAATTTCTTTTCAATGTTCCAGAATTCATTGTTTATGCACCATACAGTGCTCCATGCAATACATGCCCTCCTTAATAACCACCACCAAGCTCACCCAACCTCCCACCCCAATCCCCTCCAAAACCCTCAGTTTATTTCTCAGAGTCCATAGTTTCTCGTGGTTCGTCTCCCTTCCAATTTCCCCCAACTCCCTTCTCCTCTTCATCTCCCCATGTTCTCCGTATTATTCATTATGCTGTACAAATAAGCAAATCCATATGATAATTGACTCTCTATAAGTGGAGTTTCCAACTCAAAAAACAAAACAACAACAACCCAGAGCAAATTGGAGGAGACATTACAGAAGGGAATAATACAGAACTGACAGAAATCAATCCAATGAAGCATAAAATGACAACAATAGAAAAACTGAGATGATTCACAGAATCAAACCTTGCTCTTTGATAAGATTATTAAAATAAAAAAATCTTCAACAACACTGATCCAGGGGGGAAATAATAGAGAAACAGAAGATACAAATAATCAAAATAAAGAATACAAAACAAGTAATTATGCCTTAACAGTTTTAAAAATAATAAAAAGCCTATTGTGAGCATATATGCATTAAAAATGTGGAAGCCTAGTAGATGTTTTCCCAGAAAGAAAAAAAAAAAAAAAAGATATCAAATTGGACCCAGAAGAAAGAGAACATGAATGCATCAGTAAGATTAAGGATGCTGAAATTGTCATTAAAGATCTTACCTCTCCCCCAGCCTCAATTCCAAATAGTTTCACAGATGAGCTCTACCAATCTTTCAAGGAACAGTTGAATGTTGTTCTAGAAAGCAGAGAGGATTAGGCTACCATCCCTTGGATAGTCCTCTGTAATCTTGATTCTAAAATTATACAAGTGGTGGGTGACACCAGAAGGGGAAGCCATGGACCCATTGCATTTATGAAGATAAGAGAAAAACCTCAACTACAGAGCTTGCTATCCAAATCCAACAGTGCACTCAAAACCAATTCATCATGATACAGGAGACTTGGCTCTGGATACAGGGACGTTTCAAATCAGACAAGGAATCAGTGTAATTTGCTACATTCATAGACACAAGGAGGAAAATCAAACAGTTATCTCCAAATGTGAGGAAAAGATTTCAGTAAGATTAGAGCCTTTGAAAACCTGCAAGAGAAAGTAGTGTCCTCACTGGAGAAAGTTTATGTACTCACAATCTATTATGTCAAGCATGCTTCATGGTGAATTTTTGGCTACATTCACTTTGAGTGTGTGAACAAGGATATCTGTTATCAATATGAATGTTCACTGTAAAACTGGAAATTCTAGCCCAAACTGAAGAAAGAGGGATAAGAGATTAGAAGGTGAAACAAGCTCTCACTCTTTGAGGACCAATGTCTTCATCTGTCTAGAAAAGGAAAACAATGGATTTAACAGATTAACTAGTAGAATCAGAAAATCTCTGTAATTTACCAATGTCAGCGCTAACCAACTGGAACATAAAATAAGAGTTAAGAAACCATTCTCAAAAGCATCAAAACATTGATGAATATTCAGGAATTAATGAAGAACACCATAGAGTAAGTGCCTTCTTCTCAGGTTGTGATCCCAGAGTCCTGGGATCAGGTACTGCATCATGCTCTCTGCTCAGTTGGGAGCCTGTTTTTCTCTCTTCCTCTATCTGCTGCTCTCTTTGCTTGTGTTCTTTCTGCCTGTCAAATGAATAAATAAAATATTTTTTAAAATAAAATAAAAAATAAACAAAAATATTTAAAAAACAAAGAAGACAAAAGGATGGCCAACAGGCATATGAAAAGGTGTTCAACATCATTGATCATGAGGAAATACAAATCAGAAGTAAAATGAGATATAACCTCATAAATCATCAGAATAATTAAAATCCACAACACAAGAGACAGCAGGTGTTGCAAAGGATGTGGCTCAAGAGGAATCCTCTTACACTGTGGGAATGTAAACTGGTGCAGCCACTCTAAAAAACAGTATGGGGGTTCCTCAAAGATTTAAAAATAGAACTGCCCTATGATCCAGCAATTGCACTACTAGGTAGTTCCCAAATAATACAAAAAAAAATGCAATGGGATAAATACACTGTAATGTTTAGAACAGCATTATCAACAATAA
Organism: Martes martes; assembly: GCF_963455335.1. Taxonomy (NCBI): domain Eukaryota; kingdom Metazoa; phylum Chordata; class Mammalia; order Carnivora; family Mustelidae; genus Martes; species Martes martes. Next base: position 11,826,889 of record NC_137892.1, on the reverse strand, counting down.
CCAAATTATGGAAAGAACTCAAATGTCCATCAACTGATGTATATACCACATCAATCTATCTATACCTGTCTATCTATCTATCTATCATCTATCTATAATAGATCAAAGTTGTGGTTTCTTCTATTGGAGATTTCTTTTGAGGATGCATTCACAAGGAACCAGTTATGCCATGGTGGGAAAGAGTAGGCTTAGTACCTGTGGATTTGAGTGTGTTCATAGTCCCAATGTGGGGATCCTAAAATGGAGAAATCCCAAAGTTTCATGGGAACACATTCAGGTGATATACTGAATCAGACTGAAGGAAATAAGTCTTATTCATAAAGCTGCATAAAAATTCTTATTAATTCTTTCCCTTCCCTCTCCTTTCATCCAGACACAGGGTTCTGTCATCAGAAATCTGGAGAAAATAGAGCTCAGGATTAACATCCCAAAATTTTCAGCTATCTTTTAGTAGTTAAGCCCATGACAGAGGAGGAAATCAGACCAGGATTGAATATAAAGAAAAAAGAGACCCCTGAAAAGAAGTGGTTGACTTTCATTTCTTAATTCTTTGAAAAGGAGAGTAAGCATCAAAGGATATGAAGCAGGAATGGACATAGAGGTGTGGGTAGAATCCAGAGAGATTGAGCTAAGTTTTGGAGGCCACATGGAAGAAAAGATGACTCAGGGAGGAGAAAGGTAGGATCAGAGGGAGAGAGAGTGGGAGAGAAGCATACTTCACACTGAGCACAGAGCCAGACCCCGGCTCATCTCATGACCCTGAGATCATGACCTGAGCTGAAATCAAGAGTTGGATCCTTAACCAACTCAGGCACTAAGACTCTCCTAGACTTTGGTAACTTCTAATCTACTTTCTGTTCTATTAAGTTTCTGAATCCAGTTACCTCATATAATTAGAATTAACCACTCTGTGTTCTCTTTATATCTGGTTTATTTCAGTTAGCATGTTTTTAAGATTCATCTATGTTATAGCATGTATCATAACATCAATGGTATGTCTAAGGAATATCCTATGTTCGATATACACAAGTTTTTGTTTTGCTTTGTTTTGTTTTTCATGTATTTGTTAATGGACATTTGACTTTTTGCACCTTTCACCATTGTGTATAATGTCACAATTCACATTGGTATACAAGTATATTTTTATTCCCTTTTAGAAAATGTTTTAGGTATATACCTAAGAGTAGAATTATTGGATTATGTGGTAATATTGTGTTTTGCTTTTTAAGGAACTTCCAAAATGTTTTCTATAGTAGTTGTGACATTATGCACTACCAGTGGCAAAGTATTAGGCCTCCATTTTTTTTTACATCCTTACCAATACCTGTTTATGCTTCATTATTATACTACTACTTAGTATAGTAGGTGTGAAGTCCTTTCTCATTATGATTTTAAATTTTCCTACTAATGGTTTTGAGCATATTTATTGTGCTTACTGGCCATTTGTGTGTCTTTTTCTTAAACTTGTTTTATTTAAATCAATTTATTAACTTACAATTTATTATTAACAATTTATTAACATGCAGTATATTATTGGTTTCAGAGGTACAGGACTGTGTTTCATCAGCCTTATATAATATTCAGTGCTTATTGCATCATGTGCCCTCCTTAATGTCCATTCCCCAGTTGCCCCTTCCCCCCACCCCTCTACTGATCAAGAAACCTCAGTTTGCTTCTTATGATTAAGTTTTTTATGCTTTGTCTCCTTCTCTGGTTTCATCTTATTTTATTTTTTCCCCTCTTTCCCTATAATCCACTGATTTGTTTCTTAAATTCCACATATCACTTGAAATCATATGATTTTCTTTCTCTGTTTGATTCATTTCACTCTAGCTCCATCCATGTCATTGTAAATGCCAATATTTCATTTCTGATGGCTGTGTAATATTCCATTGTATAGATATACCACTTATCCTTTATCCATTTATCTGTCAATGGATGCTTTGGCTCTTTTCATAGTTTGGCTACTTTGGACATTGCTGCTATAAACATTGGGGTGCAGGTGCTCTTTGGATCAGTACACTTATTTTTTTTAAGATTTTATTTATTTATTTGACAGACAGAGATCACAAGTAGGCAGAGAGGCAGGCAGAGAGAGAGGGAAAGAAGGCTACCTGCTGAGCAGAGAGCCCAATGTGAGGCTTGATCCCAGGACCCTGAGATCATGACTTAAGCCAAAGACAGAGGCTTAACCCACTGAGCAAACCAGGTGCCCCAGTATATTTATATCTTGTATCTACCAGAAGTGCAATGTTTTCCAGAGTGGCTGCACTAGCTTACATTTCCACCAACAGTGTAAGTGGGTTCCCCTTTCTTCTCATTCTTGCCAACATCTGTCGTTTCCTAAGTTGTTAATTTTAGCCACTCTGACTAGTGTGAGATAGTTTCTCATCATGGTTTTGGTGATGTTCAAAATATTTTCATGTGTCCATTGGCCAGGAATCCATCAAAACCCTAGAGGAAAACACAAGCAGCAACCTCTTTGACCTTGGCCACAGCAACTTCTTGCTAGACACATCTCCAAGGGCAAAGGAAACAAAGTCAATAATGAACTATTGGGACATCATCAAGATAAAATCTTTTTCACAGCAAAGGAAACAGTTGACAAAACCAAGAGACAACTGACAGAATGGGAGAAGCTATTTGCAAATGACATATCAGATAAAGGGCTAGTATCCAAAATCAATAAAGAACATATCAAACTCAACATCCAATTAATCCAATCAGGAAATTAGCAGAGGACATGAACAGGCATTTCTCCAGAGAAGACATACTAATGGCCAACAGCTACAGGTAAGTATTCTTTAGAACACAATTTGTTAATTTTTTCCTCCTGCATGAGTTATTTGTATCTTTGGGATTTAAAACATGGTCAGCTATATATCTTCTGGATTTTTTTTATGTATGTTGTCTATTTATTTCTGATGTTGTCTATTTCTTTTCCAGAAAATTATCTTGATGTACAAAATGTTCTATTTTAATGTAGTCCAATTTATCATTTTTCCTTTGTTGCTTATACATGTGGTGTTACATCAGATGTTCCATGATAAAAATTGAGACCATCAAGTATTGGGTTTCTTTCATTCTTTCTTTTTTTCTTTCTTCTTCTTCTTTTTTTTTCCTTTCTTAGAGTTATATGTATTCAGCTTTTATATTTAGGTCATTGATCTGTTTGCATTCATTTTTGTAGGTGGTATAAAGTAGAAGGCCAGTATTATTCTTTTGCATTTAAAAATTCAGCTGTTGAACTGTCACCTGTTAAAGACATAAATCTTTCCTCACTGAATGGAATTTACATTCTTCTCAAAAAATCATTTGGCTGTAGATATTTGTGGTTTTTTTTTTTTTTTGGATACATTGATTCTCTCCCAATGGTATATATTTTTCCTTCTGTCATTACATTGTTTTGAAACCAAAGACTGACTTATTCTTCTTTTTCAAGATTGTTTTCTTATTTGAGGCCTCTCAAAATTCCCTGTGATAGAGGATCAGCTATCTCCTTTCTACAAATGGAACTATTTGAATTTGGTAGGGATTGAATTGAACCTGTAGATTAAGCAATAGTAACATGTGAAAAATATTAAGTCTTCTGAGGAACACATGGGATCTTTCTATTAATTATGGTGCATTATTTAACTTAATTCTGCAATAATTTACAATAGTGTTCATGTCTTTCATTATCTGCCTAAATTAATTTTAGGTGGTTAATGATTTTTTATATTATTGTATATATAGCTGTTTACTTTATTTTTATTTATTCATTGGTTGGTTACTGTATGTCTTGCCTGCTTTTTATTCATTTCCTCTATAACTGCTGACATATGCATTTTTCTGTTTTGTAATGAATTTCTGATTCATCTTATTATTTTCTTTTGTATATATTTTATTAATATCTTTTTTCCTATTAAAGCTATATTTCACATTATAAAATCATAGCAATCAAATTTTATTTTGTACAAACTTAATTTTAATAATACAAATACTGTTTTCTTCCATAGGTTCACTGTACTTTTCTGATATTGTTCAGTATTTACATATAGATAGATAGATGATAGATATAGATTATATATATCTTTAGATTGTGGATTGTGAGACTAGTAACATTATTTATATTTTTGGCAGTTTCCTTTGTGAATATGCAAAAATTGTAGTTACTCACTAAAAACATAGTAATGCTGATTATATATTCTCTCATGCATTTACTATTATTAAATTACTTAAATTTCTCTACACAACACTGATTTATTGTCAAGTTTCTTTAATTTCAATCAGAAGAATTCTCTTAAGCATTTTTTATAAGAAAATTCTACTGATAACACAATATCAGTTACTATTTATAGGAGAATGTCTTACTTCCTCCTTTATTTTTCAGGGGCAGTATTGCTAGATATTAAATTTAATTTTGACTCTTTTTTTTTTCTTGCAGCACTTTAAATAGCCATGTCACTGCCTATAATGCATAATTTCTGAGGAGCTATTTGTTAATTTTGTGTAGGATTCCCTGTACATAAAGATTTGATTCTTGCTTTTTGCTTCATAAAATCAGTCATTGTCTTTGGCTCTTTGTCTTTTTTCTTTATGTATTAGAACAGTTTTATTAGAATATGACTTGATGAAGTAATCTTTACATTTATCTTTCTCAGATTTTTAAATTTAATTTTAATTAATAATTTTTTAAAATTTTTATTTATTTTTTTTTAAATTTCTTTTCAGTGTTCCAGAATTCATTGTTTACGCACCATACCCAGTGCTCCGTGCAATACATGCCCTCCGTAATACCCACCACCAGGCTCCCCCACCTCCCACACCCCTCCCCTCCAAAACCCTCAGTTTCTTTCTCAGATTTCTAAAGCTTTTTGGATTGGTAGATTTATGTCTTCTACCAATCATGGGGAATTTTGTCTATTATTTCTCCAAATAATCTTTCTCCCACTCTTTTCTCCTCATTATACTTCTGTAATGTGGATGCTGGTCTATTTGATGTTGTCCCAGAGGTTTCTTAGGGTCTAATCACTTTTGTTCTGGTCTTCAGAGTTAATATTCACTAATAGTATCTTCAAGTTTCCTGATTCTTCTATCTGCTCAAATCTGCTTTTGAAATCTACTAGTGAATTATTTACTTTATTATTCTTTTGAGCTCTAGATTTTTACATATTTTATAAAATTTCCATTCTTTTGTTAATATTCTCATTTTGCAAATACATAATTTTCCTGGTTTCTATTATTATTACTATTATTAATTTTACCAGAGTTTCCTTTAGAAGTTTGAGCATAGTTTAGACATTTGTTTCAAAGTTTCTCTCTAGTCATTTCAAATACTGGGCTCTGTCAGGAATATCTGTCAATTTATTTCATTCCTTTGGGATTGATTTTTGTATACATCTTTATTATTTTGTGAATAATAGATATTTTCCCCTTATAACTGGTAACACAAGAAGTTATATTCTCCCTTTTTTTTAAGGTTTCCTGATTTTTTTAAACTGCTACTGGTGCTAGTTGTCCATTTATTTAGGTACCATTCCAATTTATGTTTGATATGCATTTATTTGTAGTTTATGGTCACTGCATACCTGTGCTTTATTTCACTTTAGTTTGCGTATATCTACCATATTGACAGAAATTCATTCCTATTCCAGGAACTCTATGAGAAGAGGAAAAAAAAAAAGAAAATATATATACTTAAAGGCAACTCTTCTGGTCTTTATATATTGGCTCTGTGCTTGAGTACTAATTATTCAACAATTAGATAGTATTGCACTGATCCCAGTGATCTGCCTGTGGTGAAAGCTTTGGACCTTCTCCAGTCTTTTCTGAGCATTCATATGGTTTTCTTTTATTTATTCTTTTTAAATTTTTGCACATGCAGCTTTCTAAAGATTTATTTATTTTAGAGAAAGAGAGCATGGTCCCGAAGAGCAGAGGGAAAGGGACAATTTCAAGTGGACTCTGCACTCAGTTCAGAACCCCATGTGGGGCTCAACCTCATGACCCAGAGATCATGATCTCAGCCAAAACCATGAGTGAAATGTGCGTTGGCCAGACCACCCTTCATGTAGAGATTTAGAAAGCTTCTAGAAAGCTTGAAAAGGCTTCTTTCAAAGTCCTAAATTCCCAGTGAGTTTCCCACGGCATTTTCTCCTGGCCTTTGTCCCTCCATTGTATTAACTCCATTGTTTTAACTGGTAATGTTTTTCCAAGGCATATGGTTTATTATTTTTTATTACATAATTTTTAGTAATGTCCATTGATCTTCCAATCTGCACTGCAAATTAAGTAAGTCAGACAAACACCTTACATTCATCATTCAAATAATCTCCTGACTGATTTGAGTAAGCACACACAATAATATGTGAGTCTTCGGTTTCCTCTCTGTAATAATGTGAAGGTCTTCTCTTTACCCTCTAAAACCAAGAACTGTGATTCCATGCTGGGAATATTGTCTGCCACCACACATAGACTTTGCTATGTCCAATATAGTAGACATCAAGTAGATATATCTACATTTTATATTTGGTTGTTATATGGCATTCTTACATGACTACTATTAAATATGCCCCATCAATATATGAAACCGAAATCTCACATTACTGCACAATGTCTCTGTACATTATTTATATATTGCCTGGTGACTTTCATTTCCTCACAGACAGAAATTTGTTTAAGATTTCTTTTTTCAATGAATAAATGTTGGATGTATTTGACATTCATGCATATGAATGTAGTTTTATTTTATGTGAGATATGAAATAACCAATGTTCATAAAACAATATCCCAAATACACATGATTTTATTTGAATAATTTGAACTAGTTCAAACTTATGAATTCCCTTATCACCATATATATGTGGATATAATTCAGATTTATTTTATTTAGTCTGCTAGGTTGGATTTTTCTTTTGACACCAAGGATTGCCAGACTTTCATATTCGCTATGCACATATTCACTATGCTTCTGCAAAATAAATCTTGCAAAATGCCTCAATTTTTATATCTACTGTATTGGACAATAAGATTTTACACACATATTCAGTAAATGATTTTTAGTTGAGTTATTTGTTCTTAAAAATTGTCACAATAATGTTGTTTTGTTTTGTTTGCTTAGTGTATATTTCTATTATTGGAAAGGAATATTTTTCAATTCTGTTTGTACTTTTTATGCTAGAGAATACTGTTTTCTGACTATGTCTATAGTGGCTTTAATATTGAGGAAAACAAATCTAAAGTCATACTTGGAAGAGTGAATATCATGGACAGCAGCAGCTAATAGTCACTTGGTAGGGTTTTCTTTCAGTTACTATGAAGGCATTTAAAATTCCTTCCATAGCTGCTTTACACTTTTTTCAGCCCCAAGGGAAGAGTACTCTGACCCTCACTAAAGAAAAATCCCCAGGGAATCTGTGTTTATGTCTCAAGGTAGTAGATAGTTTTCCAAGGCTCAGGGCTGATGAAATTCTAATTGTTCTTTACAAGGGAGAGTTCAGAACGTGTTCTTCTTTCATCCTGGCTAAGGGATTAAAAAGAGAGAAGAAGAAGAAAAAGAAAAATAAAGGAATTTGGTGTTTATTTGTAGCACAGATGGTATGCCACAGCCAATGACAGAAGTGAGGAAATTCCTTAGCTAATTTCACTTGTGATTTAATTAAATGCAGTATACTCTAATACATATCCTTGATGTAAAAGGAGATTTTAAAGAAAATTTAACTAATGCATTCCATTTCTGAAAAATAATCAAACAGATTATATGCTGTGAGTATATCTGGGGGGATATAATCCATGTTATTTCTTGCTTTTCTAGAGAGCAATGTGGCTATTACATAAGAGGATTTGAATAATTTTGGATTATTACTTTAATCTAAGACAATATGCCTCCTTAAACATTCATTGGCATGTAGGATGAGAAACTATAGCTTATCAATTAAAACCGACAAATTAACATATCTATCTAGGTAGATAGACACATATGATCCTATTTATATTTAAATACTATTTTCTTTTTATAAAAGTGTTAAATGATTAAAATTACCATCCAGTTTCTTCCTAAGGTTATACACATCTAGTGAGTCTATAACCATATTTTTAGCTAAAAGTATTATTAGATGATTGTCACAGTTAAAAAAAAAAAAGAGAAGGGACGCCTGGGTGGCTCAGTTGGTTAAGCCGCTGCCTTCGGCTCAGGTCATGATCCCAGGGTCCTGGGATCGAGTCCCACATCGGGCTCCTTGCTCAGCAGGGAGCCTGCTTCTCTCGCTGCCTCTGCCTGCCTCTCTGCCTGCTTGTGTGTACTCTCTCTCTGACAAATAAATAAATAAAATCTTAAAAAAAAAAAAGAGAAGAAAAGAAAAGAAAACTTTTTTTTAAAATAATGTTCATATGATTCTATTTTGAAACCTCTATATGTGTTATTTCTAAGTAGTTATTTTTTTCCTCTTACTATTAATGCTAGGAGGAAAAGAATCATTCAATGTCTTACTCATAATGGCAAGAAAAGTTACTTTGGTCACTTGATCATACAAAAATGATACAAATACCAATTTTTTTCTTATGGAACCAGAGAAACAAAATCAATAAAATACATATTTAAAATTAGTCCATTTTCTCCTCCAAAATTTTATTAAATTATAAATTCTACAATGATTGCTGTCATAATATTCTTCAAAACCTTTTTGAGTAGTGGTATAGCCTCCAAAGAATGAAACTTTATTTTGTTGAAAAAAATGTTAGGATTTTAAGAGATTAATATACACAGGTTGGTTTAATGGGATGAGTAAAATATTTCTTCTATACTAACATAACTTGACTTTTTAACCAGGTCTAACTAGTAATTTTTATGATATATTTATCTTAAAAAAATTCTACTGGATAAAGAGTATCCTACAGGGACAATTAATGCTGTGGCATAAAATGTATATACATGTTTCAATAGAATTTTATCATCCAAAATTCCATAATGTTTAACTTGGATATATATATATAAAATTTATATATATACATATGTATATATATGTATATATATATAAAGGAACATCTTTGTTATGGTACTAATAATTTCTCTACCCTAATTTCTATTTATTATCTTGATATTTTAGCCTTAATGGAATAACCCATTGAAATACATTGTTTCTCTACAAACAGGATTTCTCTATCTTTTCTTAATTTTGGCAAGAATACTTAAAATAACTGTAGTTGTAGTGTTTTATTCACTTCAGAATTTGATAATTGGGTATACCTCACATGAAGCAAGCCTTCTCAATGTCCAAGCTATGAAAATTCATCTTATGTCCATTGAAGGATAAATTTATTTCTGACTTTGAAGTTATTTGCTTTATTCTTCCTAACCACTGTAGAAATATTGGTGAATGTGATGATTCAAAAAACAAACAAAGAAGAAGTAGTGAAATCAGCCTCAGTGCTTCTTCTCACCATGAGAGTTATGTCTTCTTGTATCACTCGTTTCCTGATTTGGCATTCTGGTGGGTTTCATGCACTACTTCTGGTTTCAGTGACAACCTGGGGCCATGCTGGTGGAGAGGGGGCCTAAGAACTGGCTCATTAGGATGTGACGGCAACTCTTACAGGGAAGGCCTGGCCAACTCTGTTACTAGGAAATTTCTGAGAGGATGGTACTGTGAATGATCTGGTGAGTGGCTCCCTATAGGTGGTTCCAGTGCACTATGTCAGGAGACTGTCACCCATCAGGCATTCACTGGACACTACCTTGGCATCTGGCCTCTATACAGGTGTGGGAGGAGTGGGTGGGTGGATGGGACACAGGGGTTAAGACATTGGGATATAATGGGTCAATGAAGAGCTGTGTTTACATCTTACCTTCGCTGTATCAGTTACAAGGGTATTTTTTATTTTTTTTTTATGTTCAGTTAGCCAACATATAGTACATCATTAGTTTTTTATGTAGTGTTCAATGATTCCTTAGTTGCATATAACACCCAGTGCTCATCATAACACAAGCCCTCCTTAATAACCATCACCCAGTTTCAGCATTCCCACTTCCCCCTCCTTTTTGTAACCCTCAATTTGATTCCCAGAGTCCAGAGTCTCTCATGGTTTGTCTCCCTCTCTGATTTCTTCCCATTCAGTTTTCCTTCCTTCCCCTATGGTCCTCTGCACTATCCCTTATATTCCACATATGATTGAAACCATATGATAATTGTCTGTCTCTACTTGACTTATTTCACTTAGCATAATCCCCCTCAGTTCCATCCAAATGGTAGGTAGCTACATATTTTTAAGCAAATCACTCTCTGGTTTTACAGACCCTGCGCTCCAGGCTATTGACTATGGCCTCTTCTAGACCATTCATCACCAGAGAAAATCAAAGCTGGGCACCTCTAGACTTGGCCCAGTGGCCAGCAGCTCATTGGTGGCAGACTGAGGACTAGAGTCAGGATGAATCCCATTCCAGCAGTAAGTCAGCTCTTCACCAACCCCCACAAGCAATAATAGACCCCCCAACCCTATAATGCACATCTTTCCACAGGTTCCCCTTCTAGACTTCTACCCTCTTCTCTCCTCTTCATAGCCTGTGCAGATTTTGCCTGCATTCACAGTCCACCCATTTCCTCCAGGAAGTTTTCTGCAGCTGCTAGGCCTGCCTCTGAGGCCCATGCATAGGTGCTACACTTCTTGCCTGCATTCTCAGTATCTGAATATCCGTGTACTACATGGCTCCCAGAGCGATGTTTTTTACCCAGAAATATGTTGATTTACATTCTTTTTTAAAATTTATTTTCAGTGTTCCAGAATTCATTTTTTTATGTACCATACCCAGTGCTCCATGCAATATGTGTGCTCCATAATACCCACCACCAGGCTCCCCCAACCTCCCATCCCCTGCCCCTTCAAAACCTTCAGATTGTTTTTCAGAGTCCATAGTCTCTCATGGTTCATCTCCCCCTTCAAACAAGTTTTCCATATGGATGTTGAATTCTATTCTTTTTGTTTGTTTGTTTTGTTTTGTTTTCTGGAGAACTCATGTACTAATCTTTTACCAAAACCTAAATGATATCATATAATGGAGGGTCACACAGTTAAAATTATAGGCATTTATAATCCTTCGCATTTATAAAGCAATTGGTATGGAGTAGGAGCTTCATTCTTTTTTTTTTTTTTTTAAGATTTTGTTTATTTATTGGACAGAGGTCACAAGTAGGCAGAGAGGCAGGCAGAGACAGAGGAGGAAGCAGGCTCCCTGCTGAGCAGAGAGCCCGATGCGGGGCTTCGATCCCAGAACCCTGGGATCATGACCTGAGCCGAAGGCAGAGGCTTCAACCCACTGAGCCACCCAGGCGCCCTAGGAGCTTCATTCTAAATGTTCCCTCTCCCCCATCCAGTGTCCTCTGCCTCAAGTTTGCTGTCCTTTAATCCATAGGATGTTAATTCCTTAGTGATGAAACAATGCCATGTTCTTCCAATAGCCACATTTTATATATTATCTTGGCCTGTGGTCTTTTTTTCTCTAAATTGTTATAGATCATTTATTTGAAAGAGAGAAAGCTCAAGAAGAGGAGAAAGTGGGGAGAAGCAGGGTCCCCACTGATGAAAGAGCTTGATATTGGGCTTAATCCCAGGACCCCGAGATCATGACCTGAGCCAAAGGCAGATGTTTAACTGACTGAGCCACCCAGGTGTCCCTGGACTGTGAACTTTTAACACAACCTACATGGGTACAAACTCCACCCTACCACTTTAAGTGGTGTGACTATTAGAAAGCAATTTACTCTCTTTGTTTTGTTTTGTTTTATTTGTGGAGTGGATTATTAGACTATTTATTTTGGAGATTTATTTTGTAAATCAAGTGAGCTAATCTGTGGAAAATGTTATAAAGAGCTATGTTATTGCCAGTTATTATCTTTTATTATTACTAGGAGTCTATTATCATGAAATAAAAGAGTACAAAATTATTCCATTCTTGCTCATCTGCCATATTCTAGGCTTTGTTGGTTTATTCCAGATCAGAGATGAGATATGGATGTAACAAACCAAACCAAAGTGACAGAGTTCATTTTGCTTGGGTTTTCTGGTGTTCTCCATCTGCGGGTCACACTCTTTGTGATATTTCTCACTGTGTATCTGCTCTCCCTCATGGGAAACACCCTCATCATTTTCATTGTTCTCATGGATATCACACTGCAAACGCCCATGTACATTTTCTTAGGAAATTTGTCATTCCTAGAGATCTGGTACACCACAGCCACAGTGCCTAAATTGCTGGCCACCTGCCTCTCACACGTTGTTACCATCTCTGTCTCTGGTTGTATAACCCAGTACTACTTCTTTTTCTCCATGGGAGCTACAGAGTGCATCCTGCTGGCTGTGATGGCCTATGACCGGTACCTGGCCATCTGTAGCCCTTTAAGGTATTCACTTCTCATGAGTCTTCAGCTGTGCCTGCGGTTTTCAGCTGGATCTTGGATTGGGGGCTTCATTGCTCCTCTCCTACCGACCATACTCATCTCCCACCTAAACTTCTGTGGTCCCCAGAAGATCAACCATTTCTTTTGTGACTCAGACCCCATTTTTAAACTCTCCTGCTCAGATACATTTTTGGTGGAGGCTTTGGGTTACACCTGTAGCTCCGTTGTGATTCTAAGTTCTTTCCTTCTCACTATGTCTTCCTATGGACATATTGTGGTGACAATAATCAGGCTGTCTTCCCGGGAGGCTCGGAAGAAAACCTTCTCTACCTGTGCCTCCCACCTCACTGTGGTCTCTATCTATTATGGCACCATTATCTTTGCCTATGTTCGCCCTCCAGCCAAGTACAATTTCACTATTGGCAAAGTCATCTCAGTGTTCTACTGTGTGGTTACCCCTTTGGTAAATCCTCTCATATACACCCTGAGAAACAAAGATGTGAAGAAAGCTCTCAGAAAAGCTCTAACACAAAAGAAATTGCTCTTAGCATGATATATGAATGATTTGAGAGATACTCTAAAATATTCAATTTATAATGGATTCCCAAATTTCACTTGTAAATGGTAAGTATTGAAAATTATATTATGAAATTGATACCAGCTAATATGGACCATTCTCTGTACTTTACATTTTTGTTTGAATTCTACTACAATAGATATTCTGTAATTACTATGTTTAAGAATATCAGTACAATGCCATAATAATAAAGAGATAAATCACACCAGCTCCCTGCTCACAAGCCATTCACAATAGGAAAATAGGCTGGTTTAGGCCCATAGTTCATTTAGGTATTTTCATAATTATACCTCATTAACAAACATGCACCAAAGATTGTTTTTGTTGAATGTAGCAGTATTACTCCACTTGGTAGTTATGTTATAAACATATCATTTTGACCCTGGATATAATTTTCTAAATTAACATGTATTAAACACATATAAGAAGCCAGCACTCATTTAAACTAGATTTTTAAAAATTATTCATATAAATAGAGGTAGAAAATTTCATAGGAAAATACTAGATAATTCAGATTTTTCTTGATAACTGAATTTCAAAATATTAGCAGAGGTAAGAAAATCAAGATGTGGAGGGAAAAAGAAAAAAAAAAACCTAGAACTGGACAGCACATTAATGGGATACCTATCGTAGTAAAACAAGTATCAGCTCTCTTAGATTTTTATAAAATACTCAAGCTAAATAAACTAATTTAACACAGAAGGAGAGAAGAAAAAAAATAGAAAAAGGGGACCCAAACTAGATTTTCCTTCACTGTTTACCTTCTTATTTTAATGAAATATCTTTACATTTTTCAAATATTAAAATACAGTTCAGTAAGAAATGGAATGACAAGAGAGCCAAGGGAAATACATATTTCTAAGTTCTTTAGCATGAGTGTTTTCCATTTGATCATCTCCAAAAATATTTTCATTCAAAGTGTGATCAGTGCACTAGAAGCATCAGAACAATCTGGGAGCTTAGTTAGAAAGGCTTATTTAAGCATAAACCTCTTGAATGACAGTATGAAGCTCAACAAGATCCCTAGTTGACTGATATGCAGATGGTTATATTACTAGAGGCACTATTCTAGGCAACTAAAGTTTTAAATAATCTATTTTAATGGCAAAAGTATATAGCAAAATCAAGAATTTCTTTAAAATGCCAGTGCTTAAATTTTTTCCTTAAACTTTGATGTGCCATTTTCTAGTAATATCAAAAGTGTGTTTTTCTTGAATTCTTAGTTTTTATTTTTAAAACAGAGCATATTGATGTAAAATATTGTCTAAATTACCTATTCATATAAATAAAAAACTTGTGCCAAACATCAACATTTTTTTCTAATCCTTACTTTTCCACAAAAAATATCAAAAGCTACATACGAACTCTCACAATAACAGAGAAATATTCTGTACCAATGCACTTCTGTTTTGTATGCCATCCTACTGTAGGAGAGGAGGAATTCCTTCTATCTACCTAGGTTCTATGGCTAAGACTAAGTATTAAACTGACATGAGACCTATTAACAGAAGAAAAGTAAAAGCTAATTTCCATATGCACATAGGTGTCTTCAAAAGGTAAATGAATCTGAATAAGCATTTTGGCTCAAAAGCTTATAAACCTTTTTAAACCAAGAATGATAAATAATGGGCATGTGACAAGACAAAGAGTCTTGATCAGTAAATTATTGGAAAGTGACACAAGTGTTGTTTTGGTAAGTTTGTTTTACAGGTCCATTTTGGCCTCAACTCCCACTCTGCAGTGATAAGAGTGTTCCCTTCCTGGGACAGGGTGTGCACCTTTCATAGGAAGTGTTATCTCATTTGAGAGAGAAAGAGGGAAGTCAGAGAGCCCTTCCTTCATATTCTGTTTCTTAAGTGCCCTCAACTCAAAATAGGAAATATACCAAAGTGGTATATTTTCTGTGACATGTTCTTAACCATCCACAATTGGAGAGATGGTCCTTTATCTTGTTAATATAGTAATATTTTCAAATCCAAATTTTTTGGCAGAATGTATATCTAAATCCTCTCTTTCTTTATTATGCTAGTTATCCCAAAGCTCTAACTGGATTTTTTTTTTTTTTAATGCCATGTCAAACCAGAGCCCATCGGTGCTTTTGAGACATTCATCAAGGAGAGTATGTTACTTACTCCACTGCAATTTAAAGACATACAGAAGAAGCTTGCTTATTCAATTCATTCATTCTCACCCCATTGTTATATTTTTGTAAATTCTTTGTTCTTACTTTCAATAACTGCAACTAAGTTGGTTTCATTGGAAAGGTGTAATCCTAGTAATAACAATAAGTGCCACATTTCCTTCCAGTAGGATGCATTAAAGCAAATTATCACGGAATTTCAAATTCTATCCTGCTGGTGATCTTCATCAAGCAGTATAACAGCATAATAAAAAAAAAATGCAGATGTGAGCTTAAGTCTAAAAAAATGAGAAAATATCAAAGTAAAAGTCAAATGATAATTATAATTTGAATATGTATTTCGCATACTGAGTCTTTATTGGATATATCATTTTTAAATATTCAAAAAAGTTTAACTTTTTGTTTTGTTGATGGTTCCCTTCACCATGTAAAATACTTTTGGGGTATGTGGGTGGCTCATTTGGTTAAGGGTATGTGGGTGGCTCATTTGTTTAAGCATCCCAACCTTGCCTCAGGTCCTAATCTCAGGGTCCTGGGATCATGACTCATCTTAGGCTCTCTGCTCAGCAGGGAGTCTGTTTCTCCCACTTGTTGTGCTCTCTCTTTCTCTTTCAAATAAATAAGTAAAATCTTAAAAAAAGACTTTTTATTAAGTGTTGCTGTCCCAATAGTTTATTTTGCCCTTGTATCCCTTGTCTGAAGACACATGTGTAGAGTAATTTTTCTACAGACTATGTCTAAAAATACTGCCTAATTTTTCTTCTAGGAGTTTGATGATTTGAGGAAGCACATTTATGTCTTTAACCTATTCTGAGTTTATTTTGGTGTATGGTGTAAAAAAGTTGTCCAGTTTCATTTTTTTGCATGTAGCTGTCCAGTTTTCCCAATCATTTGTTGAAGAGACTGTTGTTTCTCCATTGTATACAGATAATGATACTTCATTATTAGCATATAAAATTGCAACAGATCTCTCTATGTTATTATTTTTTTTCTTTTTTACCCAGTGATTTTACTGAAATCATTCATCATTGCTAGTAGTTTTTTGGTAGGGTACTTAGGGTTTTCTTTATATAGTATCATATAATCCACAACTAGTGAACGTTTTACTTTTTTTTTCCTTATTAATCTGGATGTCTTCTATTTCTTTTCTAGTCAGATACTATGGCTAGGAATTTCAGTACCACATTCAATAAAAGAGGTGAAAGTGGGGCATCTGGTTGGTGTAGTCAGGTGAGTGCTGAATCTTGGTTTTGGCTCAGGTCCTTATCTCAGGGTTGTGAGATTAAACCCCACATCAGGTTCTATGCTCATCAGGGAGTCTGCTGGAGATTCTCTCCCTCTGTCCCTCCTTCCCACTCTCTCTAAAAATACACCTGAAACTATGCTAACTATGTTAACTAACTGGTATTAATTTATATATATTTTTTTAAGATTTTAATTTATTTGACAGAGATCACAAGCAGGCAGAGAGGTAGGCAAAGGGTGGGGGGAGGGAGCAGGCTCCCTGCTGAGCAGAGAGCCTGATGCAGGGCTTTCTTTTTCTAATGTATAAAGCAGATAAAAGCATGTAAATTTTGACATCAAAAAATAAAACATGTGAAGAACAAAAGTGCAGTGCTTTAGCATCCATTTGAAGTTATGTTGTTATTAGCTTTAAATGGACTGTTTAAGGGGTACTTGTGTGGCTCAGTTGGTCAAGCATCTGCCTTCATCTCAGGTCATGATTCTGGGGTCCAGGGATTGAGCCATCACCAGGTTCCCTGTGGCAGATAGTCTGCTTCTCCCTGTCTTTCTGCTACTACCCCCACTCATTCTCTCTTTCACTCTCTCAAATAAGTATTTTAACAGACTGTTTAAATAAAAAATCTTTTAAAATTCATAGTAACCATAAAGCAAAAAGCTACATTATAACACAAAAAATAAAGGGACTCAAATCACGCCATGACAGAAAATTATCAAATCACAAAGGAACAAAAGACACTTACAAAAGAATTACAAAACATCCAGAAAACAATGAACAAAACGGTAGTACTAATTTCATATGTATTTGTAATTATTTTCCTTTAAATGGAATAAATTATCCAAAAGATGGAAAGTTTTCTTTTTTTAGAAATGACCCACCTATATTATGCCTACTTGAGACTTTCATTTGCTTCTAGAACACACACACACACACACACACACACACACAGAATAAGGGGATAAAAATTGTATTCAATGTAAATGGAAGGCAAAGAAAACATAAACTAAAAATTTATCAACTGAATATGAAGAAATAGAAATCTGAATGGTCCAATTACAGCTTAGATTAAATCAATAATCAGAAATTTCCAAGAAGAAAAAAAAAAAAGGAAGAAAAGAAAAAATCCAAGATTCAAGAGATCCAAGGGCATCCTTGGTGAACTTAAGAGAACACTTAGAAAGAATTAATACCAATCTTTTTCAAACACTTCCTAAACAAATAAATATAAAAAGAGGGAACAATTTCATTTAACAAGACCAGCATTAACCTGATATCAAAACCTGACAAGGACAGTTCAAGAAAATAGAAATAAAAACCAATACCCCTGATAAACACAGATATAAAAATTTTCAATAAAGTAATAACAAAAATTTAATCAGTACATTAAAAGGATCATAGACATGATCAAGTGGGATTTATTCCAAGGATGCAAGGATGGTTCAATATTCATATCCACATATTGAGCAATGTAATACACCACATTACCATGATGAACAATAAAAATCATATGATTATCTCAATAGATGCAGAAAAATTATTTGACAAAATTCAATATCCATTTGCAATAAAAACTCAATAAATTTGGTATAGAAGGAATATTCCTGTGACTAATAAAGGCCATATATTATAAGACTTCAGCTTATATCATATTCACTACTCTCCCCACTTTTATTCAACATGAATAAACTGGCAGTCTTGTGCAAGGAATTTGTTAAGAAAAATAAAACATGTCCAAGACAGAAAGGAAGCAGACTTTCACTATTTACACATAACATAATATTATAGAAAATTCTAAAGATTCTACAAAATACTGGTAGAACTGTAATTAAATTTAGTTAAATTGCAGGGTACAATAAATATTTGAAAATTTATTGTGTTTCTACACCCAAATGATGAAATTTCAGTGATAAATATTAATAAAACAATTTCTTAATTGAATCAGAAAAATAAAATATATAAGAATACATTTAGGCAAGGACCTGAGAGACCTATACACTGAAAACTATGACATTGATACAAGAAGTTAAATCAAAAATAAATATAAGTTTTTCTACGTTCATGAATTGGAAGCGAAATAATTGGTAAAGTGTCAATAGTCAAAAAAATCTATAAGGGGCGCCTGGGTGGCTCAGTGGGTTAAAGCCTCTGCCTTCAGCTCAGGTCATGATCTGAGAGTCCTGGGATCAAGATCTGCATTGGGCCCTCTGCTCAGCAGGGAGCCTGCTTCTTCCTCTCTCTCTGCCTACCTCTCTGCCTACCTGTGTCTGTCAAATAAATAAATAAAATCCTTAAAAAAATCTATATATTCGATACAATTACTGTTAAAATTGCAATGTCATTGGGGTGCCTGAGTGGTTTAGTCAGCTGGGCATCTGCCTTCAGCTGGGGTCATGATCCCAGGTCTCAAAATCAAGTCCCACGCTGGAATCCTGGTTTGACAGGGAGCCTGCTTCTCCCTCTCCCTGCACCCAATTTATGCTCTCTTGCACACTCTCTCTCAAATAAATAAATATATTTTTAAAAATTGCAATGTAATTTTTCACGGAAACATAAAATCACTATTTTTTAAACTTTTTAAAAGATTTTAATTATTTATTTGACACACAGAGATCACAAGTAGGCAGAGAGGCAGACAGAGAGAAAAGAGAAAACAGGCTCCCTCCCGAGCAGAGAGCCCAATGTGGGGTTCGATCCCAGGACCCTGGGATCATGACCTGAGCCAAAGGCAGAGACTTTAACCCACTGAGCCATCCAGGTGTCCCGACAATCACTAATTTTTAATGAATCCAAGAAAGATCCTGAATAGCTAAAAAATATCTTGAGAGATAAAAAAAGCTGGAGCATCATATTTTTTAATTTAACACTATATTACAAACTATAGTAATCAAAACAGTATAGAACTAGCATAAAAAGACACAAACATTAATGGAACAAAATAAATAGTCCAGAAATATACTTACACTTAAAGTACGCAATGAGGAAAAGTAGTCTCTTTAATAAAGAGCTTTGGGAAAACAGGACTACCACAGGCAAAAATTACCTAGCATCCTTATATTTCACTACCCACAAAAATTAACTTGAAATGGATCAAAAACAGACGACCTGAAACCACAAAACTTCTAAAAGAAAACATAAAGAGGAAAACACTTGATACTGATCGTGTTAATATTTCCTTTTTGGAAATATACAACAATAAAAATATGTTGTAATACATCAAATTAAAGGGATTTTAGATGGCAAATAAACAGTCAACAAAATTACAGGATGACCTACAAAATGGGAGAAAATATTTTCATGTCATATATCTGATAACAAGTTAGTATCCTCGGGTGCCTGGGTGGCTCAGTGGGTTAAAGCCTCTGCCTTCGGCTCAGGTCATGATCCCAGGCTCCTGGGATGGAGCCCCGCATCAGGCTCTCTGCTCAGCAGGGAGCCTGCTTCCTCCTCTCTCTCTGCCTGCTTCTCTGCCTACTTGTGATCTCCATCTGTCAAATAAGTAAA
This sequence comes from Martes martes, assembly GCF_963455335.1. NCBI lineage: Eukaryota > Metazoa > Chordata > Mammalia > Carnivora > Mustelidae > Martes > Martes martes. The sequence goes on along the minus strand of NC_137892.1, from coordinate 11,807,057 downwards.
TAAAAAAATCTTTAAAAAAAAAAGTTAGTATCCAAAATATATAAAGAATTTATACAACTGAAAAGCCAAGAAAAAAAAAATCCGATTGCAAAATAGATAGTAAAGTTGAATAGACAGATTTCCAAAGAAGATATACAAATGTCCAACAAGTACATGAAAAGGTGGTCAACATTAATATTTGGAGAAATGTAAATGAAATCAAAATGAGACATCACTTCACATTTGTTAAAATTTCTATCACCAAAAAGGGGATAAGAAGAATTAGGAAGGGTGTGGTGTTAAAGGGATTGGACATTGCTACTGTGAATTTAAATTGGTGCAGCTACTATGGAAAATAATATGATGGATCTCAAAAAAGTAATAGGACTACCATATAATCCAGGAGTTCCACTTATGAGTGCATATCCAAAGGATAGAAAATCGCCATCTCAAAAATAATATGTATTCTCCCCCACTCATTGTAGCATTATTTACAAGTCAAACCATGGAAATTCTTCAGGGTCCTTCAATGGCTAAATAGATAAAGGTAATGTGAATGTAAATAAACAAACAAACAAACAAATAAATAATAAATAAATAAATACAGTGTTATTCAGACATAAAAATGAAGAAAATTCTGACTTTTGTGACTATGTGGGTAAAATTAGAGTGTGTTATGCTAAGTGAGGTAAAAGAAAAACACATTATTTCAAGTTATAATGGTTGAAAATTATCGAAGATGAGAGAAGACATAAGTATACAAAACTAATAGGCTTCACAGTTATTAAACGATGCAATAAATCTTATATTTATTCTAGAATACATATCCTAAAATTGTTAACTAAATTTCTAGACAAAAGAATGATTTTGAATGATTTCTAAATTTTTGGATACTGTGTATAGTTTAATTAGAAAAAAGGTATATAATTCCAAAAGACAGAGTTACAAATAACTTTAAAAATCAACTGGTGGTTGATATTTAAATATATATATATATATATATATATAAAGATGATATTGAATTCTTAAAATTAATATAAATTTTTACTTAATATGCATCATATATATATATAAAAACTTCCAAACTGCAAGGGAAAATCTTTTACTAAATAGAACAAGTGGGTGTTGTATCTTTAATTGACAATGATATCTTACAAAATTAAAAGAAAACATTTTTTATGTTAAGTTAGCCACCATATAGTACATCATTATTTTCTGATGTAGTGTTCAATGATTCTGAATAGTTGCATATAACACAAAAGAAAACAATTTTTAAAGAGGATGGTGTTTATTCTTCCAATCCATGGCCATGGAATGTTTTTCCATCTCTTTGTGTCTTCCTCAAGTTTTTTCATAAGTGTTCTGTAGTTTCTAGAGTATAGATCCTTTACCTCTATTAGATTTATTCCTAGTTATTTTATGGGTTTTGGTGCTATTGTAAATTTAATCAATTCCTTAAACAATAGTCAAACTGTGAAGCAGCTGAGATGTCCTTCAGCAGATGAATGGATATAGATGTGGTTTATATATACAATGGAATATTACCCAGACATCAGAAAAAATGGATACCTGCAATTTACATCAACATGGATGGAATTGTAGGGTATCACGTTAAGTGAAATAAGTCAAGAAAAGAAATACAAATGTATGGTTTAACTCATATGTGGACCATAAGGAATAACACAGAGGACCATGGGGAAGGGAAGGAAAACTGAATGGGAAGAAACAAGAGAGTGAGATAAATCATGAAAGATTCTGGAATCTGGGAAAAACAAACAAACAAACAAACAAACAACTGAGGGTTACAGAAGGGAGGGGATGAGGAATGGGGTAACCAGGTGATGGATATTAAGTAGGGCACCTGATGTTATGAACCTTGGGTGTTATACACAACTAATGAATCATTGAATAATAAAATAAATAAGTAAATAATAAGCATATAAGCAAATACATAAGTAAGTAGATAGATAAATAAATAAATAAATAAATATGATTGAAAAACCTGGACAGAAAACTTCCAAATTAAATTATACAAATTACACAAAGTTAAAATATTTTCACATTTAATAATTATATTAAGCACCTGCCTCTTGATTTTTGCCTCAGGTCATGATCTCAGGGTCATGAGATCAAGCCCCACATCAGGCTCCTGCTGATCATAGAGCCTGCTTAAACTTCTCTCTCTCTTCTGCCCTTCTGCCTTCTGTCCTTCTCTGTCCCACGTGCTCTCTCTCTTTCTTTAAAAAAAAAAGGAAAGAAAGAAAGAAAGAAGAAAGAAAGAAAGACAGAAGAAAGAAAGAAAGAAAAAAGAAAGAAAGAAAGAAAGAAAGAAAGAAAGAAAGAAAGAAAGAAAGAAAGAAAAGAGAAAGGAAGGAACAGGGAAAAAAAAAAAAAAGAACAACAGTGCACCAGACTTATTATGGTAGTGTTTGAGAGAAAAATCTGATCACATGTTGGTTAAAAGTAATAACAATAGAGAAGTGATTTGTTAATCAGGTAATGAATCCAATATTCAGTATTTATTTCACTATGTTTAGAAGAGCTAAAAATGGTATAATGGTATACCCAATGGTAAATGGTATACCCAAAAATGGTATAAAATATATATAATTAAATTTATGACATGATTTGTCGGTATACAACTATAGGTTCAGTGTGGTTCACATATTTTTACCCTCAATATCACAGTTACAAAAATGGCCAGCATCTGTCCAAATAGAACTTTAAAATTTCAGATATCTACTATCAAATGAAACTTACTAAATATTAATTTGATGTAAACTAACTCAGAAAATCATACTAATTCTAGATTTATTCTGTATTGTCATTCATCTGTACTTAAGAGAACTAACTCCATTGTGTGTTGGGTTGACTAAATCTTTGGTTTGTGTTTACTTTAATTTAGAATCACCCAATTTTATTATGGAGCACAGACAAGAATACACACACACACACACACACACACACACACACAGTTCTGTTTCACTCAGCATTTACAAAACAAGGGAAATATTTAGAAAAAGGGAGATGAAGCTGAACAGATATCTGGAAAAAAGAGACTTGAGCCAGAGGAAACATCAAGGACAATGTATACTTGCTACAGGAGCACCGAGAACACTAGTTTTTTTGTTTTTGTTTTTGTTTTTTTAAGATTATATTTATTTATTTGTCAGAGAGAGAGAGCGAGAGAGTGAGAGTGTGAGCACAAGCAGAGTGGCAGGCAGAGGCAGAGGGAGAAGCAGGCTCCCCGCTGAGCAAGGAGCCCGATGTGGGACTCGATCTGAAGACGCTGGGATCATGACCCCAACCGAAGGCAGCCGCCTAACCAACTGAGCCACCCAAGCGTCCCGAGAACACTAGTTTGGGGTGAAATAGTAAGGGGGGTAATTCAAATCTGAGATGCAACAGAAATGCTGAGGATGAAAAACAATTGAGAATACCGGGTTTTCCTTACCTTTGCTGGGACCCAAGGGACCATTAGTGTTGATTCTACCCGTAGCTCTAAGTCTAGATTGCACTAAAAGAAAGAGAGAAAACCAGTACACAATATTCAGGACTGTAGCAAAATTAGAATGACAGGTAATAGTGGTGTTACTCACATTGGTAGCATTGTAATTTGTAAGAAATGCTCAATTCCTATATATATTTTAAAAAGACAAAGTTATTGTTCAGTTGTTTAATGTGGTTGAAAGAGAGAGCAAATGAGTCCAAAATTATACCAAATGACAATCAAAAGAACTGGAAAAATAAAGTGATAAAAAGCAGAAAATTTTGGGTTTAATAGCAGGAGAAATTTAATTTTTTAATTAAATAATTATAAAATGAATACATAGTGATACACAAATATCAGATATATCCAAAATAAATATGAACATTTAGTATTTTTCCTTAAATATTCTATCTCTAAATCTGGTTTAAAATGCTCAGGAAAATAATGCTTTTTAAATCATTACAATGAAATGACACAGAGGTGAGAGAGAAAAAAAATGTATAAAACTAAAAGGAAGCATGGTTATACTTGTGTAACAAGTTTAGACCATTTTCTTCCACTGGAGGGAGGTTGAGTGGGCAAGTGCAACACTTGGATTCATAGATTCAGTGGTGTTTATTTCTATACCAAAATTATCACAAATAAGGTAGAAGTAATGTGTTTTTAGTAGGGGGATAAGCGGTAATCTGAGTGGAAAGTGGTAATCTAAGAGGTCGAATATGAAGTAGTCTAAGACAAATTTATAAATGAGTAGGTACAAGAAAAAAATAAATCTATTTTTGAAGAGAAGAAGAAAAGACAAAAAAGTACAAAAATAGAAATAAATTTAAAATAAAAAAAATAAAAGGAAGACAATGAATAACAGGAAAGGAAAAAATGATTGAAAGAAGAAAGGACAAAAGAAAAAAAAAAGAAGAAATTTAAGAAACATTCACAATCATTTCAATCTTGTGTGATATTAAATGTATTTATAACAAAATAAAGTATTCCTAAGGCAGTTCTGTTTTGAATGAGGACTTTTACATGAATGCTCTCATCATCATGCTCATTCTTAATTCCTGAAAGAGCAGTAACCACAGAAATTTTACTTTGATGGCTCAACTCTAAAACCCACCAATAAATATTTAACTAGCATGACCAAAAAGGATCTCTAATATAAAATTTTAAGATTAATGCAACCTCAATTGTACTTTAACTATGAAGTGCATTTCACGGAATCGTAGCAGAAGGTGCTATTTTGTGTGAATTCCCTGAAAATGTTGTGCAATCATAATGCAGTTTTGAACACTATGGTAAATTTAAATCATTCAGAATATTCACTCTAGTAAAACATTGTCATATAAAATAAAAACAGGGAAGAGAACCATTTAATTAAACATTTTCAACACAGTAGTAACTTACATAAGTCAAAGAGTAAAATTTTGCCCTGGGACCCTTTTAGGAAACAAATTACTGAATTTTACAGAATAGCAAAGGGAAATGGAGGTATCTCTTTTGAAATAATTATCATTAATAAAATAATTCATTGTACTGATATTTTGCATATTTAAATTAAAAAGCTGTTCCAAACATTTTCCCAGCCATCAGTTTGTCCAAGGCCATTTTCATATCCCAGTTCTCAGGCTGTAGATGAGAGGGTTTATGGTGGGGGAACACAGTGTAAAGCACTGATATCAACACTTTCAGTGAAGATGAAGATTTAAAATTTTTAGCTAAATATGTGATAATCCCAGAAAAGAGGAAAAATGTCACCATAACGAGGTTAGGCAGGCAGGTTGAAAGACTTTTCACTCTGCCCTTTGCAGATGGAATTCTTAGAACAGTAGAAAAAATGTAAACATAAGACACGACCAATAAAATAAAACATATAAAACCCAAACAACAGCTACCAATTATAAATGTATATTCTAATGTTTCCTCCCCAGAACAAGCAAGTGTGAGCAGGGATGGCACATCACAAAGGAATTGGTGCACTATGTTAGAACCACAGAAATGGACAGAAAATGTGCCTGCAATGTGAATGGATCCATAGACACACCCACTGAACCATGTTGCTGTCACCATCTGCACACACACAGGTGCCTCTATTCTTGATGGCTTCATAGTGCAGAGGACAGCAGATGGCAGCATAGTGGTCATAGAACATCACCAGAAGGAGACCAAACTGTGTCAGCAAAGGAAACAACAAGGAAAACCTGTGAGGCACATCTCACGAAGCAGATGGAATGGCTGTTGGTCAGAGAGTTCATGACGGATTTGGGAACAGTGACATAGGTGCAACAGATATCAATCAAAGACAAATTTTCCAGGAAGAAATACATGGTGGTTTGGAGATGATGGTCAATGGTTGTGAGGGTGATAATGAGGAGGTTCCCCAACAGTGCTGCCAGGTAAACCAGGGAGAAGAATGCAGCATAAAGTCTCTGTAGCACCTGGTCATTAGGTAATCCCATGAGCAAGAATGTTATGTTGGTCACGATTAATTTCTCAGCCTCAGTGATTCTTATCTGCAGAAATAAAGATAACACTGATAACTAATCCACCCAGATATTTTCATATTCATCTCTACTTAACACATAAGACATTTTGATTCTGAATGAGGTGTATCCCATCAAAATACTACAACAGAAACACATCATATAGCCCTCCACCACTTATATAACAGTATTTATAGAAAAGTCAATAAAACATGGTTGGCTTTTAGCACGACTTAGAGTCATAAAATCCAGAAAAATTATGTATGTTGTTAATGTCATAACAACAACAACAACAACAATTTTTCATTTTCTTGACTTAGGAGTCTAGTGGAGATGCACAAAACCTTTGGGAAAAATCTGCCTAGAAATCTGTTAACATACTTCATGGATGCAGCTGAAAATAAAAAAAATAAAGTCATGTTCCATGATGACTGCTTCTAGAGATCATTGGTGAACCACTGCTCTTGACTAAATAAATAAATAAATAAATACAAATATAAATGTTTGTGTTTGTCAAATGAGGTTAGATATGCAGAAGGCAGAATAAAAGAGAAGAAGACTGTGATGCTAAATTCTCTTTTGGATGTTAAATATAGATATTAGTGATAAAAATAGAAAATGTGCCATCTTGGGTATCCATGATAAGTCATTAATATGATATTTTACTTATTCAATCACTATAACATAACACCACAACAGTGTCTTGCCTATGACCATAAAATTAGTGTTTCAATAACAGCTTAATAATGAGTCAGGGTCACTTATGTAATCTTTTGTCTCCTTGAGTCTTTTATTTAAACAAAACATAAGGGCCTCGGCACACATAGACAGCAAGTAAGATAATCAGAATATTCTCTATTTCTCTTGGCTCTTGAAATTAAAATGTATTAAAAATACCCTCACCAATTATTACAGGTGATACAGACAGCAATTTTAAAATCCTTTTCTCCCAAGGACCACAGAAGAAAAATGCTTGAGTAAATTCCCCCCACAATATTTTTTTCTTACCATACATTATATGTGCCAGTTATATATAAAGTGACAAGAGCAGATCAAGATAAGTACATTTGGATGGGACACATATTTAGGTTCCATCCTTCAATTCTGTGTTCTTATATGTGTAAAAGAAATAGTTTGTCTTAAGTATCATCCCTCAAAAGACTTTTAATTCAAGAATTGATGCTTTTTCCACGGCCAACCTTGCTTAATTATCACTACAAGTCTTGTGTAATTGCTGGTTGCAAGCTTTCTTTCAGTCTCCAGAATTAGTTCAAGATTAATAATCTTCTGACTTTCACATGAGGTCATAGTTACATATATGCAATTGGAATTAATTAGAAGAAATGGACAAGTTTTCATGATGGAGAGTATCCCCTGAGGAACTAGAGGGCAACCTTAAATCCCTGACCTAGGATGTCTCATAAAGATAATTTACTTGTTTCTCACAATTTTCCATTGTAAGCATATCACAACAATTTCATGAATACTTTCAGGTTATGCCATTCTATTTATTGATGTGTTACAACATCAAGATTTTCACAGAAAAGAGAACATTTGAATTCAATAATTGAAATTTAAATTCAGGAACACATATTAAGTCATGGATGCTGTTTTGTTTTATTTTCTTTTAGTTCTTGCCCCTGTTTTCCCCCTTTTTAAATACTTATATATATGCAAATGCTATCCATGTAAAATAATAAGCACCATAGGAAACCTAAATTAAAGTGAAAATTTCCTCACTCCCACATTTCTTCCTAGGGATCATGGGAGGTGCAAGAGTGAGAATGTGTATTACAATACAACACCTGTGACTTTGCAGGCATATTCATAAAACTCCATCATCTGATATTTGCCAAGCATGGTTCAGAGACACCCTTTTTACACACAATATTTCATATGTCTTCTTGTTTCTATGTAAAAGCATATAATTAAGTATTATGAATATTCAATATTTTGTTTTCAAGTTTATATTCACATCATATGTAACATCATTTTACATGCCTTGTTTGTGTATATATGTACATGATTCTTTAAGTAAGTTCCTCGAATTGTACTTAGTATATCTAGGGTATGAGCTCTTCAGTTTTTAAATAGATTCTACTAAATACTTTCTGAAATGTTTGGAAATGTCTATTCTTACTGTATAGACTATGTAATCTTTTAATTATTTTTTTTAGTTTGTTAAGCTAGATAAACAACCCACCCTTTTAAACATTTTTAAGAAAAAAAGTTAGGACTTTGAAGTAAATTTACACCATTGTGCCATAAACACTACCTTCAATCTCTAGAACTTTTTTCTGTTCCCCAATTGGAACTGCATACCCATTTAAAATAAGTGCCTTTGGGGTTTTGATTTGCATTTCCCTGATGGTTAGTGAAGTTGAGCAAATCATCATGCATCTTTCGGCCATCAGTATTTCTTCTTGTATATAATCTCTATTAATATATTCTGTCCATTTTTAATTAGATGTTTTGCTGTTGAGTTATTTAAGTTCTCTCAGTATTTTGGACATTACCCCTTATTGGTTATGATCCTGACATTTGCAAAAATGTGGATGGACCTAGTGAGTATTATCTTAACTAAAATTAAGTCATACTAGGGTGGCCTGGGTGGCTCAGTTGGTTAAGCATCTACTTTCAGCTCAGGTCATGATGCAAGGGTCTGGGGATCGAGTCCTGCATTGGGTTTTTGTTATGTTATGTTAGTCTCAGACAAAACAGATTTTTAAACAAACTGTAAAAACAGACAGAGAAGTATACTATACATAATAATGAATAGATAATCCAATAAGAGTATTCAACAATTATAAATTTTATACACTCAACATGGGAAGCACCCAAGGACATAAAACTGTTTATAAAGAAAATACAGGAAGTAACAAATAGTTATACAAATATAGTAGGAAATTTCAATATCCCTCTTATATTGATGAACAGATAATCCTTTCAGAAAATTAACAAGGAAACAATAACTTTGAAGGACACAGTGGAAAAGATGGATTTAACAGATATATCCAAAACATCCCATCCTAAAGGAAGCAAAAATATTTTAAAATGCATAAGAAATAGTCTCCAGATTAGATCGTGTAACAGACCACAAAACAAACTGCAACAAGTTAAAGAAAAACCCTCAGCAAAGTAGGCTTATATGGAACATACCATAAAATAATAAAAGCCTTTAGGAAAAACCCATAGCTAACATCATCTTTAATTATGAAAACCTGAGAACGTTCCCCCAAGGTCATGAACAAGACAAGGATATCCATTCTCACCACTTTTATTCAGCATAGTACTAGAAACCACAACAATCACACAGGAAAAAGAAATAAAGAGCATCCCAATCAGGAAGGAAGAAGTACCATTTTCATGATTTGCAGATGACATGTTGCTATATAGAGAAAAGCATACATAACCCACCAAAAAGCAGATAGAACTAATAAAAGAATTCAGAAAAGTCGTAGGAAACAAAATCAATACACATTAATCTGTTGCATTTCTATACACTAATAAGCAGCAAAAGGGGATGTTTAAAAAAACCTACAATTGCACTAAAATAATAACATAGCTAGGGATAAACTTAAGTGAAGATGTGAAAGACCTTTTCTCTAGGAAATATAAAACAATCATGACATAAGGAAATGGAACAATAGTCCATGCTCATTCCATATTCAATATTCTTAAAATATCTAGACTATCCAAAAGAATATACACATTTAATGCAATCCTTATCAAAACCACCATTTTCAGAGCTAGAATAAATCATCCCAAAATTTCTATGAAACCATCAAAGATCTTGGATAACTAATCTTGAAAAAGAAAACAAAATTATAATTAAATCATCATAATTCCTATATTTAAGTTATATTTCAAAGCTGTATTAATGAAAATAGTCTTGAACTGGCACAAAAATGGATACATAGAACAATGAAATGCAATAGAAAATCCAGAACCGACCCCATAATTATATGGTCAATTAATATTCAATAAAGCAATAAAGAATAACCACAGGGAAAAAATGTCTTCAACAAATGGTGGTAGGAAAACCAGACAGCAACACACAAAGGAATGAAATCAGACAGAGGGACAAGGTGGCAGGGAAGTAGGAAACCCTGTTTCAACTAGTCCCCTGAATTGAGCTAAATATCTATCAGAACACTCTGAACACCCATGAAATCAGGCTGAGATGTAAGATTACACACTTCTGGATCTCTACAGGGCAGAAGACATCAGTGGAGAGGTCATACAGAGTGGGAGCACTCACACAAATATTGGAGGATAAACAGAAGGGACAAGAAGCCACCAGAAGTGACCCATTGGGAAGTAACACCCTAATACAAAAATGCCTTGTGCTTGGGGAAAAGCATTATCTTGGAGTCTGGTTAAAATCACCCCAAAAAAACAAAGGGTCTTAAGGGGCAATTGGTGGAAGGGGACAGGCACCGATATGGACCTAAGCCCATGGTCCCAGGGCGGTCACAGCTAGTGCCCACCTGCACCTGAGAAAGCCCACTGCAGTGTCCAGCCAGAAACCCCTAGGCCTGCAGTCTTCTGTGACCTGCACCACTGATGGGTCTGAGCGAAACAGTCACTGGTATGGGCCCAGACAGCAGTCCCAACAATGGCCTCCACCAGATTGGGCTCCCCCAGACCAATATCACTTCCAGTTTTAGTGACATGAGGGTGCAAAGAAAAATGGGGTTCTAGGGGTGAACACTGAGACAGTGGATAGGCATGCGCACTGCCCATGGGAGGTTGCAAAGGGGGAGTCTGTGTGTTCTGGACCATCCAGAAGGGATCAGACTGGTGTAGAGGTCTGGGTGTTGACAGTTTACTTTGCTCTGACCTTTTGAAAAGGAGCAAAAAGCCCCAAGAGGACAAAAACATCCAGGGAACAAAAGCCTGAAAAACTGGTTTCCACAGAGCCCAGCCCCTTGATAGGGGGCAGGGCAACCTAGCCTATGCAATATTGACTGAAAAACAACCTGGCAGGCCTCTCCCCCAGAAGACAAACCAAAAGAGTAAGAGGAAAACTACAGGGTCCCCATAAAACTGTAAAATTCCAACATCAGGAGAAACAAAATATTAAGCTCCTGGTATAGCCTCCAAAACTGTATATTTCACAGATAAAACTTTCATTTCTTTATTTTTTTTTTTATTTCATTCTCATATTTCTTCTTCTTTTAATTTTCTTAACCTACTCACCATTACAACTAGATGTTTAATAAAACATATTTCATAATAACTTTTTAACTTGAACTTTTTTTCATACATAAACCTTTGTTTCATTTTCATTTTCTTATATATAGATAGATAGATAGAGATATAGATAGATATAGATGTAAGCTTCAAGGTAGTCCTTTTCCCCTATTCAATACTACCCCTATATATAAACCAGTTTTAATTTCCCTGTATCTCTGGAAAGTTGAGTCCTTTAACAAAGATAAGAAGATACACTCAGGAAGAACTGAAATAACTTTCCTTACACACATAGAGGGTTTATAACCACCTTCCCATCTTATTTTGTCAGTGTTTCTGTGTATTTGTTTGTGTACTATATAAATCCTATTCTTGAGGTTATTTTGGCTGAGTTTTTCTTTTTTCTTTTTTTTTTTTTCTTTTACTTTTATCAGTCTTTTTGTGTGTTCATTTTTGTATACCGTATAAATCTTACTTTTGGGGCTCATTTTGGCTGGGCTTTCTCTCCCCCCCCTTTTCTCTTTCTTTAATCTTTTTTCTTTCTTTTTGATGGTGACTTCCAATCCCTCCAAAATTTTCCAAAATGAACTTTGCCTGGTTTGTGGTTGATATATTCAGCTGTACATCCACTTAACCACCTCTCACCAAAATGGCTAGGAGGAAGAACACCAAACAGAAGAAAAATTCAGAGACTGTGACCTCTGCCACAGAACTACTGGATATGGACATTAACAATATGTCAGAAATAGAATCCAGGAAAACAATAATCCAGGCAGTAGCTAGGGTGGAGAAGACCATTAGAGGAAACATAGAATCTCTATGGGTGGAAGTGAAACTGATCTGGTTGAAATTAAAAATACTATCAATGAGATCCAATCTAATCTAAATATGCTACCAGCTAGGATAACCGAGGCAGAAGGTCAAATTAGTGATCTGGAAGATAAACTGATAGAAAAGAAGGATCAGGAGAAGGCCTGGAACAAATGTCTTAGAAGCCAAGAAAACAGAATTAAGGAAACAAATGATGTCAAGAAACATTACAAAGTCAAACTTACTGGAATCCCTGAGGGGTAAAGACAGAGACAGAGGACTAGAAGATAAAGTTGAACAAATGAAGGATGAAAAAATCCCTACACTGGGGTGGGGTGGGGTGGAGAACGTCTCTGTCCTAGAGGCAGAGAGGTTATACCCAAATCAAAAAGTGTAGAAAGAACTCTAGACACGTAATTGTGAAATTCATGAGTCATAAATTCAGAGAAGATGTCTTAAGGTCAGCTAGGGAGAAGAGATTCCTTATGTACAGAGGGAGGACCAACAGAATAACGTCAGACCTGGTCATAGAAATCTGGCAAGCCAGAAAGGGCTGGAAAGACATGTTCAGGGCACTAAATGAGAAGAACATGCAGTCAAGAATACTTTACCCAAAAAGGATGACATTCGGAATGGATGGTACAGAGCTTCCCAGATGGGCAAGGTTTTAAAGAGTATGTGTGTGACTACCAACCAGCCACTACAGGATATATCAAAGGGGGTATTAAAAGAAGAAAGAACCCAAGAATGACATAGAACAGAAATTGAGAGAGACAAGTTATAAAACAAGGACTTCGCAGGCAACATGATGTCAATAAAAATGTAACTTTCAATAATTACTCTCAATGTGAACAGTCTAAATGCTCCCATAAAACAGCACAGGGTTGCAGACTATATAAAACAAAAGGACAGGTCCATATGATGTCCACAAGGGACACATTTTGAATCTAAAGATACATCCAGACTGAAAGTGAAGGGATGGAGAACCATCTTTCATGACAACGGGCCTCATAAGAAAGCTGCAGTAGCCATTCATGTATCAAATAAATTAGATCTTAAGCTAAATACTGTAGTGAGAGATACAGAAGGACACTACATCATACTTAAAAGGTCTATTCACCAAGAAGATCTAACAATTGTAGATGTTTAAGCCCTAAACATGGGAAAAGTCAACTGCATAAGCCAACTTTTAATCAAATTAAAGACTCATATTGATAAGAATACATTAACTGTAGGGGATATAAAACACCACTCTCAACAATAGACAGATAATCTAAGCAGAAAATCAACAAAGAATCAAGAGTTTTGAATGACACATTAGGCCAAATGGACCTCTTAGATATATACAGAACATTCCATCCTAAAACAGCAGAATACTCATTCTTTCAAGCACACATGGGCCTTTCTCCAGAATAGAACACATACTGGGTCACAAATCAGGGCCCAAACAATACCAAAAGATTGAGATTATTCCCTGCATATTCTCAGACCACAATGTTTTGAAACTGGAACTCAACCACAAGAAAAATTTTGGAACAAATTAAAACACCTGGAAGCTAAATAACACCCTGCTCAAGAATGTTTGGATCAACCAGGAAATCAAAGAAGAACTTAAACAATTCATGGAAACCAAAGAGAATGAAGACACTTTGGTCCAAAACCTATGGGATACAGCAAAGGTGGTCCTAAGGGGGAAATACATAGCCATCCAAGCCTCCCTCAAAAAAAAAAAAAAAAAAAAATCCAGAATACACCATCTGTCTTTACAACTTAGAGAAATGGAGAATCAATAAAAAATTAAGCCAGCTCTGCAGACAAGAAGGGAAATAATCAAGATTTGAGCAACGGTCAATGAGTTAGAAATTAGAGGTACAGTAGAACACGTCGATGAAACTAGAAGCTAGTTCCTTGAAAGAATTAATAAGATCAATAAACCACTGGCAAAACTAATCCAAAAGAAAAGAGAGAAGGCCCAAATTAATAAAATTATGAATGAAAAGGGAGAGATCATGACCAACACCAAGGAAATAGAAATAATCACCAGAAATTATTATCAACAGTTATATGCCAATAAGTTAAGCCAATAAGTTAAGGCCCAAATTAATAAAATTATGAATGAAAAGGGAGAGATCATGACCAACACCAAGGAAATAGAAACGATCACCAGAAATTATTATCAACAGTTGTATGCCAATAAGTTAAGCAACCTAGAGAAATGGATGCATTCCTGGAATCCTATACACTTCCATCTACTGAAACAGGAAGAAATTGATAAATGGAATAGACCAATATCTAGTAATGAGATTGAAGCAGTGATCAAAATCCCCCCCAAAACAAGGACCTGATGGATTCCGTGGGGAATTCTATCAAACATTCAAAGAAGAAATAATACCTATTCTCTTGAAGCTGTTTAAAAAAATAAAAACAGAAGGAAAACTTCCAGACTCTTTCTAGGAAGCCAGCATTACTCTGATCCCCAAACCTGGCAAAGAACCCATCAAAGAGGAGAATTTCAGACCAATATCCCTTATCAATATGGATGCCAAGATTCTCAGCAAGATTCTAGCTAATAGGACCCAACTCTACATTAAAAGATTATTCATCATGACGAGGTGGGATTTATCTCTGGGATGAAAGTGTGGTTCAACACAGTACTAGAAGTCATAGCAAGAGCAATCAGACCAAAAAAAAAAAAAAAAGTATTCAAATGGCAAATAAGAAGTCAAGTTCGCTCTCTTTGCAGGTGACATGATACTTTATATGGAAAACCCACAAGACTGTACCCCATAATTACAAGAACTCAAACAACAATTCATTAATGTAGCAGGATACCAAATCAATGCACAGAAACCAGTTGCTTTCTAATACAATAACAATGAAACTATAGAAAGGGAAATTAGAGAACTGATTCCATTTACTATTGCACAAAGAATCATAAGATACCTTGGAATAAACTTAACCAAAGTAAAGGATCTATATTCAAAGAACTACATAACACTTGTGAAAGAAATTGAAGAAGACACAAAAAGATGGAAAAATATTCCATGCTCATGAATCAGATGAATAAACATTGTTAAAATGTCTATGCTACTCAGAGCAACCTATAATTTCCATGTCATCCCAATCAAAATTCCTTTGGCATTTTTCAAAGTGCTGGAACAAAAACTTAAAATTTTTGTGGGACCAGAAAAAAAAAAAAAAAACGAATTACTAAGGGAATGTTGAAAAAGAAAAAACAAAACTAGGGTCATCACATTGCCTGATTTCAAGTTTTACTACAAAACTGTGATCACCAAGACAGCATGGTACTGAGACGAAAGCAGACACATAGACCAATGGAACAAAGTAGAGAGCCCAGATTTGGACTCTCAACTTTATGGTCCAACAATTTTCAACAAATCAGGAAAAAAATATCCAATGGGAAAAAGGCAGTCTCTTCAATATATCATGCTGGGAAAATTGGACTTCTATGTACAGAAGAATGAAACTTGATCATTCTCTTAAACCATGCACAAAAATAAACTCTAAATGGTTGAAAGACCTCAAAGTGAGATGAAAATCCATCAAAATCCTACAAGAAAACATAGGCAGCAACCTCTTCAACATCGGCTGCAGTAAATTCTTTCAAGATAAGTTTCCAAAGGCAAGGGAAACAATAGTGAAAATGCACTTTTGGGATTTCATCAAGATAAAAAGCTTCTGCAGAGCAAAAGAAATAGTCAACAGAACAAAGAAACAGCCCACAGAATGGGAGAAGATATTTGAAAATGACACTACAAAGAGCTGATATCCAAAATCTATAAGGAACTTCTCAAACTCAAAACCCAAGAAACAAATAATCAAGTCAAAAAATGGGCAGAAGCTATGACCAGACACTTCTCCAAAGAACACATACAAATGGCTAGCAGACACATGAAAAAATGTTCAACATTGTTAGAAATCTGGGAAATACAACTCAAAACCACAACGAACTATCACCTTACACCAGTGAGCATGGCTAAAATTAACAAAACAGGAATACAGGAATCAAGTATTGGTGAGGATGTGGCAAAGGGGAACCCTCTTACAGTGTTGGTGGGAAGGCAAATTGGTGCAGTCACTTTGGAAAGCAGTATGGAGGTTCCTCAGAAAATTAAAAATAGAGCTACACTATGACCCAGCAATTGCACTGTGGGTATTTACCCCAAAGATACAGATGTAATGAAAAGAAAAGCCATATACACGCCAATGTTCATAGCAACAATGGTCACAATTGTCAAACTGTGGAAAGAGCCAAGATGTCCTTCAACAGACGAATGGATAAAGAAGATATGGTTCATATATACAATGGAATATTATGCCACTGTCAGAAAGGATGAATACCCAACTTTTCTATCAACATGGACAGGACTGGAAAAGATTGTGCTGAGTGATATACATCAAGCAGAGAGAGAGTCAATTATCATATGGTTTCACTTGTGGAGTGTAAGGAAATACATGGAGGACATTAGGAGAAGGAAAAGAAAAGTGAACTGGGGAAACTGTAGGGGGAGATGAACCATGAGAGACTGTGGCCTCTGAGAAACAAACTGAGAGTTTTGTAAGGGTGGTGGGTGGGGAGATGAGTGAGCCTGGTGTTGGGTGTTAAGGAGGCATTACATGGAACATTGGGTGTGGTGCATAAAAACATGAATCTTTGAACATTGAAAATATAAAATTAAATTAAAAAAGCAAAATCTTTGAATGGAAAGCAAAGACAATTGCTAAGAGTATGAAAAGGACTTATCTATAAAAAACAATCCAGGAATTAACAATATAAAATGATGTAAAATATGACACCATATACCTAAAACATGGTGGTGAAACAAGTAAAGAATGGTTCCAAACTTAAACAACATCCACCTTAATATACACTGCTGTATGAAGATAATGCTATACACAAATCTAGTTGTAACCACAAATCCAAACCTGGTAATAGATAAACAAGGAGTAAAGAGAAAGGGATCCACGTAATCATTTAAGAGAATCACAAAATCATGAAAGAGAGCAAAATAAGAAAGGATAAAAAAATAAAACTATAGAAGTGACAAGAAAACAAGTAACAAGTAACAAAATCACAGTAAAGACATATCTTGGAATTACTTTAAATGTAAATGGACTAAATGCCCCAAGCATAGATATAGGGTTTCAGAGTGAAGGAAAAAAATCAAGACTCACTTATATGCTGTCTACAAGACTCATTTTAGTCCTACAAACTATATACTGAAAGTGAAGGAATGGAGAAATATTTACCATGAAAATGGATGTCAAAAGAAAGCTGGGGTAGCAATATTTATATGGGACAAAATAGACTTTAAAACAAAGACTATAACAGGAGACAAAGGGGGCATTATATAATAGTAAAGGAGACAATTTAAAAATAAGATAGGACAATTGTAACTATTTATCCATCCTACATGGGAGCACTCAAATTCATAATACAGTAAATAGCAATACTAAAAGAACTTAGTGATAGAAATAAGTAATAATAGGGGACCTTAACACCTGAATTATATCAATGGACAGTTATCAAAAAACCAGAAAATCAACAAGGAATCAGTGCCTTGGACCATATGCATTTAAAAGATACATTTATTCAGCATAATCTCTTCCAGATACCTAGGAATAAACTTAACCAAAGAGCCAAAGAGTCTATACTCATAAAACTGTAAACTACTCATGAAAGAAATTGAGGAAAATACAAAGGGAATGGAAAAAATCCATGCTCATGGACTGGAAGAACAAATATTGTGAAAATATCTATTCTACCTAAAGCAATCTACATATTTAATGCAATCCCTATCAAAATCCCATCCATTTTTTCAAAGAAATGGACCAAATAATCCTAAAATTTATATGGAACCAGAAAAGACCTCGAATAGCCAAAGGAATATTGAAAAAGAAATCCAAAGTTGGTGGCATCACAATTCTGGACTTCAAGCTCTATTACAAAGCTGTCATCATCAAGACAGTATGGTACTGGCACAAAAACAGACACATAGAGCAATAGAACAGAATAGAGAGCCCAGAAATAAACCCTCAACTCTATGGTCAACTAATATTTGACAAAGCAAGAAAAAATGTCCAATGGAAAAAAGACAGCCTCTTCAACAAATGGTGTTGGGAAAATTAGACAGACACATGCAGAAAAATGAAATTGGACAATTTCCTTACACCACACACGAAAATAGACTCTAAATGGATGAAGGACCTCAATGTGAGAAAGGAATCCATCAAAATCTTTGAGGAGAACACAGGCAGCAACCTCTTTGACCTCAACCGCAGCAACTTCTTCCTAGGAACATCGCCAAAGGCAAGGGAAGCAGGGGCAAAAATGCACTATTGGGACTTCATCAAGATCAGAAGCTTTTGCACAGCAAAGGAAACAGTTAACAAAACCAAAAGACAACTGACATAGTGGGAGTAGATATTTGCAAACGACATATCAGATAAAGGACTAGTATCGAAAAATCTATAAAGAGCTTAGCAAACTCTACACCCAAAGAACAAATAATCCAATCAAGAAATGGGCAGAGGACATGAACAGACATTTCTGCAAAGAAGATATCCAGATGGCCAACAGACACATGAAAAATTGCTCCACATCACTCAGCATCAGGGAAATACAAATCAAAACCACAATGAGATACCACCTCACACCAGTCAGAATGGCTAAAATTAACAAGTCAGGAAATGACAGATGCTGGTGAGGATGCGGAGAAATGGGAACCCTCCTACACTGTTGGTGGGAATGCAAGCTGGTGCAACCACTCTGGAAAACAGCATGGAGGTTCCTCAAAAAGTTGAAAATAGAGCTACCCTATGACCCATCAATTGCACTACTGGGTATTTACCCTAAAGATACAAACATAGTGATCTGAAGGGGCATGTGCACCTGAATGTTTATAGCAGCAATGTCCACAATAGCCAAACTGTGGAAAGAACCTTGATGTCCATCAACAGATGAATGGATAAGGAAGAGGTGGTATATATTTACAATGGAATACTATGTAGCCATCAAAAGAAATGAAATCTTGCCATTTGCGATGATGTGGATGGAACTAGAGGGTATTATGCTTAGCAAAATAAGTCAATTGGAGAAAGACAACTATCATATGATCTCCCTGATATGAGGAAGTGGAGATGCAACATGGGGGGTTTGGGGAGTAGGAAAAGAATAAATGGAACAAGATGGGATTGGGAGGGAGAAAAACCATAAGAGACTCTTAATGTGACAAAACAAACTGAGGGTGGCCGGGGGAAGGGGGTAGGGAGAGGGTGGTGGGGTTATGGACATTGGGGAGGGTATGTGATATGGTGAGTGCTGTGAAGTGTTTAAACCTGGCGATTCACAGACCTGTACCACTGGGGCTAATAATACATTATGTTTATTAAAAAAAAAAAAGATACTTTCATAACATTCCCTCCCAAAGAGAAGAAAATAGATTATTTTCAAATGCACATATAATATTGTCTGGAATAGGTTAAATATTAGGTCATAAACACGTCTCAACAAATTCAAAAATATGAGTCATTCTATGCAGCTTTTCTGGCCACATATCTATGAAACTAGAATTCAGTCAGAAGAAAAAGTGGAAAGACAACAAGCATGAAGACTAAATAATGTACTATTAATAAATGGGCCAACCAAGAATCAAAGTAAAATTCAAAAATTACACAGAAACAAATGAAAATGAAAACACAAATACCCAGAAAAACACTTTGGAATGCAGCAAAGGTGGACCTAGGAGGCAAGTTCATAGCAATATTAGGGTACCACAAAAAGCATGCATTAAGTAAAAAAATATTCTTGCTGAAAAAATAACTGAGGGTATTTGTTTAAAACAAAGTATATCAGGGAATAGGAAGTAAAAGACAGAGGGGTAGGTTGACCCTCACCTTTCCTCCTCCCCTGAACACAGCTATATAAATATCAAATAATTCTGAACACCCAAGAAATTAATCAGAATTCTTAGATAACAATGTTCCACATCTACAAACTGGAGAAAAATAACCCATGGAAGGTAGGAACTGCAGTGACTTGATCCATGGGAGAAAAGAGATTTTGTTGCTTCTTAGGAGAGGGGGCCAATATCATGGAGGACGTAATAAGAGAGAAGAAAGAGAGAGAAAGCATGGGCAAGGAAGTGAAAATACTTACAGGGGACTGACCAAGAAAATTATTCCTTGAAGTGATCGAGAGGGGGAAAAGGAGATGATTACAATACTAACATTTTTTTTAACTAAATGATAGGGCACATATTCTGAAGTTCTGGAGGTCTGCAACAACACCAAAGCCATGCATGCCTAAAGAGCTAAGCAGTGTTTGGGTAGGGAAGCAAGGTGTGGTCATAGTAACATGCAGTCTGAAAATCTCCAGGGTTACATCAGGAGAATTAGTTACCCTCCTTGGAGTGCATTTGGTAAAGGTGATATGGCCTTTCTGTGGACAAGGGACCCTTGGGGAGTCACTGAAATGCCCCACTCACCAGTATAGGAACAAAGATGCCAGTTGGGGGCACGAAAACCTAACCCCAGCTGTGTGTTGTGATTCACCATTAACTCCAAAATGCTGTGCAGTCATGAAGTTGTCTTCTGGGACAAGCCAGCACGAGCCACAGAGTGAGACCCTCCCCAGAGAATCAGGCTTTGAAACGCAGCCACGCCTGAGATAAAGCACAAGAGGGCTGTGGTTCTTGGCAAGAGGGACAACTCAGACACAGGTTGAGGCAGGAATCTGACTGGAACAAAAGACACAGAGGGGATCATTATTTGCACATCTGTGAGGGCGTTTTGATAAGGGGTAACACCCATTTCCCACTCTGGAGACAAGAGAATGGGCAAAGCCATTTTATCTCCATGCCTACCAGTTTAAACCACCTCAGTGAGAAAAACAGCACCACCAAGTGCAAAACAGAACCCTACACCAAGCCTACCCCTCTGCACCTTGAATCAAGGTGCAAGATGCAGGGCAATTCACCTGAGAATCACCACAGCAGCCCCCTCCCCCAGAAGACCAGCACAAACCACAAGCCCAAACCAAGTTTTCTGATCACAGAGTGCTGCAAAGGTTCATCTCTGGTGGAAGCAGTATCTAGCTTCCTTTTGTTTTGATGTTTGTGGGTTTTGTTTTTTTCGTTTTTTTGTTTTGTCTTTTTGGTTTTTTTTGGGAGGGTTGGATATAGTAAGAGCATTTTTTAATTTTTTAAAATTATATATTTATATATATATATAAATTGAACTAATATATTTTATATGCATAACATATATATGGACTAAATAATATATATTTTGGTTCATTATGTATATTAATACATATATTATATTTTGTACATATGAACTAAAATCTGGTCAGGCTGATTATATATATATATATATTTCTTTTCTTTCTCCCTTTTTTCTGTCAAGGTTCTTACACAAGGAGACCAAAACACACCTAGTTTCTAGCTTCCTTTATTTATTTTAACTTATTATTATTATTACTATTTCTATTTTGATTTTTTTAAGATTTTGCTTTATTTTGATTTCTTTTTTCTTTTCCCTCAAAAACAGCAAGATGGAGGAATTTACTCCAAAAGTATGGGGACAAATGACAGTCTGAAATTTAATCAATACAGATATAAGTAAGATGTCTGAATTCAAGTTTAAAACAAAACAAAACAATTAGGGGCACCTGGGAGGCTCATTCGTTGAACATCTGCCTTTGGCTCAGATCATGATTCCTGGGTCCTGGGATCAAGTCTTGCATTGGCCTACCCACTCAGTGGGACGCCTATTTCACCCTCTCTTACTCCCCCTGCTTATGTTCCCTCTCTCACTGTCTCTCTCTCTCTCTCTTAAATAAATAAATAAAGGGTTTTTAAAAATAAATAAAAAATTAAAAAAATATAAGGATACTAGGTAGGCTTGAAAAAAGTATACAAGACACCAGAGAAACCCTTACTGTAGAGATAAAATAACTAAAATCTTGTCAGGCTGAAATTAGAAATGCTAAAACGAAGATGCAAACCTGAATGGATGCCATGAAAATGAGGCTGGATGAATCAGAGGAATGAATCAGTGGCATAGATGATAAAATTAGGGAAAATAATGAGATTAAAAAGAAGAGGGAATCAAAGATGATATATCATGAAGGTAGATTTAGGGAACTCAACAACTTATTAAAACAGTAACATTTTTATCAGAAGAGTCCTAGTAGTTGAAGAGAAAGAAAAGGAGTTTATTTGAGCAAACTATAGCTGAAAGCTTCCCTAATCTGGGGAGGGACACAGATATCAAAATGCAGAAACTAGAGACCTCCCAATCAATTCAACAAAAGTTGATCATTGCCAAAGCATATGATAGTTAAGTTCACAAAATACAGACAAGAAAAGAATCCTGAAAAGAGCAAGGGAAAAAGTCCTTAAACTACAAGGGAAGACAGATCAAGTTCACAACAGATCTGTCCACTGAAAGTTGGCAGGCCAGAAGAAACTGAGAAGATACATGCAACATGCCAAATGCGGGGAAAAAACTGGCAGCCAAGATCATTTCATCCAATAAGGCTATGATTCAGAATAGAAGAAGAGATAAAGTTTTCCAGGCAAACAAAAACTAAAGGAGTTTTTGACCACTAAACCAGTCCTGTAAGAAATATTAAGGGGAACTCTTCCAGTGGGGAAAAAAAGACCAAAACCAACAAAGACTAGAAAGGATAAGAAAACATAACTGGTCACATCAACTCTATAGATAACACAATGTCACCACATTTATATCTATCAAAAATCACTCTTAATGTAAATGGACTAAATAATTCAATAAAAAGACATCGGGATCAAATTGGATAAAAGAAAAACAAAATCTATCTATATGCTGCCCAGAAGAGACTCATATTAGAACTAAAGACACTTGCAGATTGAAAGTAAAGAGATGGAAAATAATCCATTTTGGTAATGGATATCAAAAGTGATCTGGAGAATCCATACTTATATTAGACAAACTAGATATTAAAACAAAGACTATAACAAGAGATAAGAAAGGCATTAAAACATAATTAAAGGGTCTATCCATTAAGAACTCTAAGAATTGTAAATATGAATGCCCCTAACTTGGGAGAACCTAAATATATAAATCATTTAACAATAAACACGAAGAAACTCACTGATAATAATGCAATAATAGTAGGGGACATTAGCACCCCATTTTCAGGCATGGGCAGAGCATCTAAGCAAAAAATCAACAAGGAAACAATGGCCTTGAAAGACACACTAAACCAGGTGGACTTAGCCGATATATTTAGAACATTTCATCCTAAAGCAGCAGAATACACATTATTTTTGAAAGCATGTGGAGCATTCTCTAGAATAGTTCATAAAAGAGTTCACAAATCAGCCATCAACCAGTACAAAAATATTGTGATTACAATAACAAAAATATATCATACCATGGATATTTTTAGATCACAACACTATGAAACTTGAATTCAACCACAAGAAAAATATGGAAAAACCATGAATACATGGAGGTTAAGGAAAATCCTACCAAAAGTAGAATGGGTTTACAAGGAAATTAAAGAAGAAAAAACAGTACATGGAAGCATATGAAAATGAAAATATGACAGTCCAAAATATTGGGGTGTAGTAAAGGCAGTTCTAAGAGGGAAGAATATTGTAATACAGGTCAACATCAAAAAGTAAGAAAAGTCTCAAAAACACTACCTAGGGGTGCCTGGGTGGCTCAGTAGGTTAAAGCCTCTGCCTCAGGTCATGATCCTGGATCAAGTCCCAAATCAGGTTCTCTGCTCAGCAGGGACTTGCTTTCTCTCTCTGCCTGCCTCCCTGCCTACTTGTGATCTCTGTCAAACAAATAAACAAAATCTTTAAAAGAAAGAAAAAAAAAAAACACAACTTAACTTTACACCTAAAGTAACTAGAAAATGAACTGGAAATAAAGCCTAAGGCATGCAGAAGAATGGGAATAATGAAGATTGGAGTAGAAATAAATAATACAGAAACAAACAAGCAAAAACAGTAGAAAAGATTAATGAAATTAAGAGCTGGTTCTTTATAAGAAATAATCACGCTCATAAACCCAGGCCAGACTTTTCATCACAGATGAAAGAGGAGAGATCACAACTGACAGAATAGAAATAAAAACAATTCTAAGAGAATACTATGAAAAATTATGTGACGACAAACTGGTCAGTCTGGAAGATATAGACACATTAAGAGAAACATACAAACTACCAAAACTGAAACAAGAAATAGAAAATTGAAACAGACACACAACCCACAAAGAAACTGAATCAGTAATCAAAATTTCCCAACACACTAAAGTCCTGGACTAGATGGGTTCCCCAGAAAATTTTAGAAGACATTTAAAGAAGAGTTAGTACTTATACCTTTTTATGTATGTATGTATTTATTTATTTATTACTTTATTACTTTTTCCGTGTTCCAAGATTCATTTTTTAGGCAGCACACCCAGTGCTCCATTCTATATGTGCCCTCCTTAATACCCACCACCAGGCTCACCCAATTCCACACCCCTCCCTTCCCAAACTCTGTTTGTTTCTCAGAATCTACAGTCTCTCATGGTTCATCTCCCCCACCGATTTGCCCCCAATTCATTTTTCCTTTCCTTCATCTAATGTCCTCAATGTTATTCCTTATACTCTTCAAGTAAGGAAAACCATATGATAATTGACTCTCTCTGCTTGACATATTTCACTCAGCATAATCTCCTCCAGTCAAACCCATGCTGATACAAAAGTTGGGTATTCAACTTTTCTGATGGAGGCATAATACTCCATTGTATATATGAACCATGCCTTCTTTATCCATTCGTCTGTTGAAGGGCATCTTGGCTCTTTCCAGAGCTTGGCAATTGTGGCCATTGCTAGTATGAGCATTGGGGTACATATGGCCCTTCCTTTCACTGCATCTGTATCTTTGGGGGAAGTAATCAGTAGTGTGATTGCCGAGACAAAGTGTAAATAGCTCTATTTTTAATTTCTTAAGAAACCTCCACACTTTTTTCCAAGTGGCTGCACCAACTTGCATTCCTACCAACAGAGTAAGAGGGTTCCCCTTTCTACACATCCTCTCTAACACTTGTTGTTTACGGTCTTGTTAATTTTGGCTAGTCTAACTGGTATAAGGTAGTATCTCAATGACATTCTAACTGGAATTTCCTTGATGGTGAAAGATGATGAATATTTTTTCCGTGTGTATGCTAGCCATTTGTACATCTTTTTTGGAGAAGTGTCAGTTCATGTCTTCTGCCAATTTTTTTGACATGATTATCTTTTTTTTGGGGGGGTGTTGAGTTTGAGGAGTTATTAATAGATCTTGGATGTCAGCCCTTTGCTGTAGTGTCATTTGTGAATATCTTCTCCCATTCCATGAGTTGCCTTTTTGTTTTGTTGACTGTTTCTTTTGCTGTGCAGAAGCTTTTGATGAAATCCCAAAAGTTCATTTTTGCTTTTGTTTCTTTTGACTTTGGAGACATGTCTTGAAAGAGGTTGCTGTGGCTGATGTCGAGAAGTTACTCCCTATGTTCTCCTCTAGGATTTTGATAGATTCCTGCCTCACATTGAAGTCTTTTATCCATTTCAAGTTTATTTCTGTGTATGGTGTAAGAGAATGGTCAAGTTTCATTCTTCTACAAATAGCTGTCCATTTTCCCCAGTATAATTTATCTAAGAGTTTGACATTTTTCCACTGGATATTTATTCCTGTTTTTTTTCCTAATATCATTTGACAATAAAGTAGTGGATCCATACCTACTCTCTTCCACTGGTCTATATGTCTGTTTTTGTGAAAGTACCATGCTATCTTGGTGATCACAGCTATGTAGTAAAGCTTGAAATTGGGCAACGGGATGCCCCCAGATTTGATACTCTTTTTCACCATTTCCTTAATAATTTTAGTAACTTGGGGTCTTTTCTGGTTCCATACAAATTTTAGGATTGTTTGTTCCAGCACAGTGAAAAATGGTAGTGGAATTTTGATCAGGATGGCATTGAACATTTTAGATTGCTCTGGACAGTATAGGCATTTTAACAATGTTTATTCTTCTGATCCATGAGCATGGAATGCTCTTCCATCTTTTTGTCTCTTCTTCAATTTCTCTCATGAGTGTTCTGTAGTTCCTCGAGTGCAGATCCTTTACCTCTTTAGTTAAGTTTATTCCTAGGTATTTTATTGTCCTTGGTGCAATAGTAAATGGAATCGAATCTCTAATTTCCCTTTTTATAGTTTCATTGTTAGTGTATAAGAAAGCGACTGATTTCTGTACATTCATTTTGTATCCTGCCACATTACTAAATTGCTGTATGAGTTCTAGTAGTATGGGGGTGGAGTCTTCTGGGTTTTCCTATTAAAGTATTATGCCATCTGTAAAGAAAGAGTCTGACTTCTTCTTTGCCAATTTGAATACATTTTATTTCATTTTGTTCTCTGGTTGCTGTTGTTAGGAGTCCTAGGACTATGTTGAACAACAGTGAGGAGAGTGGGTATTCTTGTCGTGTTCCTGATTTCAAAGGGAAGGATGTCAGCTTTACTCATTGAGAATGATATTAGCTGCAGGTTTTTCATAGATCAATTTTATGGAGATGAGGGATATTCCCTCTATCTCTGTACTTTGAAGAGTTTTAATCAGGAACCGGTGCTGTATTTTGTCAAATGCTTTCTCTGCATCTGTTGAGAAGACCATGTGGTTCTTGTCTCTTCTCTTATTGATTTGTTCTATCACATTGATTGATTTGTAAATGTTGAACCAGTTTTTCATCCCAGGGATAAATACCACCTGGTCATGGTGGATAATCATTTAAATGCAGTTTTGGATCCTATTTGTTAGAATCTTTTTGAGACTATTGGTATGCATATACATCAAAGATATTGGTCTGAAATTCTACTTTCTGATGGGGTCTCTTCCTGGTTTGGGGATCAGGATAATGCTGGATTCACAGAAAAAGTGTAGAAGTTTCCTTCTGTTTCTATTTTTTGAAACAGTTTCAGGAGAACAGGTGTTATTTCTTTGAAAGTTCAGTAGAATTCCCCAGGGAATCCATCAGTCCTCGGTTTTTTTTTCTTTTTTTTTTTTTTTTTTTTTTTTTTTAATTTTTTTATTTTAATAAACATATAATGTATTTTTATCCCCAGGGGTACAGGTCTGTGAATCGTCTGGTTTACACATTTCACAGCACTCATCATAGCCCATACCCTCCCCAATGTCCATTTCCCCACCACCCTCTCCCGTCCCCCTTCCCCCCTGCAACCCTCAGTCTGTTTCTTGAGATTGAGTCTTTTATGGTTTGTCTCCCTCCCAATCCCATCTTTTCATTTTTTCTTTTCCTACCTCCCCCCAACCCCCCCCCCGCCTTGCATCTCCACTTCCTCATATCAAAGAGATCATATGATAGTTATATTTCTCCGATTGACTTATTTCGCTAAGCATGATACCCTCTAGTTCCATCCACGTCGTCGCAAATGGCAAGATTTCATGTCTTTTGATGGCTGCATAGTATTCCATTGTGTATATATACCACTTCTTCTTTATCCATTCATCTGTTGATGGACATCTAGGCGCTTTCCACAGTTTGGCTACTGTGGACATTGCTGCTATAAACATTCGGGTGCACGTGCCCCTTCGGAGCACCACGTTTGTATCTTTAGGATATATACCCAGGAGTGCAATTGCTGGGTCGTAGGGTAGCTCTATTTTCAGTTTTTTGAGGAACCTCCACACTGTTTTCCAGAGTGGTTGCACCAGCTTGCATTCCCACCAACAGTGTAGGAGGGTTCCCCTCTCTCCGCATCCTCGCCAGCATCTGTCATTTCTTGACTTGTTAATTTTAGCCATTCTGACTGGTGTGAGGTGGTATCTCATTGTGGTTTTGATTTGTATTTCCCTGATGCCGAGTGATGTGGAGCATTTTTTCATGTGTCTGTTGGCCATCTGGATGTCTTCCTTGCAGAAATGTCTGTTCATGTCCTCTGCCCATTTCTTGACTGGATTATTTGTTCTTTGGGTATTGAGTTTGATAAGCTCTTTATAGATTTTGGATACGAGCCCTTTATCTGATATGTCGTTTGCAAATATCTTCTCCCATTCTGTCAGTTGTCTTTTGGTTTTGTTAACTGTTTCCTTTGCTGTGCAAAAGCTTTTGATCTTGATGAAATCCCAATAGTTCATTTTTGCCCTTGCTTCTGTTGCCTTTGGCGATGTTCCTAGGAAGAAGTTGCTGCGGTAGAGGTCAAAGAGGTTGCTGCCTGCATTGTCCTCAAGGATTTTGATAGATTCCTTTCGCACATTGAGGTCCTTCATCCACTTTGAGTCTATTTTCGTGTGTGGTGTAAGGAAATAGTCCAATTTCATTTTTCTGCATGTGGCTGTCCAATTTTCCCAGCACCATTTGTTGAAGAGGCTGTCTTTTTTCCATTGGATATTCTTTCCTGCTTTGTCAAAGATTAGTTGACCATAGAGTTGAGGGTCTATTTCTGGGCTCTCTATTCTGTTCCATTGGTCTATATGTCTGTTTTTGTGCCAGTACCATACTGTCTTGATGATGACAGCTTTGTAATAGAGCTTGAAGTCTGGAATTGTGATACCACCGACTTTGGCTTTCTTTTTCAATATTCCTTTGGCTATTCGAGGTCTTTTCTGGTTCCATATAAATTTTAGGATTATTTGTTCTATTTCTTTAAAAAAAATGGATGGGATTTTGATAGGGATTGCATTAAATGTGTAGATTGCTTTAGGTAGAATAGACATTTTCACAATATTTGTTCTTCCAATCCATGAGCATGGAATATTTTTCCATTTCTTTGTGTCTTCCTCAATTTCTTTCATGAGTACTTTATAGTTTTCTGAGTATAGCTTCTTTGCCTCTTTGGTTAGATTTATTCCTAGGTATCTTATGGTTTTGGGTACGATTGTAAATGGGACTGACTCCTCAATTTCTCTTTCTTCTGTCTTGTTGTTAGTGTAAAGAAATGCGACTGATTTCTGTGCATTGACTTTATATCCTGACACTTTACTGAATTCCTGTATAAGTTCTAGCAGTTTTGGAGTGGAGCCTTTTGGGTTTTCCACATATAGTATCATATCATCTGCAAAGAGTGATAGTTTGACTTCTTCGTTGCCGATTTGGATGCCTTTAATTTCTTTTTGTTGTCTGATTGCTGAGGCTAGGACTTCTAGTACTATATTGAACAGCAGTGGTGATAACGGACATCCCTGCCGTGTTCCTGACCTTAGCGGAAAAGCTTTCAGTTTTTCTCCATTGAGAATGATATTTGCGGTGGGTTTTTCATAGATGGCTTTGATAATATTGAGGTATGTGCCTTCTATCCCTACACTTTGAAGAGTTTTAATCAGGAAGGGATGCTGCACTTTGTCAAACGCTTTTTCAGCATCTATTGAGAGTATCATATGGTTCTTACTCTTTCTTTTATTAATGTATTATATCACATTGATGGATTTGCGGATGTTGAACCAACCTTGCAGCCCTGGAATAAATCCCACTTGGTCGTGGTGAATAATCCTTTTAATGTACTGTTGGATCCTATTGGCCAGTATTTTGGTGAGAATTTTCGCATCTGTGTTCATCAAGGATATTGGTCTGTAATTCTCTTTTTTGGTGGGATCCTTGTCTGGTTTTGGGATCAAGGTGATGCTGGCCTCATAGAATGAGTTTGGAAGTTTTCCTTCCATTTCTATTTTTTGGAACAGTTTCAGGAGAATAGGAATTAATTCTTCTTTAAATGTTTGGTAGAATTCCCCTGGGAAGCCGTCTGGTCCTGGACTTTTGTTTGTTTGGAGATTTTTGATGACTGTTTCAATCTCCTTACTGGTTATGGGTCTGTTCAGGTTATCTATTTCTTCCTGGTTCAGTTGTGGTAGTTTATACATCTCTAGAAATGTATCCATTTCTTCCAGGTTGTCAAATTTGTTGCCATAGAGTTGCTCGTAGTATGTTCTTATAATTGTTTGTATTTCTTTGGTGTTGGTTGTGATCTCTCCTCTTTCATTCATGATTTTATTTATTTGCGTCCTTTCTCTTTTCTTTTTGATAAGTCTGGCCAGGGGCTTATCAATCTTATTAATTCTTTCAAAGAACCAGCTCCTAGTTTTGTTGATTTGTTCTATTGTTTTTTTAGTTTCTATTTCATTGATTTCTGCTCTGATCTTTATGATTTCTCTTCTCCTGCTGGGTTTAGGCTTTCTTTGTTGTTCTCTCTCCAGCTCCTTTAGGTGTAGGGTTAGGTTGTGTATTTGAGACCTTTCTTGTTTCTTGAGAAAGGCTTGCACTGCTATATATTTTCCTCTCAGGACTGCCTTTGTTGTGTCCCACAGATTTTGAACTGTTGTGTTTTCATTATCATTTGTTTCCATGAATTTTTTCAATTCTTCTTTAATTTCCTGGTTGACCCATTCATTTTTTAGAAGGATGCTGTTTAGTCTCCATGTATTTGCGTTCTTTCCAAATTTCCTCTTGTGATTGAGTTCGAGCTTCAGAGCATTGTGGTCTGAAAATATGCAGGGAATGATCTCAATCTTTTGGTACCGATTGAGACCTGATTTATGACCCAGGATGTGGTCTATTCTGGAGAATGTTCCATGTGCACTAGAGAAGAATGTATATTCTGTTGCTTTGGGATGGAATGTTCTGAATATATCTGTGATGTCCATCTGGTCCAGTGTGTCATTTAAGGCCTTTATTTCCTTGTTGATCTTTTGCTTAGATGATCTGTCCATTTCAGTGAGGGGAGTGTTAAAGTCCCCTGCTATTATTGTATTACTGTCGATGTATTTCTTTGATTTTGTTACTAATTGGTTTATATAGTTGGCTGCTCCCATGTTAGGGGCATAGATATTTAAGATTGTTAGATCTTCTTGTTGGACAGACCCTTTGAGTATGATATAGTGTCCTTCCTCATCTCTTATTATAGTCTTTGGCTTAAAATCTAATTGATCTGATATAAGGATTGCCACCCCAGCTTTCTTCTGATGTCCATTAGCATGGTACATTGTTTTCCACCCCCTCACTTTAAATCTGGAGGTGTCTTCGGGTCTAAAATGAGTTTCTTGTAGGCAGCATATTGATGGGTTTTGTTTTTTTATCCATTCTGATACCCTGTGTCTTTTGATTGGGGCATTTAGCCCATTAACATTCAGGGTAACTATTGAGAGATATGAATTTAGTGCCATTGTATTGCCTGTAAGGTGATTGTTACTGTATATTGTTTCTGTTTCTTTCTGATCTACTACTTTTAGGGTCTCTCTTTGCTTAGAGGACCCCTTTCAATATTTCCTGTAGAGCTGGTTTGGTGTTTGCAAATTCTTTCAGCTTTTGTTTGTCCTGGAAGCTTTTTATCTCTCCTTCTATTTTCAATGATAGCCTAGCCGGATATAGTATTCTTGGCTGCATGTTTTTCTCGTTTAGTGCTCTGAATATATCATGCCAGTTCTTTCTGGCCTGCCAGGTCTCTGTGGATAGGTCCACTGCCAATCTAATGTTTTTACCCTTGTATGTTACAGACTTCTTTTCCCGGGCTGCTTTCAGGATTTTCTCTTTGTCGCTAAGACTTGTAAATTTTACTATCAGGTGACGAGGTGTGGACCTATTTTTATTGATTTTGAGGGGCGTTCTTAGCATCTCCTGGATTTTGATGTTTGTTCCCTTTGCCATATTAGGGAAATTCTCTCCAATAATTGTCTCCAATATACCTTCTGCTCCCCTCTCTCTTTCTTCTTCTTCTGGAATCCCAATTATTCTAATGTTGTGTCGTCTTATGGTGTCACTTATTTCTCGAATCCTCTCCTCGTGTTCCAGTAGTTGTTTGTCTCTCTTTTGCTCAGCTTCTTTATTCTCTGTCATTTGGTCTTCTATGTCACTAATTCTTTCTTCTGCCTCATTTATCCTGGCAGTGAGAGCTTCCATTTTTGATTGCACCTCATGAATAGCTTTTTTGATTTCAACTTGGTTAGATTTTAGTTCTTTTATTTCTCCAGAAAGGGCTTTTATCTCTCCGGAGAGGGTTTCTCTAATATCTTCTATGCCTTTTTCGAGCCCGGCTAGAACCTTGAGAATTGTCATTCTGAACTCTAGATCTGTCATGCTACCTATGTCTGTATTGATTAGGTCTCCAGCCTTCGGTACGGCCTCTTGTTCTTTTTTTTTGAGGTGAGTTTTTCCGCCTTGTCATTTTGTCCAGGTAGGATTTGCTTTCTCCTGCTGTGGAATTCCGCTGTTCTTGGTGACTGAAGTTGGTTTTGGATCGGTTTCTTGTTGATCTTCTGGGGGAGGGGCCTGTTGTAGTGATTCTCAAGTGTCCTTGCCGCAGGTGGAATTGCACCGCCCTTGCCAGGGGCCGGGCTAAGGAATCCGCTCGGGTTTGCTTTCGGGAGCTTTTGTTCCCTGAGCGCTTTCCGTAGAGTTCCGGTGGACGGGAATGAAGATGGCGGCCTCCCAATCTCTCGGCCCGGAGGAGCTGAGAGCTTGGGGTTCCGCTCCTCAGTGCGCTCTCAGAGCAAAGCGCCCAATAGCCCCTCCTCCCTGGCTTGTGGTCGCGCCTCGAGGAAAGCAGTCAATTGTTGGAGCTGGAGAAAAGCGCCGGGTCGCTTTTGTCTCCGTGGCCTCCGGCCGCGCTCCGAGCCCACCCAGCCTGCGACCGGCACAAGGTAACCCTGGGCTTAGAGCTCACTCCTCGGCTTTGTCGCTATAGCCGGCTTCCCCGCTCTAATACCTGCGAGCTCTGCGGCACTCAGACACCCCCAGTCCTTCTGTGACCCCGCGGGTCCTGGGGTTATGCTGACCCCGCCTGGGTTTCCCCCCAGTTTAGCCTCTGGAGCGATGTCTCCCAGTGGAGCCGACTTTTAAAAGTCCCGATTTTGTGCTCCGTCGCTCCGCTGCTTGCCGGGTGCCGGCCCCTCCCCCCGGGGTCTATCTTCCCGTCGCTTTGGATTCACTTCTCCGCAGGTCCTACCTTTCAGAAAGTGATCGATTTTCTGTTTCTGGGATTGTTGCTCTTCTTCTCTTCGATTTCCCGTTGGATTTGTAGGTGTTCACAATGCTTAGATAAGCTATCTAGCTGATCTCCTGCTACCTGATGTCGTCTCAGCCTGCTACTTCTCCGCCATCTTGACTCCTCCCCAGTCCTCGGTTTTTTTTTTTTTTTTTTTGGAGGTTTTTGATCACTGCCTCAATCTCGTTACTAGATATTGGTCTATTCCATTTATCAATTTCTTCCTGTTTCAGTAGATGGAAGCTTAAAGGTTTCCAGGAATGCATCCATTTCTTCTAGGTCCTTAACTTATTGGCATATACCTTGGTGTTGGTCATGATCTCTCTAGGTCCTTAACTTATTGGCATATACCTTGGTGTTGGTCATGATCTCTCACTTTTCATTCATAATTTTATTAATTTGGGGCCTCTCATTTTTCTTTTGGATTAGTTTTGCCAGTGGTTTATTGATCTTATTAATTCTTTGAAGGAACTAGCTTCTAGTTTTGTTGATGTGTTCTACTGTACCTCTAGTTTCTAATTCATTTATCTCTGCTCTAATCTTAATTATTTCCCTTCTTATGTCTGGGATTGGCTTAATTTTTTGTTTTGTTGATTTTCAAGTTCTTTAAGGTGTAAAGAGAGTTGATGTAATCTGCATTTTTTAAAAAAATTTTGATGGAGGCTTGGATGGCTATGTATTTTCCCCTTAGGACGGCCTTTGTCATATTCCACAGGTTTAGACTAATGTGTCTTCATTCTCATTTGTTTCCATGAGTTATATAAGGTCTTCTTTGATTTCCTGGATGATCCAAACATTCTTGAGCAGGATGGTTTTTAGCTTCCAGGTGTTTTAATTTGTTCCAAGCTTTTTCTTGTGGTTGAGTTCCAGTTTCAAAGCATTGTGGTCTGAGAATATGTGGGGAATAATCTCAATCTTTTGGTATCACTTAAGCCCTGATTTGTGACCCTGTATGTGGTGTATTCTGAAGGACGTTTATTTTCACTCGAGAATAATGAATATTCTGTTATTTTCAGGTAGAATGTTCTGTATATATCTATGAGGTCGATCTGGCCCAATGTATCATTCAATGCTCTTGTTTCTTTATTGACTTTCTGCTTAGATGATCTATCTATTACTGAGAGTGGCATGTTAAGATTCCTGTTATTAATTTATAAATGTCAATATGACTCTACTTTGATTAACAGTTGGCTTATGAAGTTGGTTGCTCCCATATTGGGGACATAAATACTTACAGTTGTAAATCTTCTTGGTGGTTAGATCCTTTAAGACTTATGTAGTGTCCTTCTGTATCTCGGACTAGAATCTTTTTTTTTTTTTTTTTTTTTTTTTTTTTAAAGATTTTATTTATTTATTTGTCAGAGAGAGAGAGAGCGCGAGCGAGCATAGGCAGACAGAGTGGCAGAGGGAGAAGCAGGCTCCCTGCGGGGCAAGGAGCCCGATGTGGGACTCGATCCCAGGACGCTGGGATCATGACCTGAGCCGAAGGCAGCTGCTTAACCAACTGAGCCACCCAGGTGTCCCTCGGACTAGAATCTTTACCTTAAAATCTAATTTGTCTGATATGAGAATTGTTAACCCAGCTTTCTTTTGAAGACCTTTTGGATGAAAAATCATTCTCCATCTCTTCAATTTCAATCTGGATGCATCTTTGGGTTCCAAATGTGTCTCGTAAACAGCATATGGATGGGTCCTTCCATTTTATCCACTCTGCAACCTTGTGCCATTTTATTGGAGCATTTAGGTTGTTCACTTTGAGAATAATTATTGGAATATAAGTTTTTATTGACATCATACTGCCTGTGAAATCCTTGTTTCTATAGATTGTCTCTGTAAATTTCTGTTTTATGTCACTCTTGTGTTCTTTCTTCTTTTATAGAAGTCTTCTTATTATTTCTTGTAGTGCTTGCTTTGTAGTCACATACTCTTTAAAACCTTGCCAGTCTTGGAAGCTCTTTACCTCTCCATCCATTCTGAATGTCATCCTTGCTGGGTAAAGTATTCACGGCTGCATGTTTTTCTCATTTAATGCCCTGAATATATCTTGCCAGCCCTTCCTGGCTTGCTAGGTTTCTGTGTCCTGGTCTGACATTATTCAGATAGCCGTTCCTCTGTATGTAAGGAATATCTTTCTCTTAGCTGCCCTTAAGACCTCTTGTCTAACATTATGATTTGTGGATTTCACAATTAAGTGTCTGGAGGTTTTTCTAGACTCATTGATCTTGAGTTTGTCCTTTCTGCCTCTAGGACACAAATGCTTGTTCCGTTCCCCAGACATGGAAAAAAAATTTAACCCAATCTTTATTTTTTAATTTAATTTTTAAAATTTTAAATAAACATATAATTTATTTTTATCCTCAGGGGTACAGGTCTGTGAATTGCCAGGTTTACACATTTCACAGCACTCATCATAGCACATACCCTCCCCAATGTCCTTATCCCCACCACCCTCTCCTGACCCCCTTCCCCCAGCAACCCTCAGTCTGTTTTTTGAGATTGAGTCTTTTATGGTTCAGACAAGGAAAACTTTTATCTGAATTTATCTTCTGAATTTTATCTGAATTTTATCTGAATTTATCTTCTAGTCTTCTGTCTCTCTCCATCCCCTCAGGGATCCCAATAAATCTGATGTTGGAACGTTTCATGGCATCATTTATTTTCCTAATTCTGTTTTCATGGTTTCTAAGCTGTTTGCTCCTTACTTCCTCCTGATCCTTTTTCTCTATCATTTTGTCCTTTATATCACTAATTCTGTCTTCTACCTCGGTTACCCTAGCTGTCAGAGTATTTAGATTAGATTGGATGTCATAGATAGCATTTTTTAGTGCTGCCACATCAACCTTCACTTCCGCTCTTAGGGTTTCTATGTTGCCACTAATGAATGGTCTTCTCCAACCTAGCCATTGCCCAGTTAATTATTACCCTGAATTCCCTTTCTGACTTACTGTTTATTTCCATATCCAATAGTTCTGTGGGAGAAGGCACAGTTTCTGAATTTTTCCTCTGTTTGGTGTTCATATTCCTCATCATTTTGGTGAGAAGTGGTTGAGTGATATATAGCTGAATGTATCAACCATGATCCAGGCAAGGTGCACCCTAGA
Source organism: Martes martes (assembly GCF_963455335.1). Classification (NCBI taxonomy): domain Eukaryota; kingdom Metazoa; phylum Chordata; class Mammalia; order Carnivora; family Mustelidae; genus Martes; species Martes martes. Next base: position 11,770,975 of record NC_137892.1, on the reverse strand, counting down.
ATGTTTTGGAGCAATCAGATGTCACCACTAAAAAGAAAGAAAAAAAGAAAAAAGATAGAAAAAAATAGAAAACCGAGCCATAGCCCCCAAATTAGGATTTATAAGTTACACAAACAAAAATGAACAAACAGAAATAACAACAAAACTAAGAGACAAGAAAAAGAAAAAAGAAAAAATTAATCAAAATTAATTTAGAAAAAAATAGCCAAAATTAACCCCAAGAATAAGATTTGTATAGTACAAAAACAAAACGAATATATAGAAACACTAACAGAAGAGGATGTGAAGGTGACCCTCAATGTGGGTGAGGAAGGGTATTTCAGTTCTTCCTGGGTGTATCTTGTTATCTTTTTAAGGGAATCAACTTTCCAGATATACAGCAAAATTAAAATGGTTTATATATAGGGGTAGTAATTAATAGGGAAAAAAGGCTTACTTTGAAGCTTATATCTATATATATTAAAAATAGAAAAGAAAAGAAATGGAATCAGGTGTATGTATGAAAAGATTTCAAGTTAAAAGTTATTATGAATATGGTGTATTAAATCTCTATATGTAATGATAAGTAGGTTAAAGAATTAAAAGAACAAGAATCATGAGAATGAAGTAAAAAAAAAAAAAAAAGAAGGAAAAGCCATATCTATGAAATATACAGGTTTTGGGGCAATACCAGGAGCTTAATATATTGTTTTCCCCTGATGTTGTGGTTTTATAGTTTTATGGGGACCCTGTGGTGGTTTCCCTTCTGTTATTTTGGCTTGTCTTCTGGGAGAGGGTTCTGCCACATTGTTTTTCAGTCAGTCCTGCTTGGGCTGAGTCACCCTGCCTCCTATCAAGGGGCTTGGCTCTGTGGAAACTGGTTTTTCAGGCTTTTGTTCTCTGGAGGTTTTGTCCCTGGGTGAATTTTTGCAGCTTTTCAGAGGTTTAGTGGAAAGTAAACTGTCCCTACCCAGACGTCTGTCTCAGAGAGAAGCCTCAGTCTGCTCCCCTCTGGGTGGTCCAGAAGACACAGACTCCCCCTCTGCAAACTCAGCTGAACACTGCAACCTTCCACAGGTGGTTCACACCACCAGCCACCATCTCAGTGGTTGCTCAAGCCCCTCACTTTTCTCTGCACCTCCGTGCCACTAAAACCGTGAGTGATATTCATTCAGGTGAACCCAAACTCAGGTGACTGCTATTGCTGGACTGCTGTATGGGGTCCAAAACCAAGCTGGGCATGCTCACACCTGGCGAAATTGTAGGTCACAGAAGGCTGTGGTGCTAGGGACTCCAAGTAGAGACCATGCCGGGTTTTCTCAGGTACCGGTTTCGTGGCCATTTGAGGAAGGTTGTGGACCTAGAGACCCCTGGTCAACTCCCACACCAAGCTCTCCCACGTGCAGGTGGTTGTGTACCCAGCCCAAGTGGTGGTGCAAGCAGCAGAAAGCCAGGGGTTCAGGGACCATGGACTGGAGGCCTTGCCAGGATCTTGCATGAGTGGTCACATGTAGTAACCATCCTGAGATGTTGGGATTAGGCCCATGCCCATGACCGCCTGATTCCACCAGTTGCCCCATAAGATTGTTGGCTCTTTTCGAGTGCTTTTAACTAGTCTCTAAGTTAATGCTGGCCCCCAATCAGAGGGCACTTTCATATTTGGGTATTACTTTCCAATGGGTCACTTCTGGTGGCTCCCTCCCCCCTCTGTTTTTCTTCTGCTATCAGTTTAAGAATTCTCACTCTGCTTTACCTCTCCAATATGTCTTCTGCCCCCACAGAGTTCCAAAAGTGTATAATCTTACATCTCAGGGTGATTTCACAGGTGTTCAGAGTGTTCTGGTAGATATTTAGCTCACTTTAGGGAACTGGTTGAAACAGGGTCTCCTACTTCCCTGCCATTTTGCCCTCCTCCAATACCTTTTCTTTTTAAACTGCTCCAGAAATTAGAAATTGAAGGAAACTTCCAAACTCCTAAAAGGACAGAATTACCTAGATTTTAAAACCAAATAGTCCATTAAAAGGAGAATTATAGGCCAATATTCCTAATGCACAATGGGTAAAAAAATACTCAATTAAATACCGGCAAATTGAATTCAAAAGTAGGATAAAAATTATTCACCACCATCAAGTGGGATTTACTCACGGGCTATAAGTGTAGTTTAATATTTGCAAATCAATTCATGTGATACACTATGATATAATAATATTTTTATGATCCTCTCAATAGATGCAGGAAAAGCATTTGACAAAATAAAGCATATATTATTGATAAAAAGAAACCTCAATAAATTAAGGATAGATTGAACATATCTCAACATCAAGAATGCTGTATATGAAAGACTGACAGCTAATATCATCCTCAATGGGGAAAAACTAAAGGTGTCCCCCTATGATCAGGAACATGACAGGAATGTCCACTCTCACCATTACTATTTAACATAATACAGGAAGTCCTAGCCTCAGCAATCAGACTAAAAAAAGAAATAAAATGCATCAAAATCAGCAAGGAAGAAGTCAATATTTTACTTTTTGCAGACAACAAAATACTCTATGTACAAAAACCAGAAACTTCACACACACACACACACACACACACACACACACACACACACATCTGGAAGCAATTCATTATTTCAGTGAAGTCACACGATATAAAATCAATGTACACAAATCTGTTGCATTTCTATACACCAATAATGAAGCAGTATAACAGTAAATCAAGGAATGGATCCCACTTGCAGTTGCACCAAAAAAAATAAAATACACAGTAATAAACCTAACTGAAAAGGTAAGAGGTAGAGTCTCCAAACTGTGGAAAGAACCAAGAAGCCCTTCAATGGATGAATGGATAAAGAAGATAAGGTCCATATATACTACGGAGTATTATGCCTCCATCAGAAAGGATGACTATCCAAGTTCAGTATCAACATGGACAGGACTGGAAGAGATTATGCTATGTGAAATAAGTCAGGCAGACAGAGTCAATTATCATGTGATTTTGCTTATTTGTGAAGCATAAGGAATAACATGGAGGACATGCGGAGATGGAGAGGAGAAGTGAGTTGGAGGAAATTGGAGGGGGAGATGAACCATGAGAGACTGGACTCTGAGAAACAAACTGAGGGTTTTGGAGTGGAGAGGGGTAGGAAGTTGGGTGAGCCTGGTGCTGGGTATTATGGAGGGCATGTATTGCATTGAGCACTGGTGTGGTGCTTAAACAATGAATTCTGGAACACTGAAAAGAAATTTAAAAAATAAATAAAAATTAAAAAAAAGAAATAAAAAGAAATAAAAAAAGAAAAGGTTAAAAATCTGTACTCTGAAAACTATAGAACATTTATGAAAGAAATTAAAGAGTACATAGAGGTGGAAAAGCATTTCATGCTCATGGATTGGAAGACCATTGTTAAAATGCCTATACTATACAAAGCAGTCTATATATTTAAAGCAATCCTTATCAACACACCGCCAGAATTCTTTACAGAGCTAGAACAAGTAATCATAAAATTTGTATGGAAACACTAAAGATTCTAGATGTTCAAAATAATCATGAAAAAGAAAAGCAAACCTGAACAATTCACAATTCCAGATTTCAAGCTATACTACAAAGATGTAGTCATCAAAAGGGCATGGTACTGGCAGAAAAACAGGTGCATAGATCAATGGAACAGTATAGATAATCCAGTAATGAACCCAGAACTACATGGTCAACTAATCTTCAAAAAAGTAGGAAAGAATATCTAATGGAAAAAAGACAGTTTTTTCAGCAAATTTTTTTGGAATAATTGAACAGCCACATGCAGAAGAATGAAGCTTGACCACTTTCTTACACATTACACAAAACTAAATTCAAAATGGATGAAAGACTGAAATGTGACATAGGAAAACTTCAAAATCTTAGAGGAGAGCACAAGAAGAAACCTCTTTGACATCAGCCATAGCAACTTCTCACTAGACACATCCCTGGAGTCAAGGAAAACAAAAACAAAAAGTAACTACTGGTGCTTCATCAGTATAAAAATCTGCATAGGGAAGAAAACAATTAACACATTTAAAAGACATCCTACAGAATGGGAGAAGATATTTGAAATTGATTTATCTGTTGAAGACTTAGCAAAATCTTTAAAGAATTTATCAACCTGAACATTCAAAAACAAATAACCCATTTGAGAAATGGGCAGAAGACACAAATACACATTTTCCAAAGAAGACAAACATATGGCTAACAGACTCATGAAAAGATGGTTAACACAATTCATCATCGGGGAAATAAAAATCAAAACCATGATGATGTAGCACCTGACACTTGTCAGATTGGGGAAAATTAACAACACAAGAAACAAGGTTTGCTGAGGTAGTGTGGAAAGGGGGACGCTCTCGCACTGTTGGCAAGAATGCAAACTGGTGCAGCCACTCTGGAGAACAATATGGAGGTTCCTTAAAGTGTTAAAAATAGAACGACCCTAGTTCCAGCCATTACAGTACCAGATATTTACACAAAAGATACAATACTATAGATTTATTTATTTTTATTTATTTTTAAAGATCATATTTATTTATTTCACACACACACACACACACACACACACACACACACACACACAGAAGCAGACTTCCCACTGAGCCTGAAGTAGAGCTTGAAGTAGAACTTTAGAGAGCCTGAAGTAGAACTTGATCCCATGACATCGTGACCTGAGCCAAATGCAGACACTTAATCAACTGAGCCACCCAGCTGCCCCAAAAGTATGGATTTAAAGGGATTCATGCATCCTAATGTTTATAACATCATTATCAACAGCATCCAAACTATGAAAATACCCAAATATCCATTGACTGATGAATGGATAAACAACATGTGGTATGAAAATAAATAAATGAATGCACATATGAATTTATATAAATATATAAATAAATATAAAAAATATATACATTTCCGGTGGGAGACAAGATGGCGGGGAAGTAGGAGGAGGCGCCTTTTCAACCTGCACCCTAAAGAGAGCTGATTACCTACCAAAGAACTCCGATCACCCATGAAATCAGCCTGAGATCAGAATTATACACGTCTGGATCTCTACGGGGGCCAGAAGACGCCAGTGGGCAGGTAAAGTGGAGTGGGAACGTCGGACTGATATCGGAAGATAAACAAAAGGGGGAGGGAGCCACCAGAGGCGACCGACTGGAAAATAATACCCCAATACGAGAGTGCCCGGCATCTGGGGACCAGCATTAACTTGGAGTCTTGTTGAAAGCACTCAAAAGAGCAAAGACTCGCGCGGGGAAATTGTGGGAATCGGGGCGGATAGGGATAGGGGCTTAAGTCCCCAGACCCAGGGCAGCATCCCCTGGCGCTGAGCCGGAGAGTGCGGCGGAGAAACCTGGTCTTTGTCCCGGAGCCGCCAGTGCGCCCGAGAACGGGTGGAGTCCGGCTCCCGTGAGGGGCTGGGGCCACGCCAGACGGCAGAACGCGCACCTTCCTGGAGATGCGCGCGTGCCTCAACCTCCCCTGAGAGAGGTGCACGAACGCCCAGCCTGGTGTTCTGGGACCCACGCGGCGATAGACCCACGCGGCGATAGAGCCGATAGAGCTGGAGGCGCCGCGCCCCAAACCATCCCCTGGGAGAGGTGCGCGCAAGCCCTGAGCTCTCAGCCCCAGCCAGCGGGAAAATCTCAGTGTGCGATTGCTGCTTGGAACGTCTCTGGCGGTCTGGAGCTGCCCAGACAGCCACAGCTGCCTTGGTTTTGCGTACAAGCAGGAGATCCTGCGTCCCCAGGGACCGTGACTCAGAACCTGCTCTGCCAGCGGCCCAGCGGCTGCAGCACCTGCAGGGGAGCAGACTGAGGCTTCTCTCTGAGAGGGAGGTTGGGGTGCAGTTTTCTTTCCTCTAAACCTCCAAAAACCATCAAAAGCTGTCAAGGCGAGAGAAAAGAAGTGAACAAACATAAAAACCTCCAGAGAACAAAAACCTGAAAAAAACGTTTTTCTCAGAGCCCACCCCCTTGAGGGGGTCGGGAGGACTTAACTCAGGGAACATCATTGACTGAAAACCCACGTGGCAGCCCCCTCCCCCAGAAAACAAATCAGGAAAAAAAAAAAAAAAGACTACAAGAGAACAACCACCACTACTTCATAGATACAACTTTTATTTTTAATTCTTTCCCACTATTCTGGTTCATTTTTTTTTCTTTTTTTATATAGATAATTTTTTAACCTATTTACCATCACAGTGAGATGTCCAGTACATCAAATTCCATGATAAACTTCTAACCTGAATTTTTTGATACATACACATGTGTTTTTCTTTTGCTTTTCTATTTTCTTAATTTTTAAAAAAATTTTTTAATTTAGTTTAGTCCAGTTTATTCCTTTTTTATTTTTATTTTCTAATATTCATATAGAGTTAAACTTCAAGGTAACCCCCTTTCTCCAAGCAATGCTACCCCTATAGGTGAACCAATTTTTAATCCCCCTTTTTCTTAGGAAAGTTGAGTCCTTTAACAAAGATATCAAGATACATCCAGGAAGAATCAAAATAACCTTCCTCGCCCACACCGAGAATCTATAACCATGCTCCCATCTTTTTCTTCTGCCAGTGTCTCTGTGTATTTATGTTTGTCTGGATAGTATATAAATCTTATACTTGGGGTTCTTCTTGACGAGGCTCCTCCTTTTTTTTGCTTATATATATATATTTTTTCTCTCGTCATATACTTTTGTCAGTCTTTTTGTTTGTCTGTTTTTGTTTGTATACGTCATAAACCTTACCCTGGGGCCCATTTGGGCTGAACCTTCACTTTTATCTTCCCTTTTTTTCCTGTCTCTCTCTCTCCCTCTTTTTTCTTTTTCTTTTCTTTTTTCTCTCATTTGGGTGGGGAATCCTGAGTGCTCAGAAGCGTTCCAGGGTGCACCTTGACTGCACCACGGTCAATACATCCAGCTACATCTGTCCAGTCATCTCTCACCAAAATGACTAGGAGGAGGAATCCCCAACAGAAGAAAAATACAGAGGATGGGCCTTCTGCAACAGAGCTAACGGCTATCAACATAGACAATATGTCAGAAAGAGAATTCAGGCTAACAATTATCCAGGCAATAGCTAGGTTGGAGAAAGCCATGAATGACCAAACAGAATTGATTAGGGCAGAATTGAAAGCGACCAGAGAGGAGGTTCATAATGTTAGGGCAGAGCTGAAGGCCACCAGGGATGAAGTTCACAACGCTCTCAATGAGTTCCAATCTAATCTAAATTCTCTAAAAGCTAGGGTAACTGAGACAGAAGATAGAATTAGTGATCTGGAGGACAAACAAATAGAGAGAAAGGATCAGGAGGAAGCCTGGAACAAACAGCTTAGAAGCCACGAAAACAGAATCAGGGAAATAAATGATGCCATGAAACGTTCCAACGTCAGAATTATTGGAATCCCTGAAGGGGAGGAGAAAGAAAGAAGTCTAGAAGATATAGTGGAACAAATTTTTCATGAAAATTTTCCCAATCTTGCGAATGGAACAAGTGTTCATGTACTAGAAGTAGAAAGGTCCCCCCCCAAGATTATAAATTCAAAAAAAACATCCAGGCACCTCATAGTAAAATTGAGGAATCATAATTGTAGATACAATCTCTTGAAAGCTGCTAGGACAAAGAACCTCCTTACATACAGAGGAAAGCCCATCAGAATAACGTCAGACCTGTCCACAGAGACCTGGCAAGCCAGAAAGGGCTGGCAAGATATATTCAGGGCACTAAATGAGAAGAACATGCAGCCAAGAATACTTTATCCAGCAAGACTGACATTCAAAATGGATGGAGAGATAAAGAGTTTCCAAGACCGGCAAGGCTTGAAAGACTATGCAACCACCAAGCCGACACTGCAGGAAATATTAAGGGGGGTTCTATAAAAGAGGAAAAATCCTAAGAATAGCATTGAACAGAAATATAGAGACAATCGACAGAAAGAAAGACTTCAAAGATAACACAATGTCAATAAAAACGTATCTCTCAATAATCACTCTCAATGTGAATGGCCTAAATGCACCCATAAAACGACACAGGGTTGCAGATTGGATAAAACGACAGGACCCATCCATATGTTGTCTACAAGAGACCCATTTTGAACCTAAAGATACACCCAGACTGAAAGTGAAGGGATGGAGAAGCATCTTTCACGCCAATGGGCCTCAAAAGAAGGCCGGGGTAGCGATTCTCATATCAGATAAATTAGATTTTAAACTAAAGACGGTAGTCAGGGATACAGAAGGACACTACATCATTCTTAAAGGGACTATCCACCAAGATGATCTAACAATTGTAAATATCTATGCCCCCAATATGGGAGCAGCCAATTACATAAGAAAACTATTAATCAAGATAAAGAGTCATATTGATATGAATACATTAATAGTAGGAGATCTTAACACGCCTCTCTCAGAAATAGACAGATCATCGAAGCAGAAAATCAATAAAGAAATAAGAGCATTGAATGACACATTAGACCAGATGGACCTCATAGATATATACAGAACATTCCACCCTAAAACAACAGAATACTCATTCTTCTCAAGTGCACATGGAACCTTCTCCAGAATAGACCACATACTGGGAAACAAATCAAGGCTCAACCGATACCAAAAGACTGAGATGATTCCCTGCATATTCTCAGATCACAATGCTTTGAAACTGGAGCTCAATCACAAGGAAAAGTTAAGAAGGAACTCAAATACCTGGAAGCTAAAGACCACCTTGCTTAAGAATGCTTGGATCAACCAGGAGATCAAAGAAGAACTTAAACAATTTATGGAAACCAATGAGAACGAAGACACTTCACTCCAAAACCTATGGGATACAGCAAAGGCGGTCCTAAGGGGGAAATTCATAGCCATCCAAGCCTCCCTCAAAAAAATTGAAAAATCCAGAATACACCAGCTGTCTCTACACCTTAAAGAACTGGAGAACCAACAACAAATCAAACCAACTCCACACGTAAGAAGGGAAATAAACAAGATTAGAGCAGAGATCAACGAGGTAGAAACCAGAGATACAGTAGAACGTATCAACGAAACTAGAAGCTGGTTTTTTGAAAGAATCAATAAGATCGATAAACCATTGGCCACACTAATCCAAAAGAAAAGAGAGAAAGCCCAAATTAATAAAATTAAGAATGAAAAGGGAGAGATCACAACTAACACCAAGGAAGTAGAAACAATCATCAGAAGCTATTATCAACAGTTATATGCCAATAAGCTAAGCAACCTAGATGAAATGGATGCATTCCTGGAAAACTATAAACTCCCAAAATTGAACCAGGAAGAAATTGACAACCTGAATAGACCGATATCTAGTAACGAGATTGAAGCAGTGATCAAAAACCTCCCAAAAAACAAGAGCCCAGGACCTGACGGATTCCCTGGGGAATTCTATCAAACTTTCAAAGAAGAAATAATACCTATTCTCCTGAAGCTGTTTCAAAAAATTGAAGCAGAAGGAAAACTTCTAGACTCTTTTTATGAAGCCAGCATCACCCTGATCCCCAAACCAGGCAAAGACCCTACCAAAAAGGAGAATTTCAGACCGATATCACTGATGAATATGGATGCTAAGATTCTCAACAAGATCCTAGCAAACAGGATCCAACAGCACATTAAAAAGATTTTCCACCATGACCAGGTAGGATTCATCCCTGGGTTACAAGGATGGTTCAACATTCGCAAATCAATCAATGTGATAGAACAAATCAATAAGAGAAGAGAGAAGAACCACATGATCCTCTCCATTGATGCAGAAAAAGCTTTTGACAAAATCCAGCATCCGTTCCTGATTAAAACGCTTCAAAGTATAGGGATAGAGGGAACATTCCTGAACGTCATCAAATCTATCTATGAAAAACCCACAGCAAATATCATCCTCAATGGGAAAAAGCTTGCAGCCTTCCCATTGAGATCAGGAACACGACAAGGATGCCCACTCTCACCACTCTTGTTCAACATAGTATTAGAAGTCCTAGCAACAGCAATCAGACAACAAAGAGAAATAAAAGGTATCCAAATTGGCAAGGAAGAAGTCAAACTCTCTCTCTTTGCAGATGACATGATTCTTTATATGGAAAACCCGAA